>NW_006794406.1:916189-935405 GCF_000442215.2 Lipotes vexillifer | reverse complement strand
TCAGCAGGAGATTTTTTTGCGCGTGCCGTTTTATTGCCTGTTAATGTTCCTGAAAAACACTTTTATCTGTATTTGGAAGTTGCATACAAAGGTCCAACAACTACAGTATATTTGACATCACCTTATAAAATGATTTTTTTTTTTTTTTTTTGGTGGTACCCGGGCCTCTCACTGTTGTGGCCTCTCCCGTTGCGGAGCACAGGCTCCGGACGCGCAGGCTCCGCGGCCGTGGCTTACGGGCCCAGCTGCTCCGTGGCATGTGGGATCTTCCCGGACCGGGGCACGAGCCCGTGTCCCCTGCATCGGCAGGCGGCCTCCCAACCACCACGCCAGCAGGGAAGCCCACAGGTACGTATTTTAAGCAAAGGAATCAAATTGGGAAAAATCTAGGATTTATTTATTCTGGATGCAATAAGATCGGGCTGAAGCATAAGATTTCTTCATTCTTTCACCCAACACTTATTTGAGCATCTACTCTGTGCCAGGCTCTGTCGAGGTATGTATATGATAGAGTAGACAAAGACTCCATCCTTAAGGATGCATATTCCAATGAGGAAGGAATACTGGGAGAGGAAGTCTGGGAAGAGAGGGTGGGACTAGATTCTGGAGGAGCCCTAATGAGGAGACAACAAAGGCTGCTGAGTAAGATGGAGCCATGATCAGGTGCTACTTGAGACATATTTATGTGGTGGAGGAAGTGTGTGTGACAGATAAAAGGGTGTTGCTGTAGAGGCACAGAAACATACTTCAGTAGAGGCGGGAATGGAAGTCCAGGTGAGAGGTAATGAAGCCTTGAGCCATGGAAGCGAAAAGGAGGAAACTGACTTAGAAGACATCCAACAGGGGGAGCAGGACTTGGGCCAGCAGGACGAGAGCGGCACGGACATATATACACCACCAAACGTAAAAGAGATAGCTAGTGGGAAGCAGCCGCATAGTACAGGGAGATCAGCTCGGTGCTTTGTGACCACCTAGAGGGGTGGGATGGGGAGGGTGGGAGGGAGACGCAAAGAGGGAGGAGATATGGGAATATATGCATACGTATAGCTGATTTACTTTGTTATAAGGCAGAAACTAACACACCATTGTAAAGCAATTATACTCCAATAAAGATGTTAAAAAAAAAAGTGATGCAAGATGATGGCACTAGGCTTGCTGAGGAGAGGGGAGGTATAGTTATGTAGTGGGTCATCAGCATTACTGGCACCATAGATGCTGGAGTCAGACCTATCTGTATCATGACTCAAGCCAATTACAGTATCTCTTTAAACCACAGTTCCCTCATCAGCACAATGGGAATAAATAAAAGTACCACTTTATTAGATTGTTGTAGAAAATAAAGACAAGTCCTTCCCACATTACTGCAGACATGGTGGGCGCTCGGCCCTGGAGGCCGTTCTTGGAGGAAGTAAAGAAGGCTAAGCAGAGTCACTTACACCTGCCGGTATTTGGCATCAGATGTATTTGTAAGGGGGGTGTGTGTTGCTCTCACCTTACAGCTGACAGTTGTTCACAAAGAAGATAATTAGCCAAGAAGTTTTCGGCAATTATACCACATTAGAAAATGAATCACAGATTAAGGGACCTTAATTTTTAAAAAAATTTTGTTGGAGTATAGTTGATTTACAATGTTGTGTTAGTTTCAGGTGTACAGCAAAGTGAATCAGTTATCCATATACATAAATCCACTCTTTTTTAGATTCTTTTCCCGTATAGGCCATTACAGAGTATTGAGTAGAGTTCCCTGTGCTGTTCAGTAGGTCTTTATTAGTTATCTACTTTATATATAGCCGTGTGTGTATGTCAATCTCAATCTCCCAGTTTATCCCCGCCCCCTTACCCCTGGTAACTATAAGTTTGTTTTCTATATCTGTGACTCTATTTCTGTTTTGTAAGTAAGTTCATTTGTACATTTTTTTTTCTTTTTAGATTTAAAGCAATTTATGTTGCATTTGGGAATCCAAGCAGTTGTGAATTTTGGTAGTATTCTCTTCGTAAACTGGCATAGTCCTCATTTCAGCAGCTAGAAACATACCTCTTATGAGGGACAGAGATTTCGTGAAAAACCTAAGAATGAGAATTGGACTAAAGTTTCAATAGCCAGAGTGTTTTATTTCCCCCAATCTCAGGACCTGTCTCTGAACATTTGCCAGCTGAAGACTTTTATTATCCCATCGTTAGAAGCTACATATAGAGCATAATATCAGGAAGCAGAACTGTGGGTGCTGGTTAAGGACCAGGCAATATGGATCAAGAAGTGTGCCTAGATGTCTGTTTTCTGGAATTCCTTCCAAAGTAATTAGGTGAATAGTCTTAATCTGTGTCCAGAGGGAATTAATGCACATTAACACAAAGAGGGCACTGAAATAGGAAAGGTGAAATGGTCAAAGGGGAAGCTTAATAAGGAGGAACAAGAGAAACATGGTAGCTGGGGAGGAATGAGGCAGCTCATGAATGCTGCTCTGGTACGATAAGAAAATTTAGGATGCCCAGAGCTACACATACTCAACAACAGGTTAGAGTAAAATTGCCTTGCACTTTTTTTTTGGCGGTATGCGGGCCTCTCACTGTTGTGGCCTCTCCCGTTGCGGAGCACAGGCTCCGGACGCACAGGCCCAGCAGCCATGGCTCATGGGCCCAGCCGCTCCGCAGCATGTGGGATCTTCCCGGACCGGGGCACAAACCCGCGTCCCCTGCATCGGCAGGCAGACTCTCAACCACTGCGCCACCAGGGAAGCCCTGTCTTGCACTTTTGAGAGACAGAGAATGCACTTTGCAGTTTAAGCAAAGTAAGTACAGTTATATTTCTAGCTGTAAGTACATGAAACAAAACTTGTTTGGTTAGATCGACTCCAAATTTGGCAGGCGTATTTGGGATGGTATGGCTTAACATAAAAGCTACTCTGCATGCAAAATCTACTTTGAGGGTCCAAGAGGAAACTTCAAGTATAGGCAGTTATTCTCCAGGGCACCTGAAAATTAAGTGTCTGAAGAAACCCATGTGAATTCTGGTTGAAAGAAGCACACTCCACAGATCAGTAGTTACTGGGCAGAGGAAACAGCGACATCAAATTTAAAAAATTCAAAGCAGATGCTTGAAGATGCAGGTGTTGATTTGCAGTCTAGCTGCTTCTCACATGGGCAACTTCATACAACACAATCAGGATGAGTAGCAAAAAAGATTTACATATTTGTCATGGTTACTGACAGTTAACATAGGAAGAATGTTATTATAACAATGATAACACTTTCACAACTAAAATTTAATTCAGTAAGTATTTATTGGTCATCTACCAGTGGCAGACATTTTGCCAAGCTCTGGGTCTATAAAGATCAGTAAAAGCATGATCTAGGGGTGGAGTCAGGGTGGAAAAGAAGGGGAAGATAACTAACGTTTAATAACTTTTTAATAAGTTAAATATGTTTTATGTAAATGGGAAGCAGTTTGCATCTATTTCATCTAATATTCAGAGCAGCTTTTTGAAGTTTATATTACAGATCCCCAATTAAAGATTGAAAAACTGTGGCTCAGAGAGTTTAGAAACTACTAAATGTCACACGTCAAGGGAAGTGGCTAGGCTGGGATCTGAACCCGGTTTATCTGGCTCCAAAGAGCATCATCTTTTAATTAGATTTTCTCCCATTCTAACTGTAATATAAATTGAGTTATTTAAACTGCTCACAGAATTGTAAAAGAAGTTGAGGAAAATGATTAATTTTTTTCTAAGGGATATCAGTAAAGATTTGACATAGGAGGTAACTTTGATCTGGGCTTTAGAGGTTGATTAACATTTTGACAGGCAGGAGACTCCTAGGCAGAGAAAGTGTAAAGGAATGAAATTTGAAAGAAATGAAAAAATTTTGCAAGGGAAAATTTTAAAAGTGTGGCTTTTCTTATAGGAATTAGGTGTAAAGGGACTGGGGAGATCAGGGAACCAAGACAGATTTAAAATTAAAAAAAAAACAACTTTATGAGTTGTACTTTACATATCATACAGTTCACTCATTTCAAGTATACAATTGAATGAGTTTTAGTAACTTGGCCAAGTGGTGCCACCATCACCATCAATCAGTTTTGGAATATTTTCATTCCCCTATTAAAGATCCCTCATGCCCATTTACATTATATCCCCATTCCCACTCCTAGCCCTAGGAAACCACAGATCTACTTTCTGTCTCTATAAATTTGCATTTTTGACATTTCATATAAATGGAATCAAACATATGTGGCCATTTTTGTCTGGCTTCTTCCATTTAGGATGATGTTTTCAAAGTTCATGTTGTGGCATGTTTCAGTACATCATTCTTTTTTATGGTTGACTAATATTCCGTTGTATGGCTATACGATGCTTGTTTATCCATTCATCAGTTGAATACTTGGGTGGTTCCACTTTTTGGCTATTAGGAATAATGCTGTTATGAACATTTATGTGGACATATGTTTTCATAGTTCTCGGGTAGATAGCTAGAAGTAGAATTGCTGGGCCGTTTGGTAGTTTTATATTTAACTGTTTGAGAAACTGCCAAACTGTTTTCCAAAGTGGCTGCATCATTTTACATTCCTGCCAGCAGTGTGTGAGGGCTCCTGTTTCTCTACATTTTAATAGCACTTGTTATTGTCTGACTTATAAATCACAGTCATTCTAGTCTGTGTGAAATGGTATCTTGTGGTTTTAACTTGCATTTTCTTCATGACTAATGGTGTTGAGCATCTTTTCATGTGCCCAAGACAAAATCTAAAGGCTCTGTTTGGATGATGCATTTAAGATGCGGAACATAAGAAAATAAGTGGAATTTGTAGGAAGGATAATAAAGTTGTGAGCTGCCGGCATAATACTGATTTGCAGGTGTTCAGAAGGCAGAGAAAACTTGGGTCTGGAACTCAGAAGAGAATTGAAGGCAGGACACGTAGATTTGGGCTCAGTTACACAGAAAAGGCAATTGAAATCAAGAAACTAGATGCGTTCATTGACCGGGAAAATGTGGAGCAAGAAGCTTGAGGAGAGAATGTTTAGGAATATCTGTTTTAAAGAAGTGGATAAAGAATAGTGTACAGGCAAGGGAGGCACAACTTTAGGTGACATTAAGAGAGACAGGTGTCATGTCTGCCATTGGAAGACAGTCTTAAAATTTTGCTAATGTTGATATTTTATTGTACTTCTTTTCAGTGTTTTTCTTCACACATAAATTAATAAATTAACATTGGAGTATATCATACATGTTGTTTTATAACACTTTATTTCCACTCAACCTCAAGTCATGAACATTTTTTCATGTCACTAAATAGTCTTAAAAAGTTATTTTTTCATGGCTGTTTTTAAAGTTATTTCATTATAAGAAGGTATCATAATTTATTCTCTTATTTTGGACCTTTACGTTGGTTTCTTGTTTGGGGCTTTTTAAAGAACACTGCAGTAAACCTTCCAGTACAAAAATACTTGTGTGGCTCTCAAATGATTCCTCCAGTATAAGTTCTTAGAAATCAGAATTTCTTATTCAAAGCTTATGGAAAAAAATTTAAGGTCCTTTTTATATACGTTGACAAACTGCCTTCCAGAAGTACCTTTCTCTCCCCAGCTGTGTATTAAAATAATGACCCAGATGTATTGAACATGAAAAGAATATCTCATAAACATAAGGACAATATTTAACATCATTACTATTTTAGAAGATCTGTTTCCAAGATTGCTGTGAGCACCTATTGATGGGAACCGCCTGGAGAATTTTGTAATTTTTTAATTTTTAAAATTATTTAAGGTGTACAACATGGTAATGTGATATGTGTATACATAATGAAATGATTACTGTGGTCAGATTTTGAAGGAACAAGGGAACGCCAACAATAGCAAATACCTCACAGCAGCATTGGAAAGTGAATATTATTGACTTTGGCAACTATGTATCTGTTGGTGGCATCTTAATTTTCCCTTGAGAGGGGGAGACAGGTACCAAATTATAATTCTCAAAAATTTTATTGAAAGTGTTGTTTTTCTTTGTCCATTTATTTTGCTTTCTTCAAATGCCTTGTGGTTTTGAAAATGTTTTATTATACTGTAGGAAAAAATGTTTTTAAAAATCAATTTAATTTTCTGTTTTTTTCAGGAATGTTAATTTTTTATCACCACTCTTTTTTTCTTCATTTCTTTTTTATCCATACTCCCTCATTTATTTCCTTGGGTTAGAGTTTTCAGATAAACAGCTTCATAAGTGATCCTACAGAAACAAGTCAAGGATAGGCTGTCATTTGTATAAAGAAAGAATAAGCCTTTGGGATTCAGTGTGTGGACTTGCATAAATGTCAAACCTAACTTTTGTTTTTGTATGTGGTGGGAATAGAATTTAACATCACTGTTTGAGTCACTGAATGGGTGTCTGTTGAGCTCATTAATGTTCCCCATTCAGAGAACCCTTTATGGACATCCACTCCATAAGTTTATTACCATTTGTGGGAAAATATTTGACCCAAATACTCTTTGCTTCTCTGTGACATGGATCGTAATTCTATCACAGTGAGCTGTTTCCTTTCTCAACCACAGAGATATACAATCCAGGCATTCCAAATACACATAAACTCTGTTATTTCTTTTATAAACTGAAACTTGAGCGTGAATCTCTTCCGTTTCTTTCCCCTCCTTTTTGATTCCCAATTTGAGAACTATCTCCTCCAACCCCACATTCAACAGGGTATCTGGTCCAAAAGCTGGTCATCTGGGGAAATTCAGAATGTTCAGAATTCTGAACAAGAACTTCTCTAATTCTCTCTGGATAATGCATTTTTAGGACCATCTAGGAAGCCACATGGATGATTGAGTGGATGGACTAATTTCTAATTTCTCTTGAGTTTGATGGTTCAAATGAAGACTCTTGGTATCCTTGCCCCTTGGTGTTCTTTTGTTATGTTGGCATAACACATCTAAACACAGTAACTTCTGAGCAGAAGTTATAAGGTCAAATCTATCTTATGACATTTTACCAAAGTCTTGCTAGGTCTCTACCTCTTCCTGGAAAGAGGACCTCAAAGTTCCCCAAACATTTCTTTACAGTTAACCCAGCTGACTCTTGGAATGTTTCTGTTAGAATAATAAAGATTTAAAGGTCTGATGCTTCTGAGGGAAGAGGTTCATGCTAAAGGTTATACCCCAGCAAGTATAGTTTCTAGTGATATTCTGTTTCATTGAAAAAACACCATTCTAAGACATAAAAGTTTATCTTTTGAGTACCCATTAGAATTTCATTATATTTCAAAGCCGTTTGATTTTTAAAAATGCTCTAGAAATGTTTGAGAGATATTCTTAATCTTTGTGGAACACATTCTGACATTAAATGAATTAATCATCTAATGTAACTCTAGAGAGAACCTAATTGATGCTTGTAGTGTGGATTAGCAAAAGTTTCATGAAGTCTGTTACAGACACAGATTTTGCTTTAGATAAAACAAAAGATTAAAACCACTAAGAGTTTTAACAATTCCTCTTATATATAAATAGTATTCCTCCAATATATAAAAGAAATTAGCAGAAGACTACCTCAGTCAAAACAGGAAAATCCAATTGAATGGGATATTTCTGATAGAACATTTTTAGAATCACAAATAATAATTAAAATAATTCTTAGTTTAGAATATTTTAAAATTTGATCACTATGAAAGAACACAGATGTGGAGGCATTACTATTTGGGTCAGACAGAATTGAATTATACTATTTTTGTATTAATACGAAATGATATTTGGAGATATGGTTAATTTAGGTGTCACAAAAATGAAGATAAAAGTCATTATGCCCACTTATGTAACAAAAGTAGAAACACTACAAAAGTTATTCCATACCTCTTTTGCTTACTGCACAGTTAATGTAAAAAATAAATATCTAAAAACAATTTGAGAAATATGTACTATGCAAACTTATTCAGCATAAGAAACTTCTGAAAACCAGAATTTGTAAAACAAATAAAAGCAGTATTATTGTAATAATAAACATCTGTAAATGTATTTGAGAATAATTTATGTGCTCAAATATATCTAAAATGTACTGTAGCAATCATTTTCCTATTTAAAATATGAATTATTATCAATACAACAAGTAGGTTAAAAAGTATTTTTTTCTTAAATTCAAAAATGGTGTTACTAACAATAGACATATTTTTAGGCTGATTTTTCATTTGTAGTACTAAATTTTGCAGTGATATATAACCAAGGCCATTTGTGACAGTGTTATGCATTTTCACAATGGTTGACCAATCTTTCACTCCAAAGTACAACTTAATGTTTTTTTGTTGTTGTTTTTTTTTTTGCGGTACGCGGGCCTCTCACTGTTGTGGCCTCTCCCGTTGTGGAGCACAGGCTCCGGACGCGCAGGCTCAGCGGCCATGGCTCACGGGCCCAGCCGCTCCGCGGCATGTGGGATCTTCCCAGACCGGGGCACGAACCCGCGTCCCCTGCATCGGCAGGCGGAGTCTCAACCACTGCGCCACCAGGGAAGCCCGATGTTTTTTTAAAGTAAGTTTTGAACCCATGATTGTAGCGCTGTCACACTTCACTTAACCAATGGGCCTAGATTGTCCCAAAATAACGTTTATGATTTTGTTAAGTGAAAACTGAACGGTTGGTCACCCTTCCTGTTATCATGGAAGCAGAAATTCTTCTCTTCGTTTTTCTTTTTCATCTCTAACCCAACATGACAACACAAAATATTTGATTCATTGACTTGTCTACTCATCTGTACCAACAAATCTAGCTCTTGGCTTGCATTACCTTTCTCTCTTTTCACTTCTGTAGCCACTAACCAAATGTATTACTTCAGTCAGAGATCTTCACCTTCGGAACCTTGCCCTCTTCAGTTCTAGGCCACACGGGAGCATAAGCACAATGTTCCTCACACACTGGCGTTAATGCTTTTTCTTCCCTATTTAAGAACAATCAGTAACTTTCTATTGCCTGTTCTATTAAGTGTAAACCTTTAATCCTAAGAGTTCATTATTCTCCCTTTATCTGACCCTTTGTCATTTAGCAATCCCATTTCTTCTTGCTCTTTGGCACAGTTGTTCTGCTACTTCCAAGCCATCTGGCTGCTCTTAGCACACAGAATTTGCTTCTAACTGCTTCCCTACCTGTGCATATGTCATGCCTTGAATCACTGGAAGCCCGCTGCTTCCTGAGACAGCCCATTCCATCTTTGGATAGGTCACTTAGAGAGGTTTTCTCTTTACTGAGCTAAATCAACTCTAGTATATTGTGTATGATTTTTACTTTTATCTTTGTGTGTCAGTCTAAGGGTGTCTTCCTTCTCAGTTGTTGTGTATATGTGTGTTATGTCTGTAGTGGCACTTTTCATAAGCTCTCTGCATCCGGCTCTCCCATGCTTCCATACCCTGATCTACCCTCCCACCACCCCAGAATCACAGTAGCTTGAGCTCTAACTGTGCACAGTAAATGTTTAATACATGTGTGATGACTAAGCTACCTTCTAAATAGGGAATAAATATCTTCTAAAAGTAGAAACGTTTCTCTATTTAGAAGGTAGCTTAGTCATGTGAAAGTATATATACTTAACTACACTTATCAAAGGATCACAAAATCTCTGTCTTGGAAATGGTTCTGTGAATTTTTTAATTGTAAAGATTGAACACAAGCCTGATCACGTGCATACTCACACCCGCCCCCCTATCCCACACAGCAAAATGCCTAAACAATACCAATTGTTTAGAAAAACCATTACATTTTGTATGTTTGTTTATAATTGACTAACTGAGACAGTATTACATGTTGTATATCTACACAGATTCAAATGGCTTGGTTCTCTAAATATATGATACACTGTTATATTCTAGATCATAGAACAATTGGCATATTCAGTTTCACATGTGTAATTTCAAACAATGCAGGAAAAATCTTGATATTTTTGCCTACATTTAACAATGTGAATAAGAGAAAATATCTTGGCATTGTTAATACCAAAAAAAAAAAGGGCAATTATATTTTTCAAATTGCCTATGAAGCCTGACCTTTTATTAGTATCTCTAAATTGCTAATCTCCAAATGTCCTTGCATTTTAAACTATTTCAAAAAATGTTTCCATAACAATTTTAATTAAATCTCTTGTGATATAATTGTAATCAGCCACAGCATGTAATTAGACTTCAATCAGAACCTTTAATGCTATGCAGTAATCTGAGAGTAGACATTTTTAAAAATGTTATGTCAATGTGGGTTTCTTCTCGTGACCTCTCTCTGCTCCACCCAAGTGACACTATAACAAAGGGTGGTAACTGAGCATGGAGAGCAGAGGTTGATTTCCATTTATCCCACATAATGTGGAGAATTTTGTCCAGGGGCTGCTAGGTAGGGTCATCATCGGTAGATGTCTGGTATAAAGTTAAACACATGGTGATAGGCTTTTCACTAAGGCTGTGACCAATAAACACTGGCTTATTTGTAGATTGGCTACCGAGGGTTGAGAGTGCCCCTCACAGCCATGCAAGAGCCTGAAGCTCTAGAACACCATTGGCATGGGTGAGGTGAGTGGCATGGGCATGGAGGAACAGTGGGGAGGGCTCATCTGTAGACCTTATCGCTCTGTTGTGCTGCTTTGCAGGTCCTGAATTATCAGCAGTGAATTATTCTTTTTCAGTTCTTATTATTACTAGGTTTCTTTAAAGCCCACTTTTATGTCTTCCCATTAATTAACTATAATTTTGGAAGGCAAAATGCATGACGCTCAGAGCTAATTATGCATTCTATTATGCCTTTAGATATCTGGGTGAAAGTCAGGTTCCAACACTCAATCCCTTCCCTAAAACTCATTTCCAGAAGTGATGATTTAATGATCTATTTACTTTAAAGGTTTGCCTTTGGGGACTGATTATCTTGGTTAGCTCTTTTGAAAGAATAGACTTTTCTTTCGTGGAATCTGTAAGTATTTAGAAAAAAATCTTTGTGGGCTTTGAAATGCATTTAATACAAAATGTGTTGAAACCTATGCTTTGACTATCCTTAGGGAGAAAGGACCCTTTTATATCTGTGCAGAGAATGAGAGGCATAGTGTCCAGAATTCTCAGATTCCATTGATTAAATATGGTAACCAACCAGCTGTGGAAGCAGGATGGATGAGGGCAAATCGTAGCTTTGTTTTTCAACTCTGAAGTCAGTACTTGTGAACACTAAAAGAATGATAAAATGACAAAATACTTAAATGTGATGATTAGTAATCACTTCCTCCTGATCATTTCTGTTCTACCATTCACAGCCAATCATGTTATATATAACTAGCTAGTTAGGAATGCAAACATTAGTCTCATGTATGCCCTTCAATTTGATCTCTTATTTTCCTTTTTACTTTGCAGGTTTGAAAAACATCAGTTTTCAGTAATAACATCCATGACTTCTAGGTATAGATCATACACTTGATTACAAAAAAGAAATATTTTCCTGTATTTCTAACAGCAGAGTGCAGTATTTTGCAAGGAAAAGTGCCTTTGTGACTTAGTATGTATTCATTTCTGTTAGTCTGTGTTGTTTTTTTTTGAGCTCTTATAACATAGTTCAATCAGACTGTGTGCAAAAACTCTTCCGCTGTAAACTCCACATAATTTTTTTCTAAAAATTAAGTCAGAAATACAACATCGATCGAGTTCTGGATTTAGTGAGAACAAAAGAAAGGTGGATTTCAGGTGGGGAAGGACTGTCTCCTTCTACATGTCAGTGTCCACCCCAGAGCCACATTTGTGGCAGAAGATTTCCTTGTTGTGAGTCAGGAAGCCTTTCCCCACCAAGGTGACTGAGCACTTCCCACAGTTAAAGCATTCGCTGTGCCACTGGCAGTCTTGAAAGCAGATAAACTTGGTGTCTCTGAGACCTGTAAAGCAGTTGGAGAAAAAGAGTAATCTATTCTTTCAACAAATAGATTGAGCATTCTCTCAGGGACTCTTCTGGGAACTGGAGATACAGCAGTGAGCAAGGCCATGTAGAGGCAAGTAACCTAAGAAAGGAGGCTGCCCCCAGTGACCTGTGTCTATTTGGGAGAGTCACCCATGGACAAGTTCTTTCTATGAGACCCAGCCAGATTCTCAGTCAAATTTTTCCATAATCTACATAAGTAGGTAGAATCTGGGTATACAAAGCATATATTTTTCGAGACAGTTAAGGATTGCCTAAGACATAAGGAAATACAGGGTGGTGCAGTGAGAAGAGGGTATAGGTTTTGAAGTCAGACATATCTAAGTATGAATATTTTTTTTCCTTCTTTCTGACCCTGTTTACTTAGAAGCAAAATTAAGATAAAATAAATGTATACTTCCCAGCCTGGTATTTGATATTTTAATGACTTTTAGTTCTCTTCTCTTCCCTCTTTTTTCATGTTTCATTTTATTCAGGATAAAGTCCCATGGTCGTATTGTGGTGTGGGACACAATTCCCAAAAGCCCTAAATAGAGAATTCCATCTATCCTGTAGCTATAGCCTAATGTGATGACCTTATTACCTTGCCCAGAGGTGACCTCAACATAGGCTTGCAGCAAAGATCTGTGAATCTGATCCCTCTGGCCACTGAGGCCATGCTACCCATTGATGAGTTTCTAAGAGGTGCTTTGTCAGCCTCTATCACTTCAACCTGGGCCTCACTTGAGCCATAGGGTTCCTAAGAAAGGTGTGAGAATTTGCGTTTTCAGTGAGACTCATCTCTATATCCCAAATATGAATCCAAGCGTACGGTTCAAGGAACTGATTTTGAAGAGTCGTAGAAAAGGAGAAAAGGTCTAAGGATTGGGAAGGGGTTGGGATGCCCTAGGCTTGAGTCTTTATTTGCCAACGATAATAATGAACTTTTGTTTTCATCCTGGAAACGTTTTTTGATGTCTTCACATAAATTTACTAGTTCAGGGATAAATTTACATCAAATTCTTGTACTTTTCTTGATTAAATTTATAGCTTATTTATAATGCTGTCATCACTACTTTCTAATAAGAGTAAATCAATAATGTACCAATTAATTCCCTTAATATTCAGAACATTAATAAGCTGACTGCAAGAATAATGTTCTGTATATACATAAGTCACCTCTGTTCATAAAACTATTATACATCCAGCATTTTGATGCACATGAGGTTTTCTTAATTTTATTATTAGGCCTTGTACAGGTGGCAAATGTAAAAATAATTCTTTCTAGAATTTTACAAAGAAGAATAAAAAAGAAGCATCTGGTAGCAGGAATATAAGAAAGTCCTGACTCAACGTGTGAGCTGATTGTAAAGTTTTTTGATTTTGGATATGTTTACTCCCTCAGGTCATAAGGGTCATTTGCAGTAAGAAAGTCAACAACAGGTCTCTGACACCTGTTTTATTTGGCTTCATTTATTCCTGAAAATTCTGTAGAATAAGAGCTAGCATTTGTTGAGCACTTGAAGATGAGCCAGTCACTATTCTAAGCCCTTCGTATAGCTCTTACCTCACCTTCATGGGGTAGATATTACCATCAACCCAACTTTGCAGACAGAAATTGTCGTACAGAGAGGTTCAGACTCTTGGCCAAATCACCCAGATGCTAAGTGGCAGATCTGGGATTCAATCCTAGGCCATCTGTTTTCAGAGCCTATGCTCCTAACTTCACCAAATTGTCTGAATTTTCTTTTTTTAAAGAACATAACCAGGAACCTTAGCATCCCTTTCTGAAGAAATCAACATTTGAAACTCACTTTACTAAAAATAAACAGAAATAGAAGAAAGCAAAGATGTGATCTTGTTCAATTCCTCATTTTGCAAATAAGGCAAATGAGGACCTTGGAGGTGAGTTTTGTACCCACGGGTCCCACAGTAGTCAGGGGCAGAGGCAAGACCAAGGTCTTTTACTCCCTAGATCAGAGCTCTTCCTACTAGATCAAGCTGCTTCATTTATCCCAGAAAGTTTGCAAGGTAAATCCTATCTTAGAGGAGGAGAAAAAATTGTAATTACATCTTAAGTTTGTTCCTTATAGATTTAGTTACTTTAAAATAGTGTTTTAAAAACATTCTAACATAGTTTCTTAGGATGACATATTGTTTGCATGAATGTACAACTTTCAGAAGATAAATGTATGGTAGTATAGTTCCCTATGATACATTAGTTCAAATAGTTCAATTTTAAACAAGCACTACTACAGGGCCTATATACATTTAAGAATCAGATCAAAAAGAGCTAAAAGAAGGTTAAGATAATGACGAAAAGACTGTCCTAAATTAAATGCATATCCTGCATGTGGATTACTTTGGGGACAAATCATTGGTTCCTGATCATCCCTATGCTTCATGTGGAACAATGTGGTTTTTCTGTCTGACCTAAAAAAAAAAAAAAAAAAAAAAAAAAAAGCTGTGTTCAGTGATTGACCTGTAACAACCCATCAGAAAAATCACATGAATCTGTGGTGGGTCAGAAATGAAACTCATCAAGTTCAGGGCTTGTGTAGGCACTTTCAGATCAGTATTAGCCATTTGGGTCCCCAGAAAATTTTCAAACCATTTTGAGTTGTTTAATTTTCTCATTTCTTCATGGACCCCCCCCCCCCCGCCCCCAATTTTTTTTTCTGGCCAATTCAAGAAAAGTGTTGTAGAATAAATTAACTAAATCCATTGGGCTGTGATTGCAGATTCTACTAAGATTTTGCTGTTCCAGTTACTGTTGCATTTATGGAAGTCCCATTTCTAACTAAAACCAGTAGAGATGGTGGCTTATTCTCTTGGCTTTAGGAGTTGCCAAATGTATAGAAGCAGGAGAGCAGAGTGGTTAAGAGCCCAAGATTTGGAGCCCTATAGTCTGGGATTGCCAACATAAGCCCTTGAAAGGGCTGGAGAGGTGACATAGCTGAGTGATAGAGACAAGGTGGAAGCAGCAAAGGGGCCATGCCCTACATAATGGGCCAGCCACTCAGCTCCATATGACCATGACCCGGCCGGGAATGTGAGGGTAGTCCGCTCACCCTGGGCAGGCTCTTTGTTTACTTTTAGGCTACAGAGATGGATTTTACATTAGTTGTTTACAAACAAGTGCAGGCCAAACAAACCATGCTTGCTGGCCAGATATAGCCCATAGGCCAGTGTGGGATTCTGAAAAACATGGTGCCTTCCTTGTTCCAGACAGAACTATGTTCTGTTCATCCAGGAAACTCCCTCCCTTGCAAGTAAGTGAAAGCCTATCAAGCTGGGTTTGCAGCAAAACTCTTTATTTGAAGATGAATAAATATTCACTTTTACTTTGTGATATATTTGAAGATAGAGGAGGAGGAAAAGGATAAAGTAATCTTTAATTCTGTGTTATGTAGACTGAGCTAAAAGTGAAATATGACCTAAGAGTACTAGGAATGGAGAACAGAAGTATAGTTCTGCCACGTTATTCGGTGACCATACATTGCCTAAAAGAATAGCTGTTGGATTTCTCA
This sequence comes from Lipotes vexillifer, assembly GCF_000442215.2. Lineage (NCBI taxonomy): Eukaryota > Metazoa > Chordata > Mammalia > Artiodactyla > Lipotidae > Lipotes > Lipotes vexillifer. Next base: position 920,005 of record NW_006794406.1, on the reverse strand, counting down.
GGTGTGATGAGATCTTCAGTTCCTTTACTACAGGATTAGCATTTTAGAAGTGTCTCTAAGGAAAATATAATGCTCTTTTTACCTTGAAAATCCATTTAACACAGATCGATTTACCATTTATGTTATTTTCAAATCATGTCATGTATATTTTGTTTCTTCAACAGAATGCTATCTTGTTTTTTTTATCTCATCTATTCACAATTAAAACTTATTGTAGGGCTTCTCTGGTGGCGCAGTGGTTAAGAGTCCGCCTGCCGATGCAGCGGACACGGGTTCGTGCCCTGGTCCGGGAGGATCCCACATGCCGCCTAGCGGCTGGGCCCGTGAGCCATGGCTGCTGAGCCTGTGCGTCTGGAGCCTGTGCTCCGCAATGGGAGAGGCCACAACAGTGAGAGGCCCGTGTGCCACAAAAACAAAACAAACAAAAAAACAAAAACTTATTGTAAGTGAATAGAAAGCCAAGAGAATAATACATTTGTTAGAAGCATCTTAAATTGAGGTTTAATTAATTCCTGACCTATGCTATCCTAATTATTATAGCTTCAGATTTTTGCACAGTACTTGCATTTAATTGAAACTGTTTCTGTTTTAAGGCCCTGTTACCTTTGTTTGGAATTCAGCAGCATTTTGTTTTATAAGTATCCCTTCCCCCACTCAACTCCTTAAAGTTCTGCCTCAGATCAGGCCTCCTTGTGAAGGTCTTCTCTGCTCATCTTATCCTCCTCCTTCCCTGAATTATTACTTTATGTAGAGTCAGTACCATGAGGTTTCGTATTAATTACCCTCTACGAGCATAGCTACCTTAATTACACTCTATACTTGCCTTGAGGGTTCTGTGTAATATTTATATATATATATAGGTACCCATGTTTATTTCAAAAGGAAACATAAAGGAAAGATCATTCTTTTTTAAATTGCATTTCCTGAATTAACTACATAGCATTTACAGAGCCATAACTGTCTCATGGTAGGACCATATTAAACTGAATAACTCACCAATAATAGGCTTGGTGCAGGTGGCACACTTTTTGGCATAAAGATGGTTGTAGCAGTCCAAGCAGAATGGATAATCATCTCTGGACATAAACTCTTCTTCACAGAGCTCTTTCCTACAGCCACTGCACAGAAAACACTCTTTATGCCATGGCTGGTCACAAAACATTATCCCACCTGAAGTAATCACCTGGGAAATGATCACAAAAAAGGCAATGACTGTGGAAGTTATTACAATTCAGACCTTTTGTGATTCTCTTCTGTGCCCACAAGTGGTACTTTGGGCAACTTATCACATTGTGTCAGGATGTCTTTTCCCTGTGATTTTTTTGAATCTATATGAGAAACAAAAGGCTACAGGGATTAAATAGGACTGGTGATAAATATCCTTATTTTTCTCCTACAATGGAACAGAAAGGAAGCAGGACCATAATGAACTCAGGAAGATGAAAAAGAAATAGGCCCTTGATTCCTTTGCTCATCTTTCTCTTCCCTGTTGTTTTTCAAAGATCTGTTTTTAGAGCTAAGATATTTTATACGCTATGTTCTTATGTCCATGTATAACTTTTAAGGATCCTAAAAAAAAAAAAAAGCTATTTTTCTTCCTGAATGCTTTATTCCAGCAGTAGTAACCCTAAAAGGAGTTGATCAACACCATAATCTGCTAATAATAAATAATATTTCTGAGGTGTTTTTTCAGTCTTCAACCCTGTTCTTCTTCTTAACATTCTTGACATCCTGACACAGTAGGGACTATTATCTTTCTCCCTTTAGAGATGAGCAACTACTAAGAGTTGGAGTAGTTAAGTCACTTGCTAGGGTAACACAGAGCTAGCCTTCAAACCTGCACAGCCTTATTCCGCAGCCCATGTGTTTAATCATGAACACAGTACTGAGATTAGATTACTTTGCACTGATAAGCAGTTGACAAGTCTTTGTTGAATGAACGAACAAACACTAAGGGAAAAAATGTTTGGAAAGCAACTCCAGTATTGTATCTAGCACAAATAGGGGTGCTCTGGGCAACTGTGTGAGTTTTCAGCATTAGGGCTCAAAGTCATAAGTGCTGGTTGTACATTGAACCTTAATGTGTGATATGCTAGGGTTTTGCAGAGATGCTTGTTATTCCTCCATAAGATTTATTTTCTAAACCAGTTTAATCTGGATTTTACTTTTTTAAAGGCTGAGATATCTTTATTTAAAAATCAGATGGAAAAATATTAGACAACTTTTCTTGTGTAGCAATTTTAAGTCATAGCATCTTTCAAATCCACGGCTCTTGAGGTCCTGGGTTGTCTGGGGAACCTGGCATATGCTCATGGAAATGTCTTATAATGACTGAAGCAATGTGATATCTGAGATGCTGCCTATAATCTTTGTATGCAGATTGAGTAGATATAGAAAAAGTAGTCTATTCTAAGCCATCCTATTGTGACATCTAAGTATCCTATAGCCATCCTATAGGATACTTGTCTATCCTATAGGCTTTTGAAAAGATTATTCTAAAAATATTTTAAAATCTTACAATGACTATCTTAAAAATTAAAGACACTTGATAGAAAGTTATTTTTCATAAAGGAGAAAAAGTATACTATTCTAAATGAGTAAATAGGAAACATAAGGGTGTGTGTGAGCTAAAGCAATTTAAAATGCCCCCCTACTGTCTTCAAATGCCTTACAGAAGGTGCAGCAGAATTCCAGATTCCTTTGATTTGTTTGGTCAAATGATTAGCAGGCAATGCTTAAAAGATTCAAAACTTGAAAACTGTATTCACAGCAAAATAAAACTTGATGTACCCACCAAAGATTGTTTCATTAGGGAGAAGAAACTCTGGAACATTAAAAATTGTTTGCTTGTGACTATATTCTTTTGAAGAGGCAGACGGGCCAAGATGAAGTCTAATATCCAAGCGTGGTTTTCGCTACTGATTGATCCCAGGATTTAGAACAAGTTTCTTCTCTGGCAAAGTGGAGGCAATAATGATTTTGCACCCAGTGGATGAAAGCTGATGAATCACAGAATACTCTATGTGAAACTTGAGGAGTTTGAATTCAGAGTACAACAGTTTGAGGTTACTTGCTTTTGGGTAGAAAATAGATTTTATTTTGTGAAACTAAAATGTATGGAAAAAATTCTATGGGCCTGATGGTCAAGTAGTTTTTGCTTACTTTCTTTTATATTTGGTCTTTGGCTTGGGTTGAAACAAATTGTTTTTCTTCAGCTTGGATCATCTTGATCCGAAACATTTATATCCAGCTTTACTTAAAGGACTTGTGGTTTAAAAAAATTAAACAGAAAATAATCTGGCATGTTGTGATCTGTCTACTACCCAATAGAAACATTTCATAAATTTTTCAGTGACTTCAAATCATGTCCTAAATATAGGGCAGGTTCCTCTAACCTGGGAGACGCCAGGGCTTTGGCCCCAGATAGTGCTCAGCTCTGATGATGTACTAGAGAAGTTCTCTTGACTCTTTATGGCATTGAAAGAAACTTTATATTGTGTGCCCAAAAAATGATTTTAAGATGAGTCTCACGAGTGTCATTAATATTTTAGTGTAAGTCCTTAAGAAACGTAGCCTAAAAATGGCCAACTTAGTTGTCCCGCAAAACAGTGAGATAAATCTATTTTATTTCCAGCATCCCTTTCTAAATGCATGTCATTGACTGATAATTTTTTGGAGCTTCATCTGTCACAGGGTCATAGGGTCTGACTGTTTCTTTTTTTTTTTTTTTTTTTTTTCCTGACTTTTTTCATTCTGTATGACAGACTCTAGGGCCATCCACGTCACTACAAATAACTCAATTTTGTTTCTTTTTAG
>NW_006794406.1:864955-916132 GCF_000442215.2 Lipotes vexillifer | reverse complement strand
CACCACTGTGGCCTCTCCCGTTGCGGAGCACAGGCTCCGGACGCGCAGGCCCAGCAGCCATGGCTCACGGGCCCAGCCGCTCCGCGGCACGTGGGATCCTCCCGGACCGGGGCACGAACCCACGCCCCCTGCATCGGCAGGAGGACTCTCAACCACTGCGCCACCAGGGAAGCCCCTGACTGTTTCTTGTAAAGTCATTTTCTAAGTTGTTGGAAGTCTTCGGGTGTAAGATGGTTTTGTAGCATGTTACTTTCAACTGTAATTTTCAGCCATCATGACAGTGTAAGTTAATAATTATAACATAGGAGTTGATTGATGCCTCTTCAAAGGCAGTGCCAGTATTTTAAATATATGTGGAAAATCATTGAGTGTGTGTATGTTTGTACATGCATTTGTAGAAAGTGGCAATGACACTTCAGATGCACGTATGCAAATGGTCTTAAGAGACCTGCCAGAGTAGCCTGTAGGTCAAAAATGTTTAGAAACCACTGGACTTATCCAATATGTTTTCATGATTCAAGCTTTCTCATCACAAGTTACAGGGTTATTTGAAACTTATGATGCCTCACAGGTCAAGAATTTCTTTGAGAACATCGATACATATTTATGGAATACAGACGGACTTTATCAAGGTGATAGAGATGAGTGACTTTCACGTAAAAGCTTAGAGGATACAAAAAGAATTGGACCATGTTTACTTGAAAAAAAATGACTTTTTTTCCTCTTGGAAAATATGTTTTGAATGGGTGTCCAAGTTGAAAGGCCCTGCATGGAGCTCTGGAGCTGGAGGTGAAGGAAACCACTTGCAGTTCTTAAGTCATCCTTCTGTCTTTCTGTCTAATGAATTTCCCTAAAGATCTTGTCAGTCTCTTGAGTGTCACTCTCTTATCTATCCACTCTTTTTTTTTTCTAACATCTTTATTGGGATATAATTGCTTTACAATGGTGTGTTAGTTTCTGCTGTATAACAAAGTGAATCAGCTATACGTGTACATATATCCCCATATCCCCTCCCTCTTGAGCCTCCCTCCCACCCTCCCTATCCCACCCCTCTAGGTGGTCACAAAGCACCAAGCTGATCTCCTGTGCTATGCGGCTGCTTCCCACTAGCTATCTACTTTACATTTGGTAGTGTGTATATGTCCATGCCACTCTCTCACTTTGTCCCAGCTTACCCTTCCCCCTCCCTGTGTCCTCAAGTCCATTCTCTATGTCTGCGTTTTTATTCCTGTCCTGCCGCTAGGTTCATCAGAACCATTTTTTCTTGGATTCCATATATATGTGTTAGCATACAGTATTTGTTTTTCTTTATCTGACTTCCTTCACTCTGTATGACAGACTCTGTGTCCATCCACCTCACTACAAATAAGAATTTCGTTTCTTTTTATGGCTGAGTAATATTCCATTGTATATATATGCCATATCGTCTTTATCCATTCATCTGTTGATGGACACTTAGGTTGGTTCCATGTCATGGCTATTGTAAATAGTGCTGCAGTGAATATTGTGGTGCATGTCTCTTTTTGAATTATGGTTTTCTCAAGGTATATGCCTGGTAGTGGGATTGCTGGGTCATATGGTAGTTCTGTTTTTTATCTACTCTTTAGAAATATAAAAGCTTCAAGCTTAGAAGACATTTATATCGCTTGGACATGATGTGAGGAGTGAAATATCCTGTTTAAATTGGTTCCCTTAGTCACTCTGTGAGACAAATCCATATCTCTCTGAAATTAAATGGATCAAAACTTTTCTAAGAAATATTTTTTATTCAAAGAGAGACGTGGGCCCTCTACCAGGATATTTGAAATCTTGCCTGAACAGCAGTGAATGGAACTGGAATATCAAATCACTTAAGCCTTTGGAACATTAAATTCATGTTCTGGGTGGAATTTTATGGTGATAAAAATAGATGGGCCTCCTCACTGTGACAGGTAGTGCTTTCGAACATGTTGAAATTCAAAATTAACATGAATGTGCAAAGATGGATATAACATGATAGTATCAGTTCACTGCAAACATATAATGCCGCTAAAAAGCGATGGTTTGGAAGATTTCACAAGCTGCATCCTCTTTAGATATTTACCTTCTTACAAAAGCTGCAGTAGTGAGCAAACACCATCTCAAAACACGGCACACAATAATTGCTACCCTCTGTGGAAATCAAAGGTTTAGTTCCTATTGGCTGTCGGCAGTGCTCGCACACAAGGCAGGTTTCATGCCAGTAGTTTCCCTTAAATTTCGTTTTCCGGGAGCCTGTACCCCCAAAGTAAGAACCTATTAGTACAAATCAAGCATAATTGTTCTTTTAAGCAATAATATGTCAAATTACTTAAAATATATACTAAAGTTAAGGTGAAAAAAGCAATCATCCATATAGAAAAAATAGTGTTTACTGGTTTCCAAAACATTTATCTGAAAAAAGAGGTCAATAGAGTTCAGCCACGATGAAGATGAATCACTCTTTGGCTGGAAACTCTTGGGCTGTTTCACAGTTTTGAGATGTGAAAGTACTATAAATGTAGACTCTGAAAGGCTGCACATGCTTCAGATAAACTGGGACATAATAAGCATTACAGGGATATTAGGAATGCCCAAGGCACAAACTCCTGAGACTGATGTTGTGTAGTTATGGTCTCCTAGAAAATCTTTGAACCTATAATAAGAAAATGAGAGAGAATTGTTCGTATGCTGCTGTCCATAGGGATTGAGAAGAGGATCAAAACAGAGAATTAGTACTTGCCTAAAGGTGTAACAATTTACTTGGATCCTTGTTTTCCCTGAGAGAAAATAAAGATGACTGACCTTCACACCAGTTTGTGTTGAGCTACAAAATGATGATTGGTCCCATTCTCCTATGATGGATTATGTTTTCTGATGCTATTGGTTCTGCCTAGGACAGGGTGTTTAGTGCAGTGTTAGTATTATTTATTGGTATAGATTTTATCTTTATTCCATGGCTCAGTTTCTGGTTCAAAATGTTTCTATGAATTAGGTTTATGAAAAAACACAAAAGACAGTACTTTGCCCATTGGAGACAGAAAGAATAATCTTTTCATGTCTAAAGTACACTAAATGAGATAAAGAGATAGGAGAAAGATGTCTTTCTGCAAAGCAGGGTTTTGTATAGTATAGTCCCCCCCCTTTATCTGTGAGGGATACCTCCCATGACCCACAGTGGACATATGACACTGCAGACAATACCGAACCCTATATATATATACTATGTTTTTTTCCCATACATACAGACCTATGTTAAAGTTTATTTATAAATTAGGCATTGCAAGAGATTAACAACAAAACATAATAAAATAGAACAGTTATAACAGTATACTGTAATAAAAGTTATGTGAATGTGGTCTCTCTCTCAAAATATCTTATTGTACAAGTTTAATGCCTTTTCCATCTTAACCAAGCACCTATCATGCTCCGTGGCCGTAACTTTTGCAGTTGGAGGTGCAAAACTAGCACGAATTTCTTTTTCCTCCTTCACAATTTCATGGATGGAAAATTTGTTCTTACGTTAGATCTTAGCAACCTCAGCATACAATTTCTTTCCTTATTAAGTTGACAACTTCCTTTTCATTTAAAGGAAGAACTTTATGGCTTTTCTTTGGCATACCTGAATGGCCAGCATCACTACTCTTGCACTTTGAGGCCATTATTAACTAAAATAAGGGTTTCTTGAACACAAGCACTGCAATACAGCAACAGTCTGATCTGATAACTAAGATGGTTATTAAGTGACTACTGGCCAGGATGCTCTGGACAAAGAGATGATTCACGTCATGGGCAGGATGGAGGGGGATTTCATCACACTACTTAGAAGAGCACACAGTTTAAAACTTAAGAAACTTTTACTGCTGGAATTTTCCACTTAATATTTTCAGACAATACTTTTGTTCTCGGGTAATTTTTGTTTGTTTGTTTGCGGTACGCGGGCCTCTCACTGTTGTGGCCTCTTCCGTTGTGGAGCACAGGCTCCGGACGCGCAGGCTCAGCGGCCATGGCTCACGGGCCGAGCCGCTCCGCGGCATGTGGGATCTTCCCGGACCAGGGCAAGAATCCGTGTCCCCTGCATCGGCAGGCGGACTCTCAACCACTGCGCCACCAGGGAAGCCCTAGCCTCGGGTAATTTTAACCATGGAAAGTGAAACCATGGATAAGGGGGCGACTAATGTACTACACTCTTCCTGTGCTTGGGTTTAATTCAAAGCATTGCAGGTTCAGTTATAGACCAGAAGTGCCTTGTGATCTTACCAGGCATGATGGTCTTCTTACAATGGAAGCACTTGGAGGAGCACTCGTTAGAAGAGTACTCAGAGCACAGCATGCACTCATCCTTGGCAGCAAAAGGCTTTTCCACCAAAGGCTGGTTGCATTTGGCGTAATTGAAGCATCCTTCATGCCAGTGATGACCTCTGTAACAAAGTTCCTTTGAGACGGTAAATAAAAGTTAATTAAGTATGTTTGCGAAGAAACAGGCCATTTTATAAAACAATGCTAAACACTCCTGGGACTCTGGTGCCAGTAGGTGGTGCTGGTAGCTTGAGGGCATGTTGTTATTGATACTATTACCCACAGAGAGGAGACTCTCTGGGGCAATTAAGAACTAGAGCTTGGGGCTTCCTTGGTTGGTCACAAAAGACAGATGGAAAATAAGTGTACTCACTCTCCTGTTTCTTCAAATTTCCTCTACCTTCCTTTTATAAACTATAAGAAAAGTTTTTCATAGAATGATTTTTATTTTTAGGTTGTAACATCCTATTACTGTTTGAGATTTACCTAAACAAAATCTCAACACTAGTTAACTAAAACAAAGACCTCCCCGGCTCCCCCCCCCAAAAAAGGAGAAAAAAATATAATAATGTGCATTCTGGGATGAATGGGTGTATGTGTGAGAGGTATCAGCGCACAATGGTTTAATGAAGATGAGGCTAATGTGAAGTGAGAAGATACAGGTTTTTGAATCTTTACGGCTCCAATTATTTATATAGTTATTCACTTATACTCTTATCATTCTAGAAATAACATTTCAGCTGTGTAACTTTGGGCAGATAACTTCTTTAATCTTTAGCATCCTGAACTATCTACTAAGATCATTGTAAGGATTAAAGTGTATCTTATGTTTCACAGTGCTGAGCATAGAGCCTGGAACTTGATTGATGATAGCTTTGAAAATCCTTTTATCTAGTAGCAGAGCATTAGAGTATTAACAGTCAACACTAAAGAAAAACAGGCATTCCAAAGCACTTGTCTGCTGTTCATATGCAATAATTCTGTGAACTGAGGTAAGACCTACCTTGGAATCTGATTCGATTGGTTCTTTGCACTCCTCACAATAGTTAGAAAAGATACGATCATAACCAGTAACACAGTATGGATTGTCATCCTTTAGTACATACTTCCCAAGAAGTGATGCCATGCAGTATTGACAGTCAAATTGAGCAGTTGTCATTTTGGCTTAATCCTATGAATAAAAAAATAATTTACATATATAAAGGCAAAAATTTTTGATAAGATAAATTATAAAGCCTCAATACAACATGAGTCAAGCACTTGAATAGATTTATATTTTCTTATATGAACACCCACCAATTTAGGAAATATGCTGTAGTCATGGTGACACTTGGAGTGATTTAGAAAAGGCTACTCTCCCATCTTGGCAGTTCCTGTGTGTTTTACTAGCAAAATGCATTAAACCAGCAGCCAGAGTGTGAAAAAACATCTTGTATTCCTCATTCACTAATGTGGAATTCGATGAGAATGTAATATGTGTTGAAATAGGATGGTTTCACCTCAAGGATATAAATATGAACTGTCGATAGAGCTTTCACTAACTGTCATCACTTACTGTCTTGGAGAGTGCTGGAGGTGGAGTTCCATGGGAATAACAACAGTCTTTTTTTGCTCTAACAGAAATAGAAATTACTAATCAAGTACATTGTCATTTTCCCCGCCATCCTTTTATTTCCCAATTCTTTGTCGGGTACCTAATGAGGGTTCTGCACATTAGTCCTAAGGTCTTCCTGTACCATAGACTCTCCCTTGGGACGTCCTCCTTACCTGTGGCTTCAACCTCCCTAAATATACTGTTGACTTAAATCTCTAGCTTTAGCCTGTTCTTCATTTGCCTCCTGGACATCTCCACTTAAATGCCCCACACTTAGCTGGTCAAATAAAACTCCTCAGCAGTGAGGATTCAGTCCAAGTGTTAGGTCTTTGTGACTGCCACTGAGCAATTTTCCAGATGTGGACATGCAGTTAAAACCATCAGTGGTGGAAAAGAGCTATCGGATTCTTCAGGTTTTAGGGCTAAACTAACATGTACACAGAAGGAAGAATAACAGCAGCGTTTTATAGAATGAAAAACATAAAGCCAAGGTCAGGATAAGAATTCTAGTTATTTTGTAAGTTTAGGAAAACCATTAAAAAACAAAACACGTGGGTTTCAAAAGGGTTTAATAGGCATCAAACACAAGTTTTTCATTGTCACCAAAAATAGTACCACTGATTTTCTTGGAAAATAAATATATTGGGAGCTATGAATATTTTCTAATTCTCCACATCAGAAATTTGTTTTTTTAATTTTAGCAAAATCAGAAAATCAATTAATTATTGTAATGATTTTTACAGCATTTTTAATGCCAGCTTTTATTTACTACATTCAAATTGCATTCTCACATATTTTGCCACCTTTTATTTTTTTATTTAATCTTTTTTAATTTTTAAAAATTATTTATTTATTTATTTTTGCGGTACGCGGGCCTCTCATCGCTGCGGCCCCTCCCGCCGCAGAGCACAGGCTCCGGACGCTCAAGCCCAGCGGACAGGGCTCACGGGCCCAGCCGCTCCACGGCATGTGGGATCCTCCCGGACCGTGGCATGAACCCGCATCCCCTGCATCGGCAGGCGGACTCTCAACCACTGCGCCACCAGGGAAGCCCACCACCTTTTATTTTAATGATGAAGTTTCCAGCAGTGTCTTGCTGAATGTACATTATCATTAATTCTGTTTATAGCAGATCTTTACTAACAAAGAAAAGACTAAGGATTTAGAATATATGTGTCTTTTCCCAGGAAAGATGAAAATTCAGACTAGAAGTTCCCAGGGGAACATGCCAAAATTATCTGCAGGGAACACTGAATTCCCTATTTGATTAATTCCACAGAAATGTCCCTTTTTAGTGAATACAAACACACTAAAAGGATTGCTGAGAGCTTGGAAACTGGAGGAAATAGATCTAAATCCCCTGAAAGATTTAAAAATGCAAATTTTTTTTTTTTTTTTAACATCTTTATTGGGGTATAATTGCTTTACAATGGTGTGTTAGTTTCTGCTTTATAACAGAGTGAGTCAGTTATACATATATATATGTTCCCATATCTCTTCCCTCTTTGTCTCCCTCCCTCCCACCCTCCCTATCCCACCCCTCCAGACAGCCACAAAGAACCGAGCCAGTTTCCCTGTGCCATGCGGCTGCTTCCCACTGGCTATCTATAAAAATGCAAATTTTATTCACGTTTACAGTGATCAAGTGTTTATCTCTTAATAGTGAAATACGGTATGTACCTTTAACTTTCTTCACTTAATATGGAAAATACCATTTTCATTGTTAATATTTCTTTAGTTTTAGATGTATATAATAGCACCATGAAGCACAGCCTCTCAGAACTTAGGAACTCCCAGACTACTTCCATTTTGTGAGGCTTTTAGTATATTATAAAATGAAGAAACACCAAAGGTATCACAAAACTGGTAGAATTTCAAGTTTTTATTTTAAACAACACTCTAAATGCAACATTATAATACCTGTCCCTCATTTGGTGATCAGAAGTCTAAATATCTAAAATCTAAATACCTAAATAAATATTTATTTTATAATATAAATATTGATATAGAAATATATATCAGTGAATATAAATACTTGTCTAAATGTAAGTACAAGAAGATCCTGCTCCATCCCCATTCTAATCACATAATAGGCCTTGCTCCATAAAAATTCTTAACAAAATTGACCCTATCTTCTCCAGTTTTTTAAAGAAGAAAGTACATCTTATTCCATCTGTTTTTTAAAAGCAAAGTCAGGGAGTTGGGGAGGGTGAGAAGAGTCAGTTCAGTATCTCAGAACTATGTAATTTTGCATTTTGTAGTTATACAGTGGAAGTAGGCATTTGGTCCAGGTCAACATGTGTTAAATGTCTACTCTGTAATAGTCGAAGTCCCTGCCCTCAAGAAGTCTGGATTCTCTTAGCTCTTACCTTGGTAATAGTGAATATAATTTGAGATAAGGAACAAACTGAACGTGTGTGCTCTTATTCTTAGTTGGGGAAAGTACACTAAAAAATTCAGTCCTCATTTTCATAAAGTCTATCATTTAACTATGGGTATATGAATACATCTATATAGAGTTTCTTAGAGGTGTTATAACCATAAATATGATACACATTCCACTAGAACCATATAGAATTCTTAGCAACTAATAGAAAGGGGTGAGGAGCTACAGTAAAGGGAGGCCTTTCTAAGAAGATTTGAAGGAAGTTAAGCTTTTGCAAGTCTGTTAGGAAGGAAGGAAGGGGAAAAGACAGATGGGAGAATGGCACAGGATTACATCCGAAGTTGGGGAACGGGGAGTCTGGCCAGCAGATTTTCACCCGGGTCCATTCAGGATAAAGGAAGACCTTGAAACTATTTAAAGCTTTTCAAAGCTATTTGGACCTTTAATAAAAGCAGTTCTAAGTGGTGTGAGGGCAGGCAAAAGAGGCAAGAGTATGAATTTTTCCAACTGGGTCACATTTTACCACCTCATTCGCTCCTAAACATCATTCTGTACTTTTTTTTTGGCCTTTATCTCTTTTTTCCCCCCTCTTCTTTGTCCCTTACATTAATATTTTTGAATAATCAGAGAATAACTAGTGTCCTCAAGAGCAGACCAAATGGCTAGTTTTTAATCGTTTTCTAACAGGTAAAACTGTAGGAAAGGGGATAGGGACTGTATGATTCTCATCTCAGGAGCCCCCATCTGAGGGTTAATTTGGCAAAGATATTGAAAAATGTTTGCTTTCAAAGATTTAAAATCCTTAAATATAGCTGATTTATAATTATGAGTCATAAGAAATTTTAATAGTATCCCAATTGAATAGCATTTAACTTTTCCTGGCATGAACTTAGAAACATTAGTATCAATATCAATTAGACATTCTTGTCAAACTTTTCAAAAGGATTAGATTATATTCTTGCCAAACTTCTGTCAAAGTGATTCTGCAATTATGCAACAGTTTAAGCACAGAATTTTTATCATTGCATACTGGAGTTTTGGAAGACTGATTTAGAGGTACACCGATATATCAAAGAACCTATGAAGATAAGATAAATAGCTCAGAAGTCCAATGTCATGAATGCACTTGGCTATCTTTTTCCAATTATCTCCCTTAGATTTTAGATTTCTACCTAAAAGCATGTGAGTTTATTGGTCCTAACTTCTGTAGCTGAGAATGCTGTTTCTTACATGTTATTTTTAAAACTAGGAATAATTTTGTGTCATTATGTTATGTGGTGAGTTAATGATTAGAAGTTTAATGCTGTGAGCAATATACTCACTTATATTTTTATTATGCTGAACAGATTCCCAAAAAGTATAGTTGAGAGAATATCAAGTAGGAGAGAGGCAAGTACTTGAGGCTATACAGGGTATCTTTAATATGCTTTGGTTTGCAAGGCATCACACACCATTCATTCATTCTATAAACAGGTAAATATGGGTTTTTTTGCACAGTAATCTGCTAGAAGTTATGAAGGACATAAAAATAGACTAGACTCAAATCCCATCCTCAGAGACCTTATAATCCAGTAGGAAGAGTATGGACATTTTATAAATAACTAAACAAAGGTTTGGAAGTGATAAGGAGAAATGAAAGGTTATAATAATTTAGAGCAATGGTTCTAAACACAGTGCATGTTAGAATTTTTTAAATTTCCAAAGTGCACTCCTATTCGAAACCAATTAAATTGGGATTTCTGGGGGTAGAGAGTGAGAATAAGTATTTTTCAGCTCCCAGTTAAGAGAGGGAGGAAGGAAATTACTTTTAGCTGGGAAAAATTCCAGAACAACTTAGAGAAAATGGCATTTGAGTGGATCGTGTGGTAGCTGTCATGGGTTGGCTCTCCCAGCCCTGGCTCTATCCTTCTCCTAGTTGGAGAGGTCAGGCAGCTAAAGACATCTCCTGGACCCTCTTACGGCTAGTGTTGAGGATGCAGATTTGGCTCTGCTACCTCCTAACAGGTGTGTGTACATTGGAAGGTGGGAGTGATACTTCCTGCTGCTGTTGCTGCTGGCAGGCTGGGTCGTAGAAATGTGAGTGGTTTCCCCCATTCAGAATGCCTGGACTCAGGTTTTCCAGGGTCCAGGGACTTGTTTTCGGGTTGTGAGAGGTAGTCGTGGTAGTGGTATCAGCGGTGGCAGCAGGTTCCTGACCTCTGGATTACAGGGCAGAATGAGTGCTGTGGTGGGCAAAGGGCAGCCTCTACCATCCTTGAAGGAATTGTTAAAAATACTAACAGTGAGTTCTAATGCTCCCGTGTGTTTCCTGAGAGCCATGTACTGTGTTAACCACTTTGTGTAGATTCTCTCTTTTAATCCTCACAACAATCCTGTAGGATGGGTCTATTATTAATATCCCAGTTTGACAGATGAAGAAACTTAGAGAAGCCAAGATAACTTGGCTGATAAAAATGCCAAATCCAGGATTTTATCCTACACCTGTCAGAAACTGAAGCTCAGGATCTGAGCCTGTGTAAACCTCTCCTCTCCTGAAGATGTTGAGGGAGGGCACTTGAGACTGACCAACAGAATTAGGAAAGATGTTTATACTTGAATACATGAGGCCTGCATGGAAAACAGCAAGTAATCTATTTGAAGTGGCTTGCAGGGCATGAGAAGGTACTAATTGGAGGACAAGTTTGGAAGAGTAGGCTGGGCAAGATCACCAATGGCCTAAGTTTCAAGCTAGAGATGAACATATGTTTTCTACAGAAAAGATATAACCACCGACGATTGAGAATAGATGAGTGAAGTGTTTTGAGCTGAGATTTGTGAAAATTAATGGAAATAGTGAGAGAAGGGACTGGAAGGTAGATATACCACAGACAGGAAATCAATAAGGAGTCTATTTTTTAATATTCCATTTAATCAACAAATATTATTATCCCCATGTAAAAAGAGTTGTTTTATGTATTTTGGTGGGAATATGAAGAATTCTTATTGAGGAAATAATGGCCAGTCTATTAAAGCTGACAAAATACATCATGTTACAAATTTAAAAAACAAAACAAAAACTATGACCCTCACCCAGACTAAAAACACACAACCTAGGCACCTCTGGGTAAAACTACTAAAAATCAAAGATAAATAACATCTTAAAAGTAGGTTAAAAATATTACTTCCAGGGCTTCCCTGGTGGCGCAGTGGTTGAGAGTCCGCCTGCCAATGCAGGGGACATGGGTTTGTGCCCTGGTCCGGGAAGAACCCACATGCCGCAGAGCGGCTGCGCCCATGAGCCGTGGCTACTGAGCGTGCGCGTCCGGAGCCTGTGCTCCGCAACGGGAGAGGCCACAACAGTGAGAGGCCCGCGTATCGCAAAAAAAAAAAAAAAAAAAATTACTTCCAGAGTAACAAGAAATTGAGAAGTTACCTACTTCTCAACAGAAAAAAATGGAAGGTAGACAATGGAAAGATAAAATGGCTGAAAGAAAATGGGAGCCAACCTAGAAGTCTATACTCAGGTAAAATATCTTCTGATGAAAAAGATGAAGAAAAGATATTTTCAGACAATCAGAAACTGAATATATCAATAGCACACCCATATTAAAGTAAATACCAAACTGTTCTTCAAGGAAAAGGACACTGAGCTCAGATTGAAGCTTAAAGGGGTGAAAAACAACAAAAATTATAAATATGTAGGTGAATCTGAATAAATATTAACAGAACAACTTTAAAGAATTTGAACACTTAGGCAAAATGGGAAACTTCAAAAATAAGTAAAACATTAAAACGGACACAAGAAGAAATATAAAATTTTAACTGGTTGGTAACTATTAGAGAAACTGAATTTGAAATTAAAAGCCTACATATAAAGTAAAATACAAGGCCACATGGCTTCTCTAGTGGATTTTACCAAGATTTAGGAAGAAATAACACCAATATTAACAAACTATACCAAATAATTAAAAACAAGAAACATGATCCACTTAATTTTGAACCCATTAAAACTTTGATTACCAAAATCTAAAAACATTATGAGAAAAATTTATAGGCCAATCATACTCATAATAATAAATTTTGCAGTAAATACAAAAAAGTTTAGCACAGAAAATAACTAATTGAATCCAGTGACATATGAAAAAGTTGATATCATGATAAGCTGAGTTTATCCCAGGAATGCAATTTTAGTTTAAAATTAAGAAGAGAATCACTGTATTTTACCACATTTACCAAATAAAAGAGTAAGCAATATACTTAGCAGATGCAGAAAAGACTGATAATTTAAAAAATTGCTCATTGAAGGATACTATTAATAATGAAAAGCAAGTCACAAAATGACAGATTAATAGATGATATTTGCCACGTATATAACTGACAAAGGGTTAAAATGCAGAATATATAAAACATCAGTAAGAATTAAAAATAAACTAATGGAAAAATGGGCAAAAGATATAAGAAAAATATTTTTCATTTTAAAATGACAGATATTTTAAAGGAAGCTCATTCAACTCAGTATGAAATAATTTGTACTCATGGTCAGAAAAAATTAACAAGTCTGACAATATGAAATGTTGGTGAGGATAAGGAGCAACTGGAACTCACACACTGAAATAAGAATGAAAGATGAATGGATAAACCACTCTGAAAAACAATTTTTCACTATATTGTAAAGTTGAATATGTATCCTTCATATAACTCAGTAATTTCTCCCCTAAATGTGTGACTCATAAAGTCTTGCAAAGGTCACCTGAAAGAATGTTCATGGCAACATAGTTTATAGTAGCCCTAGTAGCAGGAGACCCTGAATGTCTATCAGAGGGAAAATAGATAAATAAGTAGATGTATGGTCATATAACATACTGCTGTATGGCAATAAAACAGATGAATTACAGATGTATTAAGGTGCCCTCCTTAATACAGGTAAACCTCACTACTGAGTGAACTAAGTAAGTTATAAAATAGTAAACACACCATGATTGCATTTTTATAAAGTTAAGAAACAACCAAAATTGACTATTAGGAATTATGATAAATATATGGTAACATGTTATTAAACATAATAAATGTTATTAAAGCTATTTAAAAAAGCATGATGATGATGATAAACACAAGAATTAGGATGCAATTTAAGATTATCTAACTTCTGGAGTTAGTTGGGATTAGGAAGTTGCAGAGGGTTTCAAATATGTGGAAAATATTTGATTCTTAAGCCAAATTATTTTTATACCTTGCATGTATTAGAAACATTATTTTCTATATATGTAATGTTTTGTTTTTAATAGTTTAAAAAATGAGTGGGTGATAAATGAGTAGAAGTAGTATTGACATATATTAAACTGTTCTTTCCTTATGTTTGTCAACAGAGAAGTAATCCATATGGATGTAGTAATAACCTGAGAATATTTTTGTGTGCTAATGGTGGTCATGGAGTTTATTGTCCAAACAGCGAAGATATGGGGATAATTGTGGGCTGATTCAAAGGGTAAATTTCTCAGGGTGACCATTTCGGATGCAAAAGAGAGAAGGAGACAAAGTTTTCTCTCTTTCTTTCAATACTGTTACCATGAAAGTGTGCAAAGCCAAAACATGGTTCCAATATGTATGATCTTTGTCTTGTTACTTTACAATAAGACACGAACTGTTTCTTACTATCGTGTCAGAGATTACAAGTTTCAAAAGTAAGAGGGCTTTTACTTTTTATGATGAAATTGAAACATACCAGGATATAATTTGGGCCTTCTGGTTTCCAATAATGTCTCTATGTTGGTGTGGTTTTGAGGAATTTTATTTACTTGAGGGAGTTGAATTACCATATATCCTATATTCTAAATATCAAATATAAGTTGTTACATTGATTTGATTATAGCTTTCTTTGTTCCATGTGGAGGCAGGCAGTACTATATAAAATCATCAAATTGATTATGTGTCTTGATAAGAGGATATACAGTAAATGGTATTTAAGATTACTTCTATCTCTACTACATGATTTTTAAGTTGTGCTAAATGGGTGAAAACAATGCCACAATCACTACTTTTGCACATACATAAAAGTGCACTATTCTCCAATTCAAAGCTTGTTGGGTCTTCTGGCTTAATTTTCATCTGGTTATTCAAAGTAGCCTCATTCAGCCTGTATAAATACATTGCTGCTCATCTGAGAGTGCTACATGACTATTTCAGTTGCCCGTTCAGGTCTTTCATTGATTCTGTGAAGTAGATCTGGGAAAGAACCTGAAAGAATTGAAATCTAAAGGGCATAAGGAATATTAAAATGCTCTTGGGAAATGTTTGTTCAGAATGCTGACGTCTTTGAAACTTGTGTGATTGATGTACGGAACTTGGGTGAAGACGGAGAGTGGATGAAGAATCTTAATTTGAACTGTACCTAAATGAATTTACCTGTGCTAGTTTTCCCATTAAGGATTTTAATTTGAACTGTTGCTGTGAGGGCAGATAGGGGCTGATGGCCAGTCAAGGGCACTTTGGAAGCCTCACTGAGGAAAGTATATTGCTCTGTGCTCTATAAGGAGTTATAGAAACCATCTTCAGTGTGTGTTTATGCAAATCCACCTAGTCTGCCAAGGCAGTGGTTTCAATCATTCTCCCCTCTCTCCCTGCCTGTACCCCCTACATATATTTACTGGGTACCATATCCTGTTGATTCCACTTCAGAAGCATTCCTTAAATCTTTGTTTAGGCCCTCCTTGTATCTCTGATGGACCATAGTGGCTTACATCGAACTGAAGATATTATTAAAAGTTTCTCCCTATACTGGGTGGAACCAAGCACATTTCTACTCTATGAATTTTGCTCTCTAAATAAGTTCAATTTCCCTGGGAGTTCCAGAACATCTTCCACAATACGCAAGAAAAATCTTCCTCAGACTCATGATCATCTCCCTTCCTTGGAGAAAAACCTCCAACAGCTCTTCTTTGACTATAAAATAAAATCCATTACTTAGCATAGAGACCCTTTGCTACTTTGTCTACTTTTCTCACTGTCTCTTCATCCCTTTCCTAACCCTGTATCATCTGATACACACACACCGACTCCCTATTCTTCAAATATACTATGTCTTTTTACACCTTTGAGCCTTCACGTGTGACTTTTCTTCTATCTCTAATGACTTTCTTCTTGTCACCCTCCCCCCCACCCCCAATGACCACCTACTTCTCGGTCAAGGTCCAGATAAAAATCTTTCTCTCTGCAGCTTTCTCAGATCTCTCGACACATGTTGCTCCCATTAGTTCATACATATGTCTCTTTTTCTTTTGCCACATTTGGTAACAGTTATTTTGTACTGTGTGTGTCTCTCTCACTTCAACACACAGTTGACAATTTGGGTGGACTTAAATGAGATATATGAAAAAATATGTCCTCCAGAGTCTTGTAAACTAGGCCAGACAAAATAAGTATATGTTGTACAGTGGGAAAATTTAGATTCACAGATTTAAAAATATCATGGAGTTGGAATAACTAGTAAAGTTCTACTCTTAGTTTTTTCCTTTGTTTCTTTTCCTGGTTCTGAGGGTGGAGTTGAACAGACCTGTGTGTACTTCCATATCTGTTTTCTGCTTATAACCCAAGACATAACATACTGAGAAAAATATTGGGCTGGAAAGCAGAGGCTATAGATTTTTGCACTAGTTGCTTAAGCACGAGCATGGAAACTATTGCTACGGAAACCGTGTAATCCTTCTGGCACTTACTTTCCTTAACTATGAAATGAGAACATTATTAGCTGCTTATGATCCCACCCACAGATCAAGTGAGATTAGAATGGAAAAGTCATGAGTGAGTTGGATGTAGGTGTACCTGACTTGATGGAAAGTGTAATTATAAGTGTTCTCATTTTGAAGAAGGAGGCTATTTTCTAGACCCCTCAAACACTACTTTTGAAAACTAAACAATTTTAAAGATAACTAAAGCCATAACTTCAGGCCATCAATCAAAAATAGCCTAAAACAAGCATCATAGAATTGTGGTGGAATGCTTGATATTAGTCTCTAGGGACATATTCACAAGCCCAGTTTGTTGGAAGCTGAATGTCTTGTGTAGAGAGGTCAAATGAGAATTCTCCTGAGACCTGATGGCACTGCTCTCCCATGAAACAAAACAGCTGATGAGAGCTTTCCATCTGGTTAATTTGTTCTGTGGATACTAACAAAGGAAAAATGTGCTTTGTATGATTTTCTTGGAGGGATTACGTTCAGAATCATGTAATTATGGCAGTGATTACTGAAACAGGTACATTGTAGTTCATGGTAATACATAAGTATAACCACATTTTATCAAACATTATATTCTTTACAAAATAAAAAAGTAGGACTCTCAAAAAATATATAGGTTTAATACCATCTTTGATTTTTTTCCTCACTGAGATATAAGAAAAATTTTAAGACCTAAAGAATACCACCTTTTAAGGTGCGACTGGATTATCTAGATCTCTGTCTATCCAGATACCAACTTCCTGCTTTTAAACCCATGATTAGGCTTGCCTCAATTTTTATCCCAAAGGAACCACTATCATTTCAATAGGTATAAGCTGTCATTCCTTCTACTCCCTGTAGCCTTGCTATTATTTCTGTAAAAGGTGTTCTGGAAGAGCAAATGCAGTTCCTAGGTTGCCTCAGGATCTCCTCAAAGTCTTGAGTTCTCATGTAGTGCTGGGGTTTGGTATATACAAGCTGAACTAAAAGGGGTGATTTATCTAAATGTATTTAGCACAGAGTCAGCACCTGGTAGGGACAGGTAGGGATGTTTCCTGCGTGTGAATCCCCCAAATCAATCTCATTTTCTGGAGATGGATTCTAATCTAAATATCACTGCAGATCTAATATAAGTATCAGAGAGTATTCCCTCCACCCATCTCTAAGCTTTTTGAAAAATTCAACAAGTACTCTATGGAATACTAAATGTAGTAGTTGTGTCAGTTTTTTTGTTCTGTTTTGCTTTGTTTCATTGGTTTTCCTTTCTCTTTGAAGATCACCTTCATCATGCTCATTAACTACTATCAGTATCTGAGCCCTAGTAGCTGTTTTCTCAGCAGTGGAAAGGGAGCTCATTGATTCATCTATTTAACACTGTTTCTACCTCCTTCCTCTTGCATCTATTGACAAATGCAAGCATATTTAGCAAGAAGAGTGATCTGCCATTGTAGAAACTAAGTCTCCTGTGGAAGGACTGAATCTCTAACACATGCTAGTCGTATGAATCACCCCCACAGGGCCAGGTATTTGAGTTCACAAGATCACATGAAAACTTCACTATGGTCTAGTGGAACTTACTTCATCAGACAGGAAATGCAGTATCTTTTGTACTGTTTTTTCCTTCAGTTTTTGAGTTCAGTGTCATGTATTATAAAGACACTGTGACTGGATCACTGTAAAACCAAGACAGCTATTTTATTTTCTTGGGTGGTTTTTTTGTTTGCTTTTTTGGCTGTGTTGGGTCTTCATCGCTGCACACAGGCTTTCTCTAGTTGTGGCGAGCAGGGGCTACTCTTGCTTGTGGTGCACAGGCTTCTCATCGCGGTGGCTTCTCTTGTTGAGGAACATGGGCTCTAGGTGCGTGGGCTTCAGTAGTTGTGGCACGTGGGCTCAGTAGTTGTGGCTTGCAGGCTCTAGAGCACAGGCTCAGTAGTTGTGGCGCACGGGCTTAGCTGCTCCGCAGCATGTGGGATCCTCCCAGACCAGGGATTGAACCCGTGTCCCCTGCATTGGCAGGTGGACTCCCAACCACTGTGCCACCAGGGAAGTCCCTTCCTGGGTATTTTAAAATAAACTCTAATTTCCTTCCAAAATTAGTGATGAGAAAACTCTGTCTTTAATTAATTCACCTTAAGAAGATGGCAAACATTCAATTTACACAGTGCCTGAGAGCAGATTAGGGTAATAACCGTGGACCCAGGAATTTAGAGGAGCTGAGCCAACTGCTCCAATCCCCACAGGTGTTGATGCATCTTAAACCCATGTCATCTTGAAAACCTAAAAGTACGTGCTCCTTAGAACATAGAAGAACCAAGCAAAACATACTTTCCATGATTTTCTTTCCAGTAAACATTTTTAAATATGAGAAATAAACCATTTCTATTCTGATGAAAGATAGTGTTAGAAACTGTCCAATGAAATGAAGAGCATGCTTTATTTGGAAGGTGGCCAATATAAAATGATAGATGTATTCTTTATCTAATAGAGCCTATAAAGTAGTTTTCTAAATCGAAATGATAACTCCAGTTAAACGAATTGGGAAGAATGTTCAGTCGTTTAAGAGCACAAAATAAGATTTCATAATCAATCACTTAATTCTCTCCTGAGAATAAGACAAGTCTGGCTATATAATATATTGGCTTTCATGTATCCTGGCATTAATGCGTATTATAGATTATGTTGGTTTATGACCTTCTTCAACTTCATAAAACACAGTGATGAAAGAAGAGCTCATTTCTGGGCCTTCCAAAACAGAGTCTGTCAAAAAGTTCTAAAGCTGCAGACATTTTTGAATTTTAGGGTATATGAGTTTGTATTATAAGGTATTTATAAAGTATATGAGTTACACTTATGAGTTGTATTATGGTATGTTCAATGAAGGCCCTTTGTGTTTCTATAAATTTTGGAAGGGGGGTTGTTGTATTCCTTATGACCATAATATAAGCTCACTGAGAGCACCGTATCTTACTCATTTCTATACTCCAAATGGAGCCTGGAAGTGCCCCCACACTTACTGGGTGATCTTTTAAAATGTTGCAGATAAAACTTACAGTAATGTTTAAAGGATTTCTACTTTATTGAAAGTGGTAATGGCTAAAGACCAAGAAAATAAGCTGAAGCACCTCCAGTTTTGAATTTTCTGTTGGGAGGCATCATTATGATTCCCTAGTGACTAAGCATGCTACGTAAACATTCTTCCCCTGATTTATAGGGACAAGGCACCAGATACTCACTCTTTTCCTCTGAACTTGTAAGGCAAGTCAGAGGATAACAAATGTCTTATGTCTTTCAAGTCTACCAGCAGTTTAATAAGTGGATACAGGTGTGGTGTAGGTGTCTCTTTGGAACTTTTTATTCTGTTTTCAACAATGGTAGTCACTGCAGCCTTTAGACTCCTATGAGCCTGTAGCAGGAGCTCTCCCTAGCCCTTCAGTGCCCGGGGATGGGGGTGGCAATCCCAGCAGCCTGCCTCTGAGGGCTGGCCATAAGGCATAAGTGCCCCTTGTCATATGCATATAATTTCCAATCATTCTCCAAATTCTTAACTCTCAGTTGATCATTTTCATGATTTTTGTGGGGATAGGTCATAGTAACAGTTTATAAAACGACTCCATTATCAGCATCCCATTTGGCATTTTGACAGCATCTAAATACGTATACGGCAGAAAACATGACATTTATATTCTGCCTTATAAGGTAGAATGTTGTAAATCATACCCATAGATGGTGCTTTAGAGCAAATTAGATAATACATATCAAAATACCTTAAAAACAATTATGAGTTATGCAAAAATAAACCTTGCTGAGAATATATAGGAATTAAAGTAATGGTAGACAGAAAATTTTAAGATTATATATAATTTGTTACCCTAATAGTGGTGTAACATTTGGTACTGATCAAAACCAAACTTACCTTCTCATTAACTGACATTTAACTTAAAAATACCTAGTCACTCTTGAAGAAACCACAAAAACAGTGATGAAGAGACAGGGAAGGTAGTGAGATATACTTTCCACTTGTATATAGCCTTTTGTATCCTTTGAATTTTGTACCAAATGGCCTATTTTAAAAATTAAATGAAATCTTAACACAAATCAAAAGGCTAAACTTATTTCCCTTTGAATCACTTCTTCTTGACTATAGAACGTAAGAACTAAAAAAGATAGGTCAGTTTTAGCTCCTCATTTTACAGGGATAGAAACTAAATTCCAAAGAGGATATTTATAGAGCTAGTATTTCTTTCTAGAAAAATTAGGAAAAATGGAATATACCTTCCAAATTAATTTTTGTAAATACTTAAAAGGAAATACCCACAGTGCTAATCAAAGTGAATTTTAACAAGCTTCTTTTTCTTAGCTGCTTTTTTGGCTGTTTAGAGCCAAACAGCCACTCCCCTCCCATTTTATAAATAGATGCTGACCCAGAGTCTTTAAATGACTGTCTTTAAATCACACTACTTTCAGTGACCTATTCCTGGTCCAAGCTCTTTAGCATTTCAGACCTTTCAAAATGTGGCATCTGCCTTAGCCTGGTTCTATCAGTTTTAAACCCAACAATATCAAACAGCTCTCTGAACACAGTGAACGTTACTTCTGTAGCTTTCACAAAGAGCTCTTGAGTGCCAAAACAGTGCTTGGCAGTGAAGGTAAAACCAGTTCTCTCCCTGTGAAAAGCCTCCACTCTGGCACGGGAGACAGGCTCACAAATAATTACTCTACTCCATCAGTCTTGCCAGATCAGGGCCCTGGCTCTCCATACTTCACACACTGTGCACTGTAGCCCTAGTTAATCGTCTTTCCCGCTCAACAGAAAGCTTCAGGCGGGACAAATGCTATATTACCACCAAACTAACTGGTGTCTAGCATATTATCAGCATGTGCTGGGCACTCACTAAATATTGTGATGAGAGGGAGTTGGAGAAAGAAGAGAGGACAGCTGGAAATGCTTGGATGTAGGCACAGGTGCCCTAGAAATTTCAGGAAATTTCTAGAAAATGTCAGGTAACACTTCTAGAGCTGTAGCTTGAAGATGGAATAAAAGCTAGTCTCTAAGAAAAGGTGGGGAAGAGCAGTGGGGAATCCACACAGTTGTGGATGTGGGGAAGCAGCACACTGGGAGTGTGGACCAGGCAGAGGGCATTGCTAGACCTGCTTGAGGGACCACACCTGGAGGGTGGCATTTCATCCATACCTGGATAGGCAAAAGGTCACTTACAAAATGAGATGCTTTTACATGTCAGAGCTTTAGAAACTCAACTATACATTGCTATGAATATATATTTGCCCACTCTTCTCTTCTTGGCCACCTGAAGACCATACCCTTAAACACAGGTCTGGGATGTATGCTGTCAACTAGAAGTCTCTCTTGGCATCTTAACAGTTTACATTGATGACTTAAATTTATACTAAACTAAAATTAAACTTACATTTATACAAAAAAGCAGGAATAGTTTTTTGAATTAAAAATCATATAAGAGAACCTCTCATTTCCCTCAGGTTTCTATACTGGTCATTTAAAGGAATTTCTCTCTTTTGAAAGTGTTGGGGGTAAAATGTTGGTCCCTTGGCTCACTGATTCTGTTCTACCTGGGGAGCGACTTAATTGAGAAGCAACTGGGCAAAGGGGTCTGCTCAAGTGCCACTCACTTCCCTTCCCCTCCTTCTGGTGGGATTTGCCAGTGCACAGGCCTAAACCCTGTCCTCCTTCCTGGAGGGAGCCCACTATAGCTGCCCAGCCCCATGAGGGGGCACTGGGTTAGAGTTCTCTACCCCACTGCAAATAAGTTCAATTCAGGATGGGAGGGGCAGTCTCAGGGAAAAGCTTTGTTTTCCAACCCAGCCTTAACAATAATAACATTGATAATAAATGCATTCATATATGACACTTGTGTCTATTTCACAATTGTCTTAGAACTCTGAAAGAAGAGGCTCATGATTAAGTGGGACTTTCAAATCCACACACATATTACAATAAAGGTGGCTTTATTCCTAAGTCCTTTTGCTGTACTGCATGCGTATTATGTATGTGGCAGGAGGGAAGAAAAGAGAGAATAATGTATATACCAGTTTTTATTAACCAGGATGGTAAATTAGGATTCTCTAATTATGCTAGGTTTGTAGTTTAAAACTTAACAGAAACAAAATGAAGAAATGAATAGCATTATTTCTAAATTCTTGGCTCAGTCAAAAACCAAACAAAATAATAAATATTCTAATTACCTTCATCAGAATAACCACTAATTCTGTTTTAAATGTGTTTGGTAATTTAACTTGTTATCTAGTTCCTCTTTAGGTTACAGTTTATAAGATTTTTTGATTTTGACTATCAGTTTTTCAGGTGGAATTCTGATAATGGCATATATTTATTTTTATTAATTTTCCAGATCATTTGGTGCCTAAGTGAAAAATATCATAAGTGAAGTACCAATAGGTATTCTAATAATGATTTATGGTTTACAAAGTGCTTTCATGTATATTATCTAGAACAGTCATTCTTAAACATTTTTAGGTTAAGAATTTTTTAGCACCTAATGAAAGCTATTTACCTCTTCTTAAAAATATATTCATATTCCTGCGTTCACAGAACTTTCTCAGACCTGATGAAGCCAGGGCTCTTGGAACCAGGCTGTAGAGTGGAGGTTGCCAACTACATCCCAAGAACCAAAATCTAGCCACAACCTGTGTTTGCATGGCTTGAGACCTAAACATAGCTTTTACATTTTTAAATGATCAAAAAAAAAATCAAAAGAAGGATAAATTTTTTTTGACATCTGAAATTATATGACATTCAAGTTTCAGTATCTATAAAGTTTTACTGGAACACATCCTCAGTCCATGGCTACTTTTGAACTATTATGGCAGAGTTGCTTAGTTTTGAAACCTAAAATATTTCCTGTCTGACTCTACAGAAAACATAAAATACATTTTGTGTGTTTTAGTCATATTTTGTTGCATGTTTGTTAAATTATACTTAACTAGGGTTTGAAAAGGACTTCTGCACATTGCTTTTTTAAAAGCATCTAAAATTATTTACTAAATGACTTTAAAAATAATACTAGAAATCATTAACATGGTGTTTGGAAAAGTAATTAATGACGTGGCAAAATGCTCCTGATACTGCTTTAAGTGAAAAAAAAAAGTAGGAATTAAATCATCAGTGTGATCTCAACCACATAAATATGTTTGAAGAGTAGGAGACAAGTTTAGAAGAAAATATGCTTGATTAAAGTTACAGATTTTTTAAAAAGATTTTTACTGTTCATTACTTTCTAAATTGTACAATGCATAATGTATCACTTTGAAAATAAGGAAAAGTATTGAGCAAAATTCGAGTGCAGTCATTCAGTTAAAAAAAAAAAAAAGATTAGAATCCTCTGTAATAGTATAACTGCAGAAATTTTCAAGGGAACAAATGAATAGAATGAATGTAATTACAAGACCAGAAATCATTTTTAAATCTTACTTCCTTTAGGTGGCATGACAGCTTGGTGTCAGATGCTTTTTTTCCCTTTTTTCCTGCATGCAAATTATACCCATGAATCTGTTAAAGAAGTGCTGAATTTTATGGGGAGAAAAAATTTTATGTAACATCAAAGCATTTTTAGTTCTATACTGAAAAGCCTTTGGTCAAACTTTATGATAGGCATCTCCTTGTTCACCCATGAAATGGTCATCAGCACAGTGCAAGGATTCATTATATAAGCAAAATTGAACAGCTTGACCAGTGTTTCTGTAGATACTATACTGACTTGATCTACTTGGTGAATGAATGAGTGAATACATGAATGAATGAATTACCTGTATGTATGACTTTTTGGCCCTGTCAAAAAAATGATAAATAGTTTGATACCTTGACCAGGACAACTATTAGCAGTCTTTTTAAAAGTATTAGGAATTACATGATTATGATATTTTACTTAAATTGTCTTATGAACAGTAAGGATCATTAAATATAAAGGATCGTTAAAAAGGACAGAGTCAAGCTGGAAGACAAAAACCCCAGAAGCCCATTTCCCCACCATCTTCAGCGTGTACTATCATTAAAATTAAATTGGAAATAAAACCCAAAGTGTATTCTTAAATAATAAGAGGGGAGAATCTGATACATCAAAATGATCTACTGAAAAATAAAACTCAGGGTCCATTGATGATACTGCTCTGGCAAAATGAATAAGGAAAAGAAAATCTCAAAGCTTTGCCAACAATCAAGTAAGATGGGTTTAAGGTCCAGTAGCAACAGAATTGTATGAGCAGAATTTGAGAAGAGAAAAGCAAAAATGACTACTGATAGCATTACTCTAAAACAGAATTCTACAAGATGGGTGTTTTTATTCCATCTTTAAAGTAGTGAGGCAAACTAATGTGCCCAGGTTCACAGAAGACTCAACATGGACCAGACTTCAAAGCTTTGACTCTCTCCTCTGTCATTCTTGCACTGACTTTCTAGCCTTGCATATTTATTTAATGAATTAAAAATTTTTTTTCCTTTCCAGTGGGTTAACAGTCCAACCCAGAGGCAGCAGTTGGAGAGAAGCTCATTCTATTATATCCAGTATTTCCCTTTGCTCCAACCAGATCTTAAATCTTTCTGTTCCCTGACTCCATGTCTCATTTTATGCGTCTTTAGAAATGTGTATATAAAATGCATTCATTCTTACTGATCATCTGAAGCCTGCAACAGTGTGTGGGATGCTAGAAATTCAGTGGTAATTGCCACAGTCCCTTCTCTAAAAGAGCATACAGTCTTGTAGGAGATACAGATAAATAAATGAGTTTATAATGTGAGCCCAAGGGGGGGCACATTGGTAGTATGAGGATATGCAGAAGTGGCACCAAACAGATTTGGGTGGAGGGTGGTCTGTAAGTTCTTTCCAGAGAAGGGAGCACTTGAGGGTGACTAGAGTGAGTTAGGTCTGTATGCAGAGAGCTCTTCTTTGGGTGTGTAAATTGAGGGAGGGGTGGAGTTCACCTCTAGTTTCTGGCTTGAGCAACTAGTTGTTGCCCATGGAGCCCTGGCAGAAAAGAGGCATTTGCTCAGTTCTTAATCTGCTGAAGGTCATTTGGTATGACTGAGCAGCAGAGAGAGAGAGAGAGAGAGTGTGTGTGTGTGTTTGTGTGTGTGTGCGTGCGCATGTGCCGTAGTGAAAACTGGGAGAAGAATGTAGAGGCTAAATTATTCAGGGTCTTAACTAGTAATAATAACAACTTGCACTTAACACTTTTTCTATGCCAGACACTGTTGTAATTTTAATATAACACATTGATTCCTCATTTCAAACCTAAGAAACCTAAGAAAAAGTTATACCATCATCTCCATTTCATATACAAGGAAAATGACAGACGCAGAGGCTGACTCCTCTAAGTTCCCAGATCTAGTGAGTAATACAGCTGAGACTTGAGCTCCAGCCAATCTAGCATAAAAAGTGTGGTCCATGAACCAGTATTATTATCAGCATCACCTGGGCGCTTGTTAGAAATGCAAAAACTCAGGCACTAACCTAGACCTACAGAACCAGAATCTATATTTTAACAAAGACCCAGAGGTGGTTCCTGAGCACTTTAAAGTTTGGGGACATCTGCTATAACCCACTAAACGCTACTGCTTCTCTTTACTTTGGGAAGGAATCTGGACATTATCCTAAGGCCAGCGGAAAGTCAGGAAAAGGTTTGAAGTAAGAGATTGACAAAATCAAATCTCGTTTTAGACCAGTAGTTTCAGTGGCTTCAGTGTAGAGAAGGCAGCAGAAGAGGGCAATTCTGAAGGCACGGAGACCCATGAAAGGGCCACCGGTCACCAAGTAAAAGAAGATGGCAGCCTGAAATAGGGTGATGGCAGTGACAAAGGAGAGAAGCTGGTGAATGTATGAGGTAGCATGGACAGAATTTGGAGATTCTTTGGGTGTACAAGTTGAGGGAGAGGTGGAGTTAGTTCACCTCCAGTTTCTGGCTTGTATCATGATGTCATTTTCTGTATGAGAATACTTGGGGGAAGTAGGGTGGAAAGTAGGAGAGGGGAATGATGAATTTACTTTTAGATTTAAATGAGATTTGAGAGGACTGTGGGAAAGCCAAGTAGAGCTGTTCAGCCAGGTCCAAAGGGAGAGGGCAGGGAAACCACATACATTACTTGAACATTTTGAAATTCTATGTCAAAAATTTTACCTGGGGCTTCCCTGGTGGCGCAGTGGTTGGGAGTCCGCCTGCCGATGCAGGGGACACGGGTTCGTGCCCCGGTCCAGGAAGATCCCACATGCCGCGGAGCGGCTGGGCCCGTGAGCCATGGCCGCTGAGCCTGCGCTCCGCAACGGGAGAGGCCACAACAGTGAGAGGGCCATGTACCGCAAAAAAAAAAAAAAAAAAAAATTTACCTGGCTTTCCCTTCAGGCCCCTTCCCTTCCCGCATTGTATTCACTGGGGTCCAAGCCTGCTCTGGGCAGTCCTGTATTCAGCAGATAATTGGACATACAGGTTTGTAGCTCAGAAAATATATCTTAGCTGGACATAAAGATTTTGGACTCAGTCATGTAGAATAGATTGTAATTGAAGCAATGACATTTAGCTCAGAAAGAGAAAGGGAATCTAGGGTGTGTATGGAAGAGGAAGGGGAATCTGTGAAACAGACTGAGAATAGTGGTCGTAGAGGCGGGAGGAAAACCAGGAGCTGGATACCATGGAATCCCTGTGTAAAGAGTGTTTCCAGATGGGGAAAGTGGAGAATAAGGTAAAATGCTTCTGAGATACTAAGAAGATAATGAGAAATGTCTGCTGGATTTAGCAATACACTAGTGATCAGTCACCTCAGTGAGAGGCAGGGGAAACTGATAAGGACCAAAGCCAGACTGCAGTTGATTGAGAAGTGGGAGCTAAGAAAGTGGAGATTCTTCACAAGGTGTAGACAATACTTTCACAAGATTGAGCTATGAAGCTGAAGAGTGAGGTAAGTGGAGGAGCTCAGTAATGAAGGAGAAGCTTTTCAAGATGGGGAACTTGAACATGTTTAAATATTGATAGGAGGAGCCAATAAAGAAGGAAAAGAATAAAGATTGTGATCCCTGAAGCAGAGGGTATGAGATAGCGGGCACTAGTTTAGATCTTCCCTTTCATGTTTCAATCTACCAATAGGCCGGTATGGGGCTTGGGGAGAATGGCCAGAGAAACAGGAAGGTCCCACTGCAGTCACCTGTTCCACATTCTGGGGTCTCTAGAGGCTTAATCCTATCACCCTTCCATTCTAAGCCTTACTCTCCATGAAAGGAACTGTTCTGATACTTGAACCTTCTACTTTTATTTCAGTGGACACATTGCCCAGAACAAGTATGGCTACGAATTAACTATGTATCTGCTATGAAAATTAACCCTTAAATGTCATCTTCAGCTAAAATCCTTACCTTAACCTTACCTGTCCTCAGGTGAGGACAGTTGAGAGAGACAGTTTAGACATACTTCCACCATAAGCCTTTTAAAGATTTGGTAAACCCACCAACCCCAGGGTTTGTCTGGAGCTGGTCTGTGATTTCATGGAGAATAGTGGTTCATAATCAGGACCCCTCAAGAATACTCAAGGATAGGCTTTAAGAGTCTATCAACCCCAGAAATGTCAAGGAAAAATCTATTTACAATGGGCTTTTTTTTTTTTAAATGGGAAGAGGGTCCATTGATTCTATCAGATTCTTAAGGGAATCTGTGATCCCAAAGTGGTCTAATGTGGAGATAGATGATGCTCAAGCTGATCATTTTGGAGGGACTCAAGGTGTTATGGCAGGAAGGAGTCTTCTACCTCCTCCTTCCCCTCCTTCTTTTCACAGCTCCTTCCAGGATACCATAAGGTAACCAAGAAAAATGATGACAATGAGAGAGGAAAAAGATAATTACAAGAACATGGAAATGTACGGTTGTTTAGCTGACATCTGATTCAGAACTTTCCATGTGAAACCAAGTATTTGGTTTTCAATTCTAAAGAGATCATGTTTCCTAGATTGAAAATGTGAAAAAACAAATCAAACCTTCTCCAACATGTTCTAGATAAAATTTTATTTTCAATATTATAGTAGAAAGTTACTAGGCTTGCTTAAGGAACCCAAATTAATCCAGCTTTACTCAGAATGTTGTTGGCAAGTATAATAAAAATAAGAGGTAGACTTGTCCCTGAGGTAATGTTACATTAAAGCACAAATCTGCTGCTCTTGTTTAGGTAGAACAGCCCCAGGATTGGCAACTAATGATAACACATGGGAATAAATAGAACAAGTATAGAAAACAGACATCAGAGTTTACCTTCCCCACCAAGCAATTTGGATTATGGCTTTAGGCACATATCATAAATATGTTAAGAAATATCTTGTGTGATACATATATTTGCAATATTTGTGTTAAATTTTAATCCATATATGTTACTAATAAACATGCTGGAATTTATACATGATAGTATTGTGAATGTGAAATGAGGGCTAAAATGGCTTGAGGAATTTCTTACATTTTATTTATAAGAATTACACATTTTATTAATGATTGTTTTTAGTTCCTACATTTCCAAAACGAAAATTGACAAACTGAGGAGTTGCATTTGGTTTTCGAATGCATGACAGACACCAAAAAGTGTCTGATTAAAATAGTGAGGGAAAAAGCATAAACACATATGGGAAGCATACTTTTGCTTATGTAACACTATCCCAGTTTCAAGAAGCAATGCTTTAGATTCATTCAGTGTATTACATATCTGTGTGTGTCAGAAACACAGACATTTTAATTCAGTCTTAGAAAGCCTAAGATTAGGAATTGTCTTTATGCCTGCTTGTGAAAAATAGGCAGATTTGTTTTGTTTTTTGTTTTTTTTAATAGCAGGAATCTCACTCACTTAAAATCTGTAAATAACTTTAAATTGTGCTCTGGATATGTAAACACAGCCATAAAATATCCTTAGTGATAAAGTCAGTCATCCAAATAAATTAAGCCAAATAAAACTCCAGTATGAAGTCATTCCTTTTTTATGAATACAATGAAGTTATACCTCCAATTATAAAGACACTTTTCAGAACTCAGGAGGCAACTCAAAAGTTATCTGGCTACAATGTTGCCTTAATACACATGGCACAGAAATGAGAAATCTGAAAAGCTCAGCATATAAAATTTGATAACTGTTGGCTCAAATGTTTAAAAAGTTTCTAAGAAACTTCTAGATATATACTTACTTGCTAAGTAAAAACAAATCACTACAAAGTTTCTTTTAAGCAGTCACTAGAAAGTTTATAAGAATCTCTTGTACTTAAAAAAAATTAAGCCAATAAAAACCACATTAAAAACACAAAACATTAAAGAAAACAAAACAAACTTCTTTTTAAAGCTGCTTCTTCCAGGGATTTAAACAATACGAAAGGAGAATATATGATGATTTACTTTCCCCTCCAACACATTCATATGTCAACTCCAAGAGGAACAGAATGGGCCACCAAAACTATCTGAGGGTCCCTCCCAGTTGCAGCTTTTTAAACTTTGTGGAAGACAATAGGAGGGTGTGTGAGTTTCCTCCAAGTCTTGTGACATGTGCATAGCTGACTCCTACTGGGCTGAAAAAGCACTCCTTGTCAATTTTTACTTAAAATTATGAGTAACAAATTCTCTGCAGGGCATCTTTAAAGGGAAATCCTGCCAGAATTAGTATCTGAAATGTCTGGATAATCCCCAGAAAGTTTAAAATATAAAGTGCACATACAGACACATACACTCAAGAAATTCCCACTGCCTAGACTAAATTGAGGGCATATTTAAATTAAAAAATTTCTATAAAGGATGATGTATTTCCTGTTTTTTGTTTTGTTATTTCAGTGACTATCGGAACCCTTCTTATAGGTTAGAAATGGCTGAACTATAGAGCTTTTCTTTTGAAATATCTGGAAAGAGATGTGGCCCCATGTTCTCACCTGTAGCGTTTTTGGTAGCTTGAGAGATGAACTGTGGTTTGTGGCTTCTATCATTGCCTTCCTGGGAAATTTGCTAACGTTGAGCCTTGGATTTGACTAGGATAACTCAAACTAGTTGCCTGCTTCCTGCACCAGTACCGTGGACCTGGCATTCCCTGCTGTTGCCTATTTCCCTATGAGCTGGCAACAACTGTTATGTCACGTCCACAGCTGTATGACTTCATTTAAGCACAGACTCAGATAGTCTTTTGAAATCTTAAGTCAAAACTTGAAAAGTGGCTAGATATTTCATGAGTTGGATCTAAAGAAATGTTTGAATATTGAACTAATCCACAACAGGAATTCTCAGTGGGTCAAACTGATCCATAAAGCAAGTGACATCTGCTCTTAAACTCTCCATCTGAGGCCTTCATCTCCTCCCGACTCCCCACTGTGCAGAGAGTCTGCTGTATTTCCTATCTCAGGGCATGGCACAGTCATCCAACCCTTGGACTCCTCACTTTTCTCATTTATTCTCCACCATCCCCATCATTCACCCCCAACCCCAACTTCTGTTGGTTTTACTTTGTTAAATATCTCTCAAATTTGTCATTATCCCTGCATTCTGGTCCTCACATTTCTCACTTGGATTACTGTCATCAGTCATAAAACAACTGACATCTGTCTCAGTCTGGTCCCCTTCTATCATTTCTTTATATCACTATAAAACTATTTATTTAAAGATATCAGTTTATTGAATTATACATGCTTCTTGCAGAAAGTCTGGAATAGGAATGAAAAAAAAAAGTTTAAAATGACTTGCAATCTAAGAGACAGAACTCAAAACGTCACCCAGATATTATGCATACATATAGCTATACAAGGAAATGTTTATGTAAATGTTTTCATGTAAATGTTTACACAGCTATAGTTAAATATATTTAATTAGAAAACCAAGATCACATTGCATATGGTATATCTATTATACTTAATATACTGTGAATGATTTTCCAAATCAATTAAATATTTTTAAAATGGCTGTGAATAACGGCTGCAATATAATGAAATATGTGATGGAACAGTGCTTCCTCTTTTCTCTCTCTCTCTCTCTCATCTGTTTTCTTCAACACCAAAACTCACCCTGAGCATTTATAAGGTATGAATCATAGGACTTTGATTTAGGTGGGAAAGAGGGAAGGAGAAAAATACAGAACACTCACTTTAAGTTCATTTACATTTACTAGACACTATTTAAACAACTATATATTCTGTACTGTTTCATGCTTTCAAGGAACTATCTAACCTGTAAGTCTATATAATAAAGTTTAAGGCTGCATTTTAGGTGAGTAAAGACAAGTTTAGTAGGAAAACAATTTGATTTTTTTCTTCTTTACATTGAATAACAAGAAACACAAGAGAAAACCTGTGGGAATTTTAGCTTGACTAGTTTAGTTTTAGCTTGACTAGTCAGAGAAAGGGTTTTTCTTCAGCAGACTAGCGTGTGAATAAACAAAAATACTTCAGAGCCAAGAAGATTGCCTCCTTTCCTTGAAAGACACATTGTCTATGTTCCTCTTCTATCAGAAGGTGGGAAAAATATTTGTACACATTTTTAAGTCCACATTTTACTTCTCAGAAGGGGAGACACTGATTTCACAAATAATGTATACTACTTTTTTTCTCTCTGCAGGGATGGAGAGCTTTATGTAGTTGCAAAAAATATATATTAAGGTATTTTGCTAATTTTTATCATGATAACATACAATCAAAATGCATTTTGTCTTTTTTTTTTAGTATATGCATTTTTTAAAAACTTTATTGGAGTATAATTGCTTTACAGTGTTGTGTTACTTTCTGCTGTGTAACAAAGTGAATCAGCTATATGTATACATACATCCCCATATCCCCTCCCTCGTGTCTCCCTCCCACCCTCCCTAACCCACGCCTCTAGGTGGTCACAGAGCACTGAGCTGATCTCCCTGGGCTATGCAGCTGCTTCCCACTAGCTGTTTTACATTTGGTAGTGTATATATGTCAGTGCCACTCTCTCACTTCGACCCAGCTTACCCTTCCTCCTCCCTGTGTCCTCAAGTTCATTCTCTACATCTGTGTCTTTATGCCTGTACTGCCCCTAGGTTCTTTAGAACCTTTTGTTTTTAAATTCCATATATATGTGTTAGCATACGGTATTTGTTTTTCTTTTTCTGACTTACTCTGTATGACAGACTCTGGGTCCATCCACCTCACTACAAATAACTCAATTTCGTTTCCTTTTATGGCTGAGTAATATTCCATTGTATATATGTGCCACATCTTCTTTATCCATTCATCTGTCACTGGACACTTAGGTTGCTTCCATGTCCTGGCTATTGTAAATAGAGCTGCAGTGAACATTGTGGTACATGAATCTTTTTGAATTATGGTTTTCTCAGGGTATATGCCCGGTAGTGGGATTGCTGGGTCATATGGTGGTTCTATTTTTAGTTTTGTAAGGAACCTCCATACTGTTCTCCATAGTGGCTGTATCAGTTTTCATTCCCACCAACAGTGCAAGAGGGTTCCCTTTTCTCCACACCCTCTCCAGCATTTATTGTTTGTAGATTTTTTGATGATGCCATTCTGACTGGTGTGAGGTGATAACTCATTGTAGTTTTGATTTGCAATGACTGTACTACCCCAAACAATCTACAGATTCAATGCAATCTCTATCAAACTACCAATAGCATTTTTCACAGAACCAGAATAAAAAATTTCACAATTTGTATAGAAACACAAAAGACAAACACAAAAGACCCCGAATAGCCAGAGCAATCCTGAGAAAGAAAAATGGAGCTGGAGGAATCAGGCTCCCTGACTTCAGACTATACAACAAAGCTACAGTAATCAAGACAGTATGGTACTGGCACAAAAACAGAAATATAGATCAATGGAACAGGATAGAAAACCCAGAGATATACCCACACACATGTCACCTTATCTTTGATAAAGGAGGCAAGAATATACAATGGAGAAAAGTGGAGCTGGGAAAACTGGGCAGCTACATGTAAAAGAATGAAATTAGGACACTTCCTAACACCATACACAAAAATAAACTCAAAATGGATTAAAGACCTAAATGTAAGGCCAGACACTATAAAACTCTTAGAGGAAAACATAGGTAGAACACTCTATGACATACATCACAGCAAGATCCTTTTTGACCCACCTCCTAGAGAAATGGAAATAAAAACAAAAATAAACAAATGGGACCTAATGAAACTTCAAAGCTTTTGCACAGCAAAGGAAACCATAAACAAGACCAAAAGACAACCCTCAGAATGGGAGAAAATATTTGCAAATGAAGCAACTGACAAAGGATTACTCCAGAATCTCCTTTTCTCTGCCCAGAAATGCCCATACCAGGCTAGCCCGACTTTTCCTTCAGGACTCAGTTCAGGGGGTCACCCCCAGCCTGTTCAGCTTCCCTCCCTGCAGTAAGACAGTTGGACTTTCTTCTCCCATAACATCCTCTGCTTGCTTCTCTCAAAACACTGTATGGAACTACAACTGTTGATTCTTGCCATCTCCTTGAAAGCAAGGCACATTTTTAAGATTTTCATTCATATTCTTTGTAGTTAGCTGTCTTACAGGATCCAGGAGATTATTGAGCCAAGGATTTAAATTCACCATGTCCTCCTTTTTTTCCATCACACCCCAATGCAATCCCTTCCTGCTCTTCAAACACACATCCAGGTTAGGTCTTACAACTGATCACTGAAGAGGAAGACAGGTGCAAATAGAGACAAGCCTGAGTAAAACAGATAAAACACAACACTGGGAACTTATAAAAATTTAATAACCTGTTCAAAGTAGTTGTTCCTTCTTTTTTTGTGTGTGATATAAATGGAATAAACACTTTCTGAAGGCCCAAAAGTCAGGCTTTCTTTCTTAGGTGGTTTGGAAGAGGTCTGTCCTGTGTCATATTTTTCTAAATTAATTAATTTTATCGTTGATTTACCAAGTCAAGGTAAATCAAGTATAAAATTATATATATATATATAAATTACATATATATAAAAAATTATATATATATAAAATATTTTTGGATTCTTTTCTATTATAGGTTATTACAAGATATTGAATATAGTTCCCTGTGCTATATGGTAGGTCCTTGTTGTTTATCTATTTTATGCATTGTAGTGTGTATATGTTTATCCCAAACTAACTTATCTCCCCCTGCTATCCCCTCTGGTAGTAACCGTAAGTTTGTTTTCTATGTGTGTGAGTCTATTTCTGTTTTGTAAATAAGTTCACTTATATCATTTTTTAATTTTTTTTAGATTCCACGTAAGTGATAATTATGTCTGATTGTATGATAATCTCTAGGTCCATCCACCATGTTGCTGCAAATGGTATTTCATTCTTTTTAATGGCTGAGTAGTGTGTTGCATATATATATACCACATTTTTTTAATCCATTTATCTGTTGATGGACATTTAGGTTTCTTCTGTGTTTTGGTTATTGTAAACAGTGCTGCTATGAACACTGGGATGCATGTATCCTTTTGAATTAGTTTTCATCTTTTCAGGATATGTGCCCAGGAGTTGGATTGCTGGATCATATGGCAACTCTATTTTCAGTTTTTTTTTATTTTTTATTTTTTTATTTTTTATTTTATTTTTTTTTGCGCTATGCGGGCCTCTCACTGTCGCGGCCTCTCCCGCCGCGGAGCACAGGCTCCGGACGCCCAGGCCCAGCCGCCATGGCTCACGGGCCCAGCCGCTCCGCGGCATGTGGGATCCTCCCGGACCAGGGCACGAACCCGCGTCCCCTGCATCGGCAGGCGGACTCCCAACCACTGCGCCACCAGGGAAGCCCTATTTTCAGTTTTTAAAGAAACCCCCATACTGTTCTCCATAGTGGCTGCACCGATTTACATTCCCACCAACAGTGTAGGAGGGTTCCCTTTTCTCCACACCCTCTCCAGCATTTATTATTTGTAGACTTTTTGATGCTGGCCACTCTGACCAGTGTGAGGTGATAACTCATTGTAGTTTTGACTTGCATTTCTCTAATAGTGATGTTGAATGTCTTTTCATGTACCTGTGGGCTATCTGTATGTCTTCTTTGGAGAAATGCCTGTTTAGATCTTCTGCTCATTTTTTTTAATTGGGTTTTTTTTTTTTGATATTGAGCTGTATAAGCTGTGTATTTTGGAAATTAATCCCTTGTCGGTAGCATTGTTTGCAAATATTTTCTTCCATTCAGTAGGCTGTCTTTTCATTTTGTTTATGGTTTCCTTTGCTGTGCAAAAGCTTTTAATTAGGTCCCATTTTAAAATTTTTGCCTTTGTTTCCATTACTCTAGGAGACAGATCCAAAACAATATTGTTGCAATTTATGTCAGTGTTCTGCCTATGTTTTCCTCCAAAAGTTTTATAGTATCCAGTCTTATGTTTAGGTCTTTAATCCATTTTGAGTTTTATTTTTGTGTACGCTGTTAGAGAACATTCTAATTTCATTCTTTCCCACGTAGCTCTCTAGTTTTCCCAGCACCATTTATTGAAGAGACTGTCTTCTCTCTGTTGTATAATTTTGCCTCCTTTGTTGTAATTAATTGACCATAAACATGTGGGTTTATTTCTGGGCTCTCTATCCTGTTGTGTCTGTTTTTGTGCCAATACCATACTTTTCTAATTACTGTAGCTTTATAGTATAGTCTGAAGTTGGGGAGCATGATTCCTCCAGCTCTGTTCTTCTTTCCCAAGATTATTTTGGCTATTTGAGGTCTTTAGTGTTTCTGTACAAATTAAAATTTTTTTGTTCCAGTTCTGTGAAAAATGCCATTGGTAATTTGATGGGGATTACACTGAATCTGTAAAATGCCTTGGGTAGTAGTATGGTCATCTTAACAATATTGATTCTTCTAATCCAAGAACATGGTATCTCTTTCCATCTGTTTGTGTGGGCTTCAGTTTCTTTCATCAGTGTCTTACAGTTTTCAGAGCACAGGTCTTTTGCAGGTAAGTTTATTCCTAGGTATGTTATTCTTTTCAATGCAATGGTAAATGGGATTGTTTGCTTAGTTTCTTTCTCATATTTCATTGTTAGAAATGTAATGGATCTCTGAATATTAGTTTTGTATCCTGCAACTTTACTGAATTCATTGATGAGTTCTAGTAGTTTTCTGGTAGCATCTTTAGGATTTTCTATGTATAATATCATGTCATCTGCAAACAGTGACAGTTTTACTTCTTCCTTTCCAATTTGGATTCTTTTTCTTCTCTGATTGCTGTAGAGTCCTGGGTTCTATTTATTCTCCTGTTGGCTTGGTGTGGCCTTCAAAGTGGAGCAACTTGAGTGAGTCTGTAGATCATTTTAACAGCCACTTTAGTAGTGCTCCTAGGTTCTGTGGAAAATGTACATCTCAGAGCTTTATAAATGTGTTTTTCTTTCATCTCCCATGTACACTGGGTCAAAGACTTCATTGGTATTAGTCAAAGAAAGCAAACCTTCCATTGTCCCCACCCCCTATCCAACTCACATAAATTAGCTCTTGATAGAAAAAAATCCCACTTGGCCATGGGTCAAGTGGCATTTCTGAGGAAGGAATGAACCGTTTCTTCACACACTCTTCTTCAGCTCACTGTTGCACTTTGACCTCGTCCTTGGTGCTTCATGGTCTGATTAAAGTATCAATACATTCTCCAAAAAGTTCAAGATGGTTCTACATTCAGGTTAAGCAATTTCTACATTTATTCTAATTTAGCATTAAGGTCTTTTTGGAAAATATACTAATTTTGGTTAAGATGTACCACTCTTCACTGTATCTTTCTGATGGTCAGAAGTGAGTTTCCTTTGACTATTCAAAAACACATGGTCTGGAGATGGAACACATGAATATGAATACCTAAGCACATTATTCAAATATCTCTGCCATTATCTGCAACGGTAGAAAGTAGCAGATGAGAGTTTAGCTACACATTTGCTGAAAACTAGCTAACTGAAAATGATTTACTGAGGTGAAATGGTTCACAAAATGGCAAACTTTCAAGGAATGAAAGGACTATGGAATTATTTTTGTGTAAGAAAAATATAACAAAATCCTTTAAAAATGTTCAGAATAGAATTAAAAAATGTAAAATACATATATGTATCAATTAATCCTAGTAATTAAAACAAGCTTCAAAGTACATAAAATTGAACAGAAACAACACACAACTTTATTTTAAATAACATTCTTAACTCTGCCCATTAAGATCATAGTAGATAAATAAGGAACAACTTTTATTTTATTAATGAAATTAGATTTTTAATATGAAATTAGCTAAATAATTTTATTTAGAAAAAAATAAAAACTGCTCTTACTGTGGAAAAATAACCATTTTGATAAATGAAACAAATTTCATGCAAACAAAATAAGAATATTTTATTTGCTTCATTGTCTCTTCTATTTTTATTTTCACAAATTAACAAAGTCATAATGCTTTTATTTGCTTCATTGTCTATGATCTAGTCTGACTCAAATGTGGATTACTTCGATATCTCTTGAAACATAAATGGTAAGGTCCTTAAAGACTGAATAAAAAATCAGGTTGGGTGTTCAGTATTTTGGAAGCTGAATCAACAAACTAATTGGAATATTTGTCATTTTTCTTCCTTTGCCTTTATGAAAATACAATAGAAAATTAGCAATGGAAAATATGTTTTAGTTTGTTACATTCCTATCAACTTTGCTTAGCAAATTATATTTCTTTCAATATTAATACTTTGCCTAGAATTAGTGTAGAGGTAGACCAATCTTTGTATTCAAACATTTTCAAAAATAGTTTTAAATGCCATGTAAGGTATTATATAAAACAGTATTTTAAAAAAATATTTGAGATTTAATTTACTATTTTAAATAAGTTCCTCTTTTATATACAGTAAATAGTTGCTTGAAACTCATCTGATTGAAATGATTACTCCAAGGAACTATTTTAGTCTTTTAACTACTACTAATCTTTACAGA
This sequence comes from Lipotes vexillifer, assembly GCF_000442215.2. Lineage (NCBI taxonomy): Eukaryota > Metazoa > Chordata > Mammalia > Artiodactyla > Lipotidae > Lipotes > Lipotes vexillifer. The sequence goes on along the minus strand of NW_006794406.1, from coordinate 878,280 downwards.
ACAAGAACACCTATTTTTTTTTTTTTGCAGTACACAGGCCTCTCACTGTTGTGGCCTCTCCCATTGCAGAACACAGGCTCTGGACGTGCAGGCTCAGCGGCCATGGCTCATGGGCCTAGCCGCTCCACGGCACGTGGGATCTTCCTGGACCGGGGCACGAACCCATGTCCCCTGCATCAGCAGGTGGCCTCTCAATGGAAGCCCCAAAACACCTATTTTTTAATAAGTGTTTCTATTTTTGAAAAAAAAAAGTTCTAATGATTTAAATGCACTTATAGATCCCCTACAACAAAGTATTAGGTGATGGTAACTATTAATATAAAAAAATGAAATTCAGAAATGCAAACTGGGTTAAAAAAAACTATATTAAATTTTTAGTTATTACAATGTTAAAATGTGACTTACACCTATCAGTAGTAAATTATATTTTTTCTCTCACTCTTGTTAGCATCTTACTTTAGAGCACAACAGTGCATGGGCTCCTCAGGTGTTCTTCTGTACCTGTAAACACACCCCTGAAGCTCCCAGCCACATAAAAGTTCACTCTTGTGGGGGAGATGAGAGGCCATCTATCTGCCAGAAATAAGAGTGAGGGCTTAGTAATAAAAAATATTTTGCAAGTTTCTGTATTTTAGGTTTGAACCATTCTCTATTAATTTTAAAGTAAAAACACTATTTTCAACACCAAAAAAAAACATGACCGCATTTTAAGTTTCTGATCAATATGTGTAAATTTACACGTGTCACTTGAAATCCAATAACACAACAAATGAGTCCTTTCCTAGAGATAAAAGCAGAAAATTTATTCTTCATTCAGCATCTAGAAAGAAAATAAACCTGAAATGTATAATTTTTAGAATAACGTGAAAAAGAAATCTTCCATGGAGAACCCAATTTACAAAAATTCACGTCTTTGTAAGATTTACAATGAATACAACACTACTGTTTTAACTGAATTGTGAGTGTGGGAAGTGCTATTGGGTGGGGGATTCTGGACTGTGAAATGCGTATTTTTTTTGTAACCACTCACCTTTAACTTTGGGGAAAAAACGTTTACTATATGACAACATTAATTAAAATCATTACTCTTCTGTCACTGATGACTTCCTGGATTTGACAACAAGGTCTTTAATGGATGAGGAAAGTTCTTGAAGCTCTTTACGAGTCATACTGATGATATCTTCTTGTTCTTTGTCTAATTGTTCTTTGTCTAATTCATCACTCAAGGGATCTTCTCCCTGCCCAGTCTTCTTATTTTGACTGACTAAATGCTTTATAACCAAACCTTGATACTTTACTAAAAGAGTATGTTGAACCTGTGAAAAGAGGAGAAAAGTTAACAAACATGGTTTAATTTTCTGTAGAACAAAGTATTGGGTTGGCCAAAAGGTTCCTTCAGTTTTTCTTTTTTTTTTTATTTTTTATTTTATTTTTTTGCGGTACGCGGGCCTCTCACTGCTGTGGCCTCTCCCGTTGTGGCGCACAGGCTCCGGACGCGCAGGCTCAGCGGCCATGGCTCACGGGCCCAGCCGCTCCGCGGCATGTGGGATCTTCCCAGACCGGGGCACGAACCTGTGTCCCCTGCATCGGCAGGCGGACTCTCAACCACTGCGCCACCAGGGAAGCCCTCCTTCAGTTTTTAAAGTAAAAATGAAAGACATTTTTCATTTTCACTAGGAACTTTATTGAACAACATATTCATTGTTTTGTTCCACTACTTTCTGCCATTTTTCAGGCAGCTTCATAATTCCACCTTCCCCCAATTTTTTTTTCTTTTTGAGCATAGAAATGTTCCAGGTGCCTTTTACAGTCTTCCAGGGAACTGAAGTTTTTTTCCATTAAGAGAATTTTGTGAAGACTGAAATAAATGGAAATCTGAAGGTGTGATGTTTGGTGAATACAGCGGATGAATCAGAACTTCCCAGCCAAGCTGTAATAGCTTTTGCCTAGTCATCAAAGAAACATGCAGTCTTGCGTTATCCTGATGGAGGTTATGTGTTTTCCCTTGACTAATTCTGGGTGCTTTTCGTCTAGTGCTGCTTTCAGTTGGTCTCTTTGGGAGTACTTGTTGGAATTAGTCGTTTGGTTTTCTGGAAAAAGCTCATAATAGAGGACTCCCTTCCAATCCCACCATATACACAACATCACCTTCTTTGGATGAAGACCTGCCTTTGGTGTGGTTGATGGTGGTTCATTTCACTTGCTCCATGATCTCTTCCGTTCCACATTATTGTACAGTATCCACTTTTCACTGCTCATCATCATTTGTTTCAAAAATGGAACATTTTTGGTAAATGGTTCAGTAGAGAATCACGTGCGGAAATACTGTCAAGGTTTTTTCCACTTAACTTACGTGGAACCCAAACATCAAAGCGACGAACATAACCAAGCTGGTGCAAATGATGAAAAACGCTTGATTTGGATATTGTGAGTATGTCGGCTATCTCCTGCATGGTATAATGTTGATTGATTGTTCTCAAGTAATGTCTCGATTTGACTGCTATCAACTTCAACTGGTCTACCAACTGTGGAGCACTGTCCAGTGAGAAATCCCCAGCACAAAACTTCACAAACCACTTTTGACACATTCAATCAGCACCTTCACCATATACTGCACAAATCTTTTTGTGTTTTTATTTTTTTTTGCGGTACGCGGGCCTCTCACTGTTGTGGAGCTCAGGCTCTGGACGTGCAGGCTCAGCGGCCATGGCTCACGGCATGTGGGATCTTCCCGGACCAGAGCACGAACCCACGTCCCCTGCATCGGCAGGCAGACTCTCAACCACTACGCCACCAGGGAAGCCCGTTTTTACCTTTCTTGAAATAATAGAGCTGAAATGTTGCTTTTTTCCTTCCCATCTTCAATATTAAAATGGTTACACAAAAATTCACCAATTTTGATGTTTTCTTTTTAGCAGCACACTGATATGACAGCTGTCTTAATACAATCTAACAAAATTGTTTCATATAAAGACAACTGACCACTACTGGAGCCATCTTATGGAAAAAACCAAAGGAACTTTTTGGCCAACCCAATACACTGACAATCTTCATCTTTACAAATTACTGGCCATAGAATTAGAAAGCTGAATCTAGCAAGGTCCTTGCTCTCAAGGAATTTACAGTTTGGGGGAGATAAAGCATGAACACAGATCATTTTAATGTAAGTTGACTGAGCTAGCTTCTATCACCAAAGATACTGTCAAAGTGATATGGAAGTTCAAAGAAGCCAATTTACCTTTAGCTGAAGAGTTTCTCAGATGAATTTGTGCAGGATAAGAATTTTTGAGCTGGTCCTTAAAGGACAGGTTAAACCTTCATAAACTGAAATGGAAGACTGAACATTATTATTCCTATTCCAAAAGCTTAATTTCCAGATTCAGAATATTCCTTACCATGGATCTTACAGGATCCTGAAAGATTCCTGAGCTATGCTGAGTTTTAAAAATCAACCTCCTTATTCACTGTTTCCATTCATGGAAGCAGGAAGATGATGTTAATATGTTTTGTGTCTTAGTGTTCACAATGATTCAAATCTATCCATTCAAAATATTCAGAATCTAAAAGCTAAAAAAGTTTCAAGTGCACTGAAAATGTAATACCTCTGGAATTTTACTATTCAGAAAAGCAATGATCTGTGGGACACATCTTCCAGGTGCATGGAGCATGCTGTGGGTTGAGAACTGAAACAACAGAACCGATGTGAGATGCAGAATAAGAGCAGGGTCTTCTGTGACTTTTAGCTGTTCAGCCAGTGCTTGTCGATGCTGGAACAGTATCTGCCTAAACAAAAATAAAATAACAAATACATTATCATATTTTAACAAGTTCTCACCAACTTCAGTTCTTCTATTCTGTTTTCATTTTTAGCATCTCTAGTTTAATTAATCTAGTTCCATGATAATTTTAAAGGACTTTTTAGGGGATATAGACACACATAATCCTAAACAGCATGGACAAATATGCTAGAAAATGACAGAAAAAACATATATGTATGGAGCAGGGATACTCAAAGTATGCTTTTTATTTTGAATTGTTGGGGATCAAACAGATGTGCGTTGGATTAAATAAGCTTTCCTACAAAGGTCTTAAAACTAATAAGTTCCCAGGCTTGATCAACTATGGGATTAGCAACTCTGCTACCTTATTCTACTGGGTCAGAGAGAGACACCTAAGGATATGAAGAGTGACTATGACTGAAGATCTACAGCCATTTAGACACAACAGTTCTCTATGCAAGATTCAGATAGACTCCAATTTCAGATACGAAATTTCAGACATTAATTCAATGTTACCTTTCCCTTTTTTTGTCTCCCCTTTTCACCATAATATCACAAGCTTCTGCTGCAGAATCCAGACAAGAAAGAAAGTCTTCTATGCTCTGAAAAGGTATTTAATACCATGATTTACTTTTATTGCCTAAAGAAAAGCAGTCATTTAATACCGTTTTATAATTTTACAACCTGGATACAATTCTTAAAAAGGTCATTTTGTCATGAAGTTTGAAACTGTGATTTAGGACTAGAGGGTAAAATGCCCCCAGCTTGGTCTCTTCCTTCACCTGCCAAAGAGGTCTGAGTACAGAATAATAGGTTTAGATTTAGTTTTCAGTTATTCTGATAAAAATCTATCTATCCAAAGATCACAAATTCTAGCCCAAATATCTAAATAATAAAACTTCACTTACCTTTTCATTCAGAGAGCTATGGAGTTTTGTGAGAGCTACTTTAGTTTCTTCTGATAATTTACTTAGAATTTTTTTTCTTACCTATAGGGCAAAAGAAATTTCTTTGGAATTATCTTTGACATGTACTGGATATAAGTTTAAACAAAGCAAAACAAAAAATGAGTATTTACTATTGTAACAGAATGCTGAGTGAAATTTATCTTTGTTCTTATATTTTAGACCACAAACTAGGGATTAAAAATATGCTAAAACACTCTAAAATCAGAATGCTAGTCAACAGTCAAAGACGCTAGAGGCAGCCACTACTCCTCCCATCTGCTCCAGCAGTATAAGAAGAATGATAAACAGCGCATGAGTGAATGAGCATATACACACCATTCATTGTGCAAGAAAAATAATTTGGGGTAAGAGGCTGCTCCCTCTTTTTTCTATTGTGGTGGGAAGAGTGTTTTTCTCTAAGGCCAAGTGAGGGAGCCCCACTCATAAAGATCCAGAAGGCCATAAAGATACAGGATGCCTATAAGCGAGGGGACCTGAACCACAGAAAGATGGCTGCTTGTTATACTGTCTGGTGTGTGGAACCTTTTCAGCACCCCTCTCCACACAGCTGTGCTTTGTGAAGTTTGGTGGCAGAGTCTTAGGGCTCCTTCTAGGGCAAAATTTCTGGAGGAGGCCTTATTGGAACGGCTTGGCCAGCAGGCCCTGAAAATTCCAGTATGTCTTAGAAGACTGGACCAACCTATTGACTCCTACCCCATGCTACAGCAATCCTCCTGTGGCCCTTAAAGGGCATGGGAAGGACCCCAGGTACTTCCCACAGCAGAGGCTGGCATGCAGGCAGGTACATGGAACTATCCAATCAGTTGAGAATCACTGCTCAATGCAAAGAATGGGAGGGAAACAGTACCTTGCCAGGGTAGGAGAGAGAAATGGACCTTTATCTGGAGGTTTAGGGGGAGTCCTTGCTATGAGAAGGAGTCACATGATACTAAAAACATCCCCACAAAACCACCTATCCCACCTATGCAACAAAGGCCACATCACGAGAAGCCACAAGCATTAGACTGATTTGGTTTGACCAGTGATAGCAGTCTTATGAAGGCACTGCTGTCTCTCTCATTCTTCCTAAATCTCCAACCTTAAGTAAATCTAGGGTGAGGAAGAAGAGGAGGAGGAGTCCTAGGGATAGGCCATACCTTTCCTCCTGTAGGCAACTGGGAGCCATAGCTCCACCTTACATTGCAAGAAGGGAAGAGATGAGCTTTGAATTTGAGATTTGAATTTCAGAAAATGAACTGGAATTAGTCTAAATAAATGAGATAGTGTCACGAAATGAAAATGACTGCAAAGTCAAAACACTGACAAGGGACTTGCAACTCAGCATGAAAAGGGGATGTGATGTAACAATAATCAGGAAAAAATAAAATAGCTGATTCCAAAGTAACTAAGCATCATTACCCTTTTTTTCCCCCTTGTTCTGGGTGCTTCCTGGGATTCTAAACTGTGATGCTAGCCTAGACCTTTAAGAATTTGTTAAAATTTCAGCTGCTTTACTTCCAGCTTCTATGATGGACACCTCTTCTCCCTGAAGATCTGCCTAAATTAAGCCAGTTCATTTGTCCCGTCTCTCTATGCTACCCCTCTTTGAATAGTGACCCTCACTCTTTGCAAGGCTACCTGGTGAAATTAAATCCAATCTGAGTCATCTGATGAGCTTAAAAAAAGATTTTGTAGGCTACTCAGCTTATTTATTTACTTTTTTTCAGAGATAATACGTTTTCCTGTTGCTTTCTGTACAATAATAGGAAGTAGAAGGCCAAGCACGCATGCTATATTTATTACAGGCATTCCCAGACATAATGACTAGTATTTCCTTACTTTTATTATTACTGTTAATAGGTTATATTACCAATCCTAGTAGCAAATGTATATCTATTGTACTAAACTTGAACTAAAAATCTGACAGATTTCTTCCTAAAAACTCCTTTTATTTTCCTTTTAGATGTGAGAAAATAAAACATGCTTGGATTTCAAAGCAAAACACATCAAGAGTGGCAAGAAAATCACTGACTTACTTCACTTGTAATGGTTGCAGGGTTGTCTACTGCCATCATTAATTCTGAAGCTAAGAAGTTGAAAATGAGATTAGTGACATCAGTACACACTGTCTTCAGCAAGTGCTTCGTAAGAGCAGCCTGGGTATCATCTGGAAAATAAAAGCGCTTCATTAAAATGAATGTCCAAGGACAATTATGAGAATCAATGAAAAAACTGTTAAGTATAATACCTGTAAAGAACTTCATCCCTTTTTCAAATAATCGAATATTATTATAAAGGTTTGAAACCTCTTCTTGCAAGTCCTTGATTGTGTGCTTCCTGCCAGTTCCAGAGGCAGAAGTTGAAGACATGAATACTGAACGTACCACTTCGAGATAAGTTTTATTTAGAGGTCTGTGCATGAGATAAATATATTTAGTTTATTAAAATGTACTGGGTTTATGTAGATAAGAAATTTTGCTTCTATGCAAATAAGGCTTTAAAAAAGATCCCTGTTAAACAAATAAGATTAATTTGGAGAATAGTTAATAAGAATTTTCCCTCAAATTCCAGAAATTCTAACTTCAGTGAATTATTTTTCTCTGTTTTAAAGTACTAAAAGTTATTGCATGAAGGACAATAAGAAAAACAGTAACAAAAGCTTCAGTTCAGATTCAATTCAGAGCAGCTTTTTAAAGTTAACTTGGAGAACAGTAGCCTATACACTTGTTTCCCATCCTCAGGAATGATAACAAATTCCCAATTTCTATCGTACTATAAAAGATATGTATTTTTAAAAAATCTTTTTATGCCCAACTCAGAATAGATTATTTTAAAAAGTTATGGCAAATGATTAATAGTGACTATTTCATCTTTTTATATATGAAAAATATAATTATGTAATGTATTCACGCACAAGAATGTTCACTTGTTTTTTTAAAAATCTCACTTACAAAAGCTGTTCTTCTAATTCAAAAATTTAGGTGCACTAGGCTCCTGGACTGCATTTAGAGAAGCTTACACATAGAGACTAACTTGGGGGAAAACCATGTTAGCTAGCAGTAGTCAAGTTATACACAATTTCTTTTATTTCTGTATAAAAATAAATTTAGCCTGGCTCACTTATAAGGTAGTGCTGTCTATTTTATTCTCTTTGAGGGCAGTATGTTACTTTATTTTCTCCCTAAAAGTGCACTGTTTAATCTCTGTCAAATAGAAGATACTCTTTTAGATGTACTTTCATGCAGTGTTAGAGACCAGCCAGTGATCAGTGCTGGTGGTTTTTCTCCCAATTAGAACTGTAAGATGAGTGAAGGAGACCACCTCCACACTCCTGCCCTGTATTTCCGACGACACTGCCTTGCCCAAAGCACTTAAATGTTTGTTGAACTGTTTCTGTAAGCAAACAAAATCTGGAATTTGGTGACTAGGTTAAATTTTAAGGTTTGAAAAGAAAACACCTCAATTATGTTTTCTATGATCTTGGTAAAAATTTTAAGTAATAACTCACTAAATTTCTATTATAAAACAGAAAACATATGTTCTTATACTTGCTTTATTAAGTACTCAGCAAGTTCACAAATAAACTCCTCAGGGGCATCTTGTAAATGTTTTCGTAAAAAATCTTCAATCTCATCCTGGAACATAAAAGTGCTCTCTGGCTTCTTCTTTCCTGTAATAAAAATGAGCCATAGGAAAAAACAAAAATAAGCAACCTACAAGCAAATAAGGTTCCATTAATAAATTTAATAAGATGGTAATTCATTTATTGCATACCATAAAGTCTCCATCGTACTGAAATTACTTTTTTTTTAATAGGGAGAATGGTTTTACTCTTTTATAGCTCCTCTCATACTATACACAAAAAGAGTATCACATGCCTCATTTAACAATTACTTAGGGCTACAGATTTTAGAGAAGTATTTTCTTAAATGCTATTTCACTCCCACTCCTTGTTACATCTGGGAAAATAGGAAAATCCATTTATTAATGAAAAAGTAAAAGACACAGAATAGTCTTAATGCTAATTAAAATAAGGGTAGAGCTCATAGTTTCTAAGATACTTTTCCTTTAATTAATTGCTTTATGTATGTTGAGAACAGTAGCCATTGTTACCTATCTTAGACTACTTTAGACAGATCTTAAGCAATTGTTCTGTTACAGGTAGCAGCACATTAACATCTGAAGCCTTGTCACTTGACACATATCTCCCAAGCCCATACATAATAAATTCTGTGGAACAGGTAAAAGAAAATGTCAAATCATCATCATTTCAAGTTTTTTTTTTTTGGTGGGGAAAAGGAGGAGGGGAGGTATCACAGTTTCACTAATTTTTTAAAAACAAACATATTAAATAAAAACAAACATATTAAAAAATCATAATTTTATTTAGAAAAGCAAAGATGTCTCTTGCTAACTTAACCATACCAAACACTAACAAGTCTAGACAAAGAAAGATGCATATACTTAATTCTCCTGCTTAGACAGAAGCAACCAACCAATTAGGTGTTACCATAAAAATTAAACAGGCATGAAATTAATGAAATTAATGTTTTCTACTTAACTTTGTAGAAATTCACTATTCATAAAATATTCTAATTTATTCTGCATGGAAGTTGGGAGACCATAAAAATCTGTGCAAGCCAAAACTGCAAAGTGTTCTTAATAAACAATGGGAAAATTTACGATTGTTCTGTAACCTTTTAAAAATGTTTGTGCAAACATTCAAAGCTCTTACTGTTGGTTATAAATGTATAGGGAAATGAAAAATAAGACTAATAGTTCTAGTTTAGTACACTGTAATTTAGCACATCAGAAACACTGAAAATGAAAATGTTTTATTTCTTTGTAAAACACTCATCAAGAATAGTATGAACAGGGCTTGCCTTCTCATCCAGTAACTTAAAATACAGAGGAAGCATCTTTTCTATGCCTGGGCAAGTTGTCATATTCCTTTTTAAACTCTGGATCAGCTTCCAACATTTTATCCTTTGCCCTTTCAGCGTTGTGAAACATCTCTGAGAATTCCTTTAATGTGAAGCTTTTTGCCAACTTCACATCCTCTAAGACATTTTTATCCTTTTTGTCACAACCATTTCCCTTATTTCTGCCTTCACCAAGTTTCTCTGACTGCACAGCTAGAGTCTCTTGAACAGAGGCAATGCCAACATTCCCACTGTCAGGCATTTCTTTTATAACTCCCTTTATTCTTGATTCATATTTTATTTCCAGGGTTATGACTTTTCCTTTGCTGCACATTTATCTTCGTTGGCCAATTCCCTCTTTTGATTATCCATTTTTGTAAAATGTCACATGGATTTATCATTGGGGGACAAGAAGTCAACACAACTACATGCTGTGTTTTCTATGCATAAAGTGAATAAGAGATGCACAGTGATCTGCCTCTGAAAAACTTGGAAATAAGTGATGTGATTGTCACAGATCATGATGCACACCTGTTATTTACATGCTGATCTGCAGACTAAGGAGCCAGCAACAAAGTTTGTACTTTATGCAATTACTCACGGTTAACATACCCTGGTAACTGAAGTATGAACTGTGTTGTTGGGACTCTGGTGTTATTTAACTAACTGTGAAATCTGTGCTCACTGAAACTCTGCAGAGCAAGGACTTCCTTTAAGCATAGACACCTAAGTGTACGCATCTTAAGAAAATGTTAAAAAAAAATCATGCACATACAAAGGAAGAGTGAAATAAGCTACACACCTGTGTGAGATGACTCATCATCACTGTTTTCATCTTTTCTCCCTCTCTTCTTGATTTTTTTAATTCTGTACTCTCTGGCATTGCCGCCACCTCCTCCTCTCACACTTCCACTGCCCTCTGGTGGAAAACGACATTAGTTAGTATTACCTAACTAAATACTGTTTTTAGAAATAATGACAATACATTGTTGTATTTAACTTTACAGTAGAAAAATAAAGCCAAGTTTTGTAAACTCAATCAGTAAAAATTAATAAGATATGAAATCTCTTGAACAACTCACTTAACCTGCCTGCTCTAAATGCAGTCTCTTCCTGTTTCTCTAATGACATCTATTTTCTGCAGCTTTGACTGACTTTTTCCTGGTCAAACCCATTCCTTTCCCTCCTCTTCTACCTTCTTCAAAAGTGCCTTAATTTGCTTATCTTCTGTTACCACAGCCTCATTAACATCCCCAACTACAGTAGCTCACAAATTTGGTTTTGTCTTTTTGATTTAAAGATTATTCCCCAGGTTTACAGGAGACATCCTGACTCTCCCGCCACCCAAAAAGATAACTTCTTGACAGTAGGGAGAACATCTCACTAACGTCTGCATACTTGAGGTTAAGGCAATGCTTGACACATAACAGGGGCTCAATAAATGTTGACCATAAATATTAAATTGATTAAGTAGAAAAATACAGTTATCAATCACCTACTGGCTAAATGAAGACTAAAAAAATACAAACTATGAAACTAAAACACTGTAAATAAAAGTAAAATTGTTACTGAGGTATTTCTCTGCTATTATATATTTACATTTAAAATATCTATTCAACAAAATAGGATACTTTAGTAATGGAACTGTAACACTGAAAAATACTGAAAATACATTTCTTCATAAAAGATTCATTTTTTCAATAAAATGATTTATATAAACAAAGATCTTTTTCTAAACTCTAAGAAGAATTCCCTTAGACTTCATCATATTCTATAAGTTCTATTGCTTTCATGATAGAAAAACACAACTTTCAAAAGCACAAGTTTAAAGTGAATGTATCTTTTACATTTGGTAATAAGTTTCTTGGGAAAGATGTTCTTGTTTGACATTATTCCATGAACTGTAATTAAACTATTATAAAACAACAGCACTATCAGAACAAAACACCAGGTGAACCTGAATTTTTAGAAGGATATAAAACAGACAAGTTTTACTGACATAAGTGCAATCAATTAATTAAGGTGGGTTTATAATTATATCTTAAAATAACAAAATATGCATGCTTATGAATATTATTATGATTTATTGCAGTAATTTACTATGTAGTTTTCCTAGAACAGAAATTTCAAAATATTATTGAAAGATTTTGTAGAAAAAGGTTTTTGAAGAGGAAAGAATCTCAAAGATATAGTGAATCCCACAGCAAATAAAGTTTTTATAACATGTTTAATAGAGCTGTATTTAGTAATGAAATATGTTGAATATCTAAGTTCTTTAACCCTGATACAGCACTAATAAAATTATTCCTACTATAAAAAGTATGGAAAATACATGTTAATTTCCAAATGCAAGTTACTAGTATGCCAGTGCTACCTAGGATAATTTCCAGTGACTAAATTAAAAGAATTTTTAAAAGTCCTTGGGAAATTCATTCACTCAATAAATATTTATGGAGCACTTAAAATATGCCAAGGAGTGCTCTCAGTACTAGGGAAACAACAATAAATGAGATAGAGCAGACTCCCAAACGATAAAAGACATCACAGTGATAAAAGTGCTGTAAAAAAACCTGGGAGGATAATCCGATAGAGAGTGTGTATATTATTCTGGGTGGTTAGGGAGGCCTCTGTGAGGAACTGACATTTAAAGGTGAGCTCTTAATGACAAGAAGGAAACAGTTACTTGAAGCTTGGGAGGGAACAGCTTGTGCAAAGGCCTTGAGGTGAACACAAACTTGCAAAATCTGAGAATCAAAGAAAAAAAAAGCTACTGGGGCAGGAACATAAAGAATGAGAACAGGAGATCATGAAATTAGCTTAGTTCTCACAAAATGAAACAGTAAATAATCATCAATATTTTCATTTTCATAATCAAAAGTTAATTCACTAGCAAAAGATTTGGTTAATATTAACAGTTAAAGGTGAATCAACCAAATAAAAGGCCTTTCAAAAGGTCTCATAAGTGCAAAGTTCACTGCAACAAATAAACTCATCTTGAATCTTGTTAATAATAATTTGTTACCTGTTGCTTTCCTCCTTCGTTCATCTTTTTTATCCTTTTTACTTGTATTAACGGTTTCTAAAATGGAGACTTGTTTCAGATCTTCTTCAGTGATTAAATGAACAGGATTATTTTTCATTTCCTGAAATAAAACATGCTTATTTTTTGTAGGCAAAAATATATAACATTACAAAAAGCATAAAATAAAAGTTGTTTATATACTCATATCCTAACTGTTCTTGTTTGGTTTCATTGCTAAGAACTATAGAGCTTTGTCTCAGCTGCCACTCTGAGATTGTTTCTCCATGCCCCAAATATGTCTCCTCCCTTGCTGTTCTTGACTTTTTGTATTTATTACCAGCTAATGAGAAATCTTATCCTATCACTGAACAGCTGATCACACAGCATCAGATGCAATCCTCTTCAATTGTTATTGGCTAATTTTAGCACTGCTTAACGGATGACCCTTGCTACCTCTCTTTTTAAGACTCCCAAGGTCCAGTGCCACTTGGATACCTGAGATCACTAGAAAGATAATGAAATCTCCATCCCCACCCCACCATAATGATCACATATGAGTTGCATACTTAGGCATGTGAACTCTTCCCCCCTCTGGACTCATTCTTGATCTTTGCTTTTTATAAATTTATGTTAGGAACAATGAACTATTTACAAC
>NW_006794406.1:861957-864945 GCF_000442215.2 Lipotes vexillifer | reverse complement strand
GGAAAGAGTTCTAAATCTGTAGTGACAAACATACATTTTCATATTAAAAATATTTCCTTTTCAGTTTTGCAAAGAAATGTTAAGAATGTTGACAGTTCAAACAAAAAATCACTTTTTTTTCCTGAATTTATTTTTGTGGTTGGAGGGAGGAGCGCAAGGAAAGAAAAAAAAAAAAAATCAATGATTGTGTTAAATTTTTATTTTAGTAAAGGGTCTCAAATGAAAATAATAATGTAGTCATTTAGTAACTGGTGGCTAACATGTACTAAACATTTTATTTACATTGCTCCTTAATTTATATTTATCCTTGTGAGAGTGGGCATCACGCTCCTTTTCTCTGAAGATGAGGAAACTGGAAGTCTATTTGTCAAAGGCAAACAGAGTAAACAAGTTGAAATCAGAACTCAGTTTACTGATATCAATCCTGTGTACTTTTTACTCCTCTCTGCTGCTTTGCAGGCCAAAGGTAGAAAAGTTATATCATTTTTAAGACTATTAAGGAGCTTAAAAGGAATATAAATAAATACAAATTATTTATATATTGAATAAGCCCTCATGAATTTATTAACAGTCTGAGATATAAATGGGCTTTTTCTACCTATTTTGTGAGCAGGCTTTATAATGAGGGTGCTGCTAACCAGAAACATGAATTGAACAGTCATTAAAGCAGACCTGGCATGACCTCTGCTTCTAAACACTTCCATAGCAGTTGCTCTGAGGAACTAATCAATTTTAATAGTAACAATTTCTTTCCTCAATAAGTTATCCCGTTGGTATATCCCAAATAGGTCAAATTATGAGGCTCTGCTAGATTTAGTAAATATAATGTGTACTGAATGATAAATATACTATACATTTATGCATATAATCCACAGGTATCATTTTCATGGATTTTAATGTTGGACCAATACCCTCAGGTGACTTAAATGTGAAATATATAATTTCATTTGTAAGATTTCAATTTATAAAAGCAGCTTCCTAAGTTCTAACTTCTATGTTCTGACAGGAATGAAGGAGGAGAAAAACAAATCCAGGAGAGGAAATAAAAAGGAATGATGCATTGAAGGAAAATAATGTATGAAACACAGTTTTCAGTTTTGGGTATACAGCTTACCTCATTTTTCAAAAGTCATCAGATGATTCTAATGTGAGAGTACTGTTAAAATTAGTAGGTGAAAGGAAATTTGGCATACCTTTTCAGCTTTCTGGTGCATCAGGTCACTGAACAGTTCTGTACAATCATTTATAAATTTTTCACTGACTACAATAGTATCGCTAAAGACTACAGCTAAAGCCTGTTTGCTGAGTGCCCTCATCACATGTTGAAGCAATATTGCAGCATCTTCCACTGATAAGGAACTGGGTAGCAGAGGCTAGAATTACAAACAAAATGAAAACAAAGTATAAATGCAATATAATACAGATAAACCATTTGTTATATGTATTCTCTCCCTAAGTGATCTCATTTAAGTCCAATGGTTTCAAAACCATCTATATGCTGACAACCTCCCAAATTATATTTCTACCTTTATCCTCACTCCGAACTCTGAAATCACATATCCTGCTTCCCTAACCTCCCCCCACTCACATACCTACCAGGCATCTCATATTTTAACATGTCCTGTTCAAAACAACGTGGTTTGCGCATCCTGCCCCCAGACTCCCAGCTCCCACCTTCTCTTCCCCATTGCTCCCCCATCTCAATTAACGGAACCACTCTTCATTCAGTTGATCAGGCCCTAAACCTGTAAGTCACACTGAGTTCCTCTCAAAAACTCACAAACATTCCAACTTCAAGTCCTGATAACTTTGCCTCCAAAATACATTTCTTCTTAGCTCTTTCTACTATCTGAAATTAACATTTTCATTAATACCCCTCCTCCCCCCACCAACCATGAAAGTATCCTTCCTGAATGCTACATCCTAATTCTTAAAGTGGCCATATACTAGTGAAGTATCAGTTGTCATGGTTTAAAGGAAAATTAAGAAGAAAAAGATAAAACATACTGCAATATCAACCCATGTTCCAGAGCTGATGGCTTCCTCTACTGATGCTTCCACCTGATCCACAAGTCCTTGACCAACACAAGCTGCTTTCAAAAACAAGAGTTGTGTAGTCTTATATCTTTTCTTTATGTAGCTCACAGCATCTGGGATTCCAAGTCTGGACAAAGCATCAAATTCTAGAAATACATCACGAGGTTGGAATAGAATCATCATGCACACCTTTTAGAAACCTCAGAAAAAGTTAAGTTCTACCAAAATCTATTCTTTGTGAATGCACTGTATTCTAATAGAGGTATTTAAGAATAAAACATAGAAGTGTACCATAGACTATTCCCTGGTTATGTTACCTTCCCAAACTTTTATTACTAAACATATTTGTAGAAAAATTGGTTCAAGTACTTCATTAATTCAGCTTTATCTCTCTCCAATTGAGGGATCAAAGGGAAACATGAGGACTAAAGAGCAATAAAAGTAGAAATGAGGATAACGGAATGTAATGATTTAAGTAGAGAAAAACTGGAATTTTGATTATAGTTAACTAAAGGAATGGAATTTATTTTTCAAATGTTTCATTAGACAACTGAGGACAAAGCAATCTCTAGTCTAATTTACATTAGTAAAAGATTTAGCATATAAAACAAAAGTAAAAAATTTAAGACTTAAATTTGCAGCCATTAAAGTTATTAGAGATATCTACCATGCACTCTCTGTCCTCAAATAATAATATTTAAGGAAATTAATTACAACAAAATTCTAATCCAAGTCCTTGGCTGAAGAAACTGAGAAGGCACATTGTAGAAAGTCAAGAAAACATAAGCCAAGCCAGTATTCATTCTAGCACACATTTAAACTGAACACTAATGACTTATAAGTATATTTATTTATAGGTAACTGATCCCTTACATAGTTTGACTTGGGTTATGAAATTGATCAAACTGAGTTTTATATATATATATATATATATATATATATATATATATA
>NW_006794406.1:848748-861880 GCF_000442215.2 Lipotes vexillifer | reverse complement strand
TATATATATATATATATACTACTTGTTTTAATGATTAAATTCAATCAATCTACTTTATCCAAATGATGGAACCTCAGAAACAAAATTTAGAATAACTTCTATGTTTCTGAAGTACTGGATAACTAATAAAAATGAACACTGTAAAACTGACAGCAATAAAATATTTCTAAGATTATGTAACTAAAAAACCAAGCAACTTCATAAGTTACAAGATATAATAGATATAATTACTTTTTATAAATTAAAAAGAACTTGAAGTATCTTATATATAGTATCACATTACTAGAAGGCTGGTAACAATCAATACTGGCTTCTGGCCTTTCTACATTACAACTGTTCAATAACTATGGAATTAAACTCAGTTAACATGACCCACAAAAACCTACAGTGTGATGACTACTTTTATACTCAAAAAGAACCATTATAGTCTGCTGGCCAACAGTAAAGTACATGTGTACTCACAGGGCTAGTACAGTCTTTCTAAGAATGTGTTTAATATTAGAAATGATTTTTAGTTAAAAAGAAAAAAAGTTACCCAGATAGCCATTCTGCCTGAGAAAAGAATCCACCCAAGTACTTTGTGTTCTGGAGTAAATGTCAGGGACAAACACCGCTTTATCCTGTCTCCCACCAACCACAGTGCCTCGTAAGCGTCCACTATTAACAAGTTCCTCAAGAACAGCTTAAAAGAAAAGCAAACAAACAGAAAAAAATCAGAGCAGGTAAAAATCTCAAAAAGTAAAACACTTTAAAATTTCACAATTTAGTTATTCTTACCCTTTAAAAAAGCAATTTAAAATTTAAATTTCATACTAAATAAAGACATTATATTTTAGACAAAATTTTCCTGCCAATTTATGAGAATACTCAGGTCATAAATTCAGGAAATTTTGGCAACTAGCTAAAGATGCTGAACTGTAATACAAACTAATTAATATTAATGTTGAATTTTTTAGTCTAATTTTGGAAGAAAAATGCCAATATTTATCTCATGATTAAAAGTAGACAATTACACACTCTGAGAACAGATAATACACAATTACTAGTGTTACCAAGTTCAATTTCCTCATATTTAGAAAAATCAAGACACCTGGATCCTATTAGAATCAACAGTGTGAAACAGAGCCATGAAAATCTGTATAAATTATTACATTTCCACTGTTTAAATTGAAGGAACACATTTTAATCATACCTATAACAGAAATATAATGCCATGGTTAAGAGGATGGATATGGACCCAGATAGCCTAAGTCCAAACTTCAACTCTGCCACCTACTAGTGCTGCCATTAACACCAAATTTATGATTTTTATTTAAACCATAACATTCGACTACACACTTTGTTGTTTTAAATATCAAAATCCCCTAAAAAGAGACAAAGCAGATAGGAAGGAGTTATTCCTAAGTGAACCAACAATAACAGTCAAAAGATGTCTGGCACAAAGAATGATTCAGGAAAGTTAGCTTTTAACAGAAATAAAAATAAGTTTACATATGAATTTCAGAATTCCAATGCTGAGTAAATTAGAGTACATCAGAAAGGTCTAGATTTCACAATTGACTGCAGCACATAATTTTAAATTTTGTGTGATTGTACAACACAAACCCAAGCTAAATTCAGACGAAGTTATCAATTTATCAGTTATTACTTGAAGAACTGTACATTATAATGAAATTTCACCAACTCCGATTATGGAAATTCAGAAATACGTCACATTTTAATTTTAAATTTGTCTTAAAAAATTTTAATTTAACTCCATATTCTAAAAAATATAGTGAACAAAAATTAATTTTTGGTTCTGTATTTAAATTTCTTTTCCATTATTCATTTTAATTTTATATTTGTACAGATACCTGAGTTGAAAGATTGTCGCTGCTTTTAAAAATTACTCCAGCCAAGCTTTAAAAAAAAAATCTTTGAAATCTCCTAAGAGTTTCACAAAAACACAAAATAGTCAATGGACCAAAATTATTTTGAAGATATTACTGTACTGTTTGAATGCTAAGAATTTATTTTTAATCCCTATAAGCCTTTTGTAAAAATTTTTTTAGCCAAACACTACTTTCATAAGAAAATGTAGTAAAAATCTGTAAGAAACAAAGTAAAAATTATTCTTAATCCCAAAATTTTAAATCTCTATATGCATATGCATAACAGAGTATTTTATACACAATTTTTTTTTATTCCACTCCTCTTGAGGTACCCAACACTAAATGTTTGGTGGGTATAACAAGACACGTATATGAAAACTGGTACAGAGAAACTTCCCAACCAGAAACATATATTTTTTAATAAATTTATTTAATTTATTTATTTTTGGCTGTGTCGGGTCTTTGTTGCTGCATGCGGGGTTTCTCTAGTTGCCACGAGTGGGGGCTATTCTTCATTGTGGTGCACAGGCTTCTCATTGCAGTGGCTTCTCTTGTTGCAGAGCACAGGCCCTAGGCACGCGGGCTTCAGTAGTTGCAACATGCGGGCTCAGCAGTTGTGGCTTGCGGGCTCTAGAGCACAAGCTCAGTAATTTTAGCGCACGGGGCTCAGTTGCTCTGTGGCACGTGGGATCTTCCCAGACCAGGGATCGAACCCGTGTCCCCTGCATTGGCAGGCAGATTCTCAACCACTGTATCACCAGGGAAGCCCCCTAGAAATATTTTAGTTACATAAGTTTTAAGATTAAAAGAGGTAAAAACATTAAAATTAGTTAAGTTTTACATTTAGTCTATTCAACAGCTAATTAAGTGATATATCCTTTAAAGCAAACTCACAGTAAAGAAGCTGCTCCTGAAATCCATATTTTGAAATCAAAGAATTCACTGCTGTAGGCCTTTATGGAAAGGAAAAAAAAATTAAAAGACCATTTTACTCATCATACGGTTACACATACTTATGAATTAAAAAAAACTAGGATGATTAGTTTATGAAAAACAAATTAGAAGAAAAAAATGAAGGCAAAAATTGCACCATAGATCAAGACAGTGGGATAGAAGGATGTGGAGCTCACCTCCTCCCATAAACGTATCAAGAATACATCTACATGTGGAATAATTCTCGCAGAATACCTACCGAATGTTGGCAGATCTAATACAACCAAAGTTGCAAGAAAGATCACCATTTAACTGGGTAGGAAAAAAAAAAAAAAAAGGAATTGGGACAGGATCTACGTCCCTGGGAGGCACCTGTGTAAGAGGGAAGGTTCCCTCACACTGGGAACTCCCTTCACTGACTGGAACATCAGCCAGGCCAGCAAGACAGCTTCAGAGGCTCAGAGGAGAATGCAGCACCCAGCCTGCCACAGGCAGAACAGAGGCTGGCACAGACGGTCCTGACCACCTTGCTGTACTCCCCAGCCAGACGCATGTCTGCTAGTGGGCATGGGGGCTAGGTGCTGAAACTTGGGCTTCAGGGGACAGACCTGGGGAGAGGACTGGGATTCGCTGTGCAGAGACAGCCTGAAGGGGGTGGAGTATGCTTTGGGCTGCAACAGGAGGTCTACACAGGACTGAGCCTGGGTCTGCCATAGAAGCTCCTCTGTTAATGGGGTGACCCTCAAGCAAAGGGAGGGGCAAGGCCCCATCAGAGCAGCCTCAATCTCTGCGTGCTCACAGCAGGTGTGGCTCTGCCTCTATGATCTTTGGGAGCATGCAAGCCCGGGAGTGCTGCCCACACTTGGAGGTGGGGCTGAAATCTAGCTGTGTCCCAGCAGCTGATCAATCTGCAGATTTATGCCGCTGCTGGCAGCTTTGTAAGCTCAGCACCTGTGGGACATCCAAGCAGATTACTGGTGATCCTGTGGCTGGGGCAAGTGTGGCATTAGCAGCTGCAAGCTCTGTGGGCATGCATATGTGGAGGTGGAGCTGGGGTCTGGGCTGATTCTGTAGCTCCCAGGGCAGGTCCAGGTGTGCGACCATGACAGTTCAGGTGCCTGACTTCAGCGGATCTGCGCTGCTGGTTTTGTGAGCACAGCGCCCAAGGGTCACCCAGGTCGACTGCCTGCATTCCCATGATTGAGGAGGGGCCAGGGCAGTGCCAACAAGAACATGTTTTGTGAGACTGCACGAGTGACAGGCAACACCACAGATGCCCTCCCGGCAAACAGCTCCTGTGGAGGAACAGGCAGTGGCTTTTCTCCCAGCGGGAGCACACCAGTCTTGCCTATCTCACACTGTAGTAGCTTAGAAATGTATCTGGGGGCTTCTACTCCAATAACTGGTGAGCAGACCCTGTCCCCAACAGGGCTGTGACAACCACAGAGCAAAGAGGATGCCCTGCTCAATATCCATTGCAGGCTCTGGTCACCACCACACCAGTCACACCCCCATCAATGGGATAACGGCCAGCACATACTGAGAAAAGACGTGGCAGGGCCCCACACTAAAAACAGCTCTCACACCAAAAATATTAGATTCATGCAGGGTACACGGGGATGCTCCAACATAAAAACAGCCCTCTAAGACAACAGTAGATAACTGTTTCTCCTAAACTCTTACAGTAAGAGAAATATAAGTAAAATGAAGAAGCAGAGGAGCCAAATGCAATGAAAAGGTCAAGAGAACTCCCCTGAAAGAACAAAAAATGAAACACCTCTCCAGTCTACTAGACCCTGAGTTCAAAAAGGAGGTAACAGAACTACTGAAGGAATTAAGAAAGGCTATCAATAGAAATGCAGATCACTGTAACAAGGAACTAGTTACTAACTATAAAGAGAAACCAAGAAAAATTAGAAAACTCATTTGCTGAGATGAAAGCTGAGCTAAAGGCAATGAATAGCAAACTGAATGATGCAGATGAATAAACGATCAGGAAGAAATAATAATGGAAATTACCCAATAAGAACAGCAGACAGAAAGACAAATGAAAAAAAATGAAAGCAATATATAAGACCTATGGGATAATATAAAGTGCGCCAATCTACACATCATAGGGATCCCAGAAGGAGAAGAAAGAGAAAAGGGGATCAAAAACGTATTGGAAGAAATTATGGCTGAAAACTTCCCAAACCTAAGGAAGGAAACAGATATCCAGGTATGGGAAGCAGAGAAGGTCCCAAAAGGATGAACCCAAACAAACCCACAACAGGACATATTATAATTAAAATGACAAAAGTTAAAGATAAAAAGAGGTTTTAGGCAGCAAGAGAAAACAAAAGAATTAGTTACAAAGGGAACCTACTTAAGCCTATCAGCTGATTTCTCTACAAAAACGTTTCAGGCCAGAAGGGAGTGACAAGATATATTCGATGTCCTGAAAGGGAAAAACCTACAGCTTAGGAAACTCTACTTAGCAAGATCATCATTTAGGAGAGAGAAAGAATGTCTCCGACAAGCAAAAACTGAAAGAATACAGCAATACTAAATCTATCCTAAAAGCAATATTAAAAGTCTTCTCTCAATAGAAAAGAAGAATCTGTAGGAAAGAAAAAGAATATCACAACTGGAAAGTAAATCACTTAAATAAGCCAGTACACAGATTTAAAAAAAATTATTGTGAAAGCGATATTAACTACAATGAACAGCAAAAGGATAAACATGAAGGTGCAAAAGAGGACACTGAAATCAAAAAATATGGGGGAGAAGAGTAAGAAAATACAGATTTTTTTTTTTAGAATGTGTTTGAGCCTATATGACTACCAGGTTGTAGCAAGCAGATACAGGAATGGGTTAACATACTTGAAAAACAGCGTAATCACAAATCAAAAACATACAGTAGATTCACAAAAAACAAAAAGGAGAGAACAAAAGCATAATATAAAAGAAAACCATCAAACCACAATAGGAAAGACAAAAAGAAAAAGAAGGGAACAAATAAATACAAAATCAACTGGAAAACAAGGTTTAAAATGGCAACAAATACATATCTATCAATAATTACCTTAAATGTCAATAGACTAAATGCTCCAATCAAAAGTCAAAGAGTGGCAGATTGGACAAAAAAACAAGAGCCTACAACATGCTGTCTACAAAAGACCCACTTTAGGGCAAGTGACACACATAGATTGAAAGTGAAGGGATGGAAAAAGATGTATCATGCAAATGGAAGTGACAAGAAGGTGGGGGTAGCAATACTCATATCAGAGAAAACAGACTTTGAAACAAAGACCATAAAAAACGATAAACAAGGGCACTGAATAATGATAAAAGGATCAATACAAGGAGAGGATATTATACTCTTTAACATATATGCACCCAATATAGGAGCATGTGAATACATAAAACAAATACTAATAGTAGGAGACTTTAACACCAGACTCACATCAATGGATAGATCTTCCGGACAGAAAATCAATAATGCAATAGAGATCCTAAATGATACATTAGAATAGTTAGACTTAATTGATATTTTCAGGGCATTACATCCAATAAAACCAGAATACACACTGTTTTCAAGTGCACATGGAACATTCTCTAGGACTGACCACACACAAGGACATGAAACACACCTCAACAAAGCTTTCAAGTATCTTTTCTGACCACAACAGCATGAAACTAGAAATCAACCACAGAAAGAAAAACAAGAAAAAAAACGATTACATGGAGACTAAACAATTGTGCTACTAAAAAAACAATGAGTCAAGATGAAATCAAAGAGGAAATTTAAAAATACCTTGAGACAACTGACAATGAAAACACAACCATACAAAATCTATGGCATGCAGCAAAAGCAGTTCTTAGAGGGAAGTTCACAGCAATACAGGCCTTCCTCAAAAAATAAGAAAAATCTCAAATAAACAACCTAACCTACCACCTAAAAGAATCAAAAGAAAAAAACAAAACCTAAAGTCAGAAAAAGAAATAATGAAGATCAGAGAGGGAATAAATAAAAGAGATTTTAAAAAATAGAAACGAACAACCCAGTCAAAAAGCAGGTAGAAGATCTAAACAGACACTTCTCCAAAGACATACAGATGGCCAATACAGATGAAAAAAACGTTCAACAATGCCAATTATTAGAGAAGTGCAAATCAAAATTACCATGAGGTATCACCTGACACCAGTCACAATGACCATCATCAAAAACGTCTACAAACAGTAAATGCTGAAGAGGGTATGGAGAAAAAGGAACCCTCCTACACTGTTGGTGAGAATGTAAATCTGTACAGGCACTATGGAGAACAGTATGGAGGTTCCTTAAAAAAACTAAAACTAGAGCTACCATATGATCCTGTAATCCCACTCCTGGGCATATAACTGGACAAAACTATAATTCGAAAAGATACATGCATCCCAATGTTCATTGCAGCACTATTTACAATACACAAGACATGGAAGCCACCTAAATGTCCACTGATAGATGAATGGATAAAGAAGATGTGACAGATATACATACACACCCACACACACGCAATGGGATATTACTCAGCCATAAGAAAAATGAAATAATGCCATTTGCAGCAACATGGATGGAACTAGAGATTATCATACTAAGTTAAATAAGCCAAAAAAGACAAATATCATACGATATTGCTTATATGTGGAACCTAAAAAAAAAAAAAAGATACAAATAAACTTATTTACAAAACAGAAATAGACCCACAGGCATAGAAAACAAACTTATAGTTACCAAAGGGGAAAGGTAGGAGGGAGGGATAAACGAGGAACTTGGAATTAACATATACATACTACTATACATAAAATATCAATAGATAAACAAGGACATACTGTATACTACAGGGAACTATACTCAATATTTTGTAATAATCTATAAGGGAAAAGAATCTGAAAAAGAATATATATCCACACACACATATACACATACGTACATGTAACTGACTGCTGTACACCTGAAACACACCATTGTAAATCCATACTGCAATTACAAAAAAAAAAGAAATCAATAAAATCAAGAGCTGGTTCTTTCAAAGGATAAACAAAACCTACAGACCTCTGGCCACGCTCACCACGAAGAAAAGAGAGAACTAAATACAATAAGAAATGAAAGAGGAGAGATAACAATGGATACCACAGAAATACAAAAACCATAAGAGAATACTATGAACAATTATATGCCATCAAATTGGACAACCCAGAAGAAATGGACAAGTTTCTAGAAACATACAGTCCTCCAAAACTGAATTAAGAAACAAATTAATTTGAACAGAATAATCACTAGAAATGAAACAATCTGTAATAAAAAAAACTCCCTGCAAACAGAAGTCCAGGACAGGATGGCTGCACTGGGGAATTAATTCTACCAACCACACAAAGAACTTATACCGATCCTTTTCAAACTCTTCCAAAAGACTGAAGAGGAGGGAACACTCCCAAAGACATTCTATGAAGTCACCATCATCCTGATACCAAAACCAAACAAAAATACCACCAAAAAAGAAAATTACCAGTATCTCTGACAAATACAGATGCAGAAAATCTCCACAAAACATTAGCAAACCGAATTCGACAACACATAAAAAAGATCATACACCACGACCAAGTGGGATTCATCCCAAGTTCACAAGGATAGTTCAACATAGCAAATCTATCAATGGGATACACCACATAAACAAAAGAACAGACAAAAAACACATGATCATCTCGATAGCTGCAGAAAAAGCATTTGACAAAATTCAACATCCACTCATGATAACGACTCTTACCAAAGTGGGTACAGAGGGAACATATCTCAACATAATAAAAGCTATTTATGACAAACCCACAGCCAACATAATACTCAACGGTAAAAAGCTGAACACCTTCCCGCTGAAATTTACTACAAGGATGCCCACTGTCACCACTTCTGTTCAACACAGTATCAGAAGTCCTAGCCACAGCAATCAGACAATAAAAAGCAATAAAAGGTACACAAATTGGAAGGGAAGAGGTAAAATTATTATAAGCAGATGACATAATACCATATATGGAAAATCCTAAAGATGCCACACAAAAACTAGAACTGATAAATGAATTCAGCAAGGTAGCAGGATACAAGATTATCATACAGAAATCTGTTGTATTTCTTTATACTAACAATGAAATATCAGAAAGGAAAAGTAAAAAAAATTCCCTTTAAAAACTGCATCAAAAAAAGAAATACTTAGGAATAAACCTCATCAAGGAGGTGAGAGACTTATATGTTAAGAACTACAAAACATTGATTAAAGAATTTTAAAAGACACAAATAAATGGAAAGATGTCCCATATTTATTAATCGGAAGAATTAATATTGTTAAAATATTAATACTACCCAAAGCAATCTACAGATTTAATGGAATCCCTATCAAATTACCCATGACATTTTCCACAGAACTACAACAAATAATCCTAAAATTTATATGGAACTATATAAAAGACCCAGAATTGCCAAAGCGATCCTGAGGAAAAAGAACAAAGCAGGAGGCATAACCCTCCTTGACTTCCGACAATACTACAAAGCTACAGTAATCAAAACAGCATGGTATTGGCACAAAAACAGACACATGGATCAATGCAACAGAAAAGAGAGCCCAGGGAATTCCCTGCTGGTCCAGTGGTTAAGACTCTGTGCTTTCACTGACAAGGGCACAGGTTCAATCCTCGGTCAGGGAACTAAGATCCTGCAAGCCACATGGCCAAAAACAACAATAAGAGAAGACAAAGAGAGCCCAGAAATAAACCCACACGCCCCCATGGTCAATTAATCTTCGACAAAGGAGGCAAGAATATACAATGGGGAAAAGACAGTCTCTTCAGCAAGTGGTGCTGGGAAAGCTGGACAGCCACACGTAAATCAATGAAGGTAGAACACTCCCTCACACCATACACAAAAATAAACTCAAAAATGGCTTAAAGACACCATAAAACACCTAGAAGAGAACATTGGCAAAACACTCTGTGACATAAATTGTAGCAATGTTTTCTTAGATCAGCCTCCCAAGGCAATAGAAATAAAAGCAAAAATAACCAAATAGGACCAAATCAAACTGATAAGCTTTGGCACAGCAAAGGAAACCATAAACAAAATGAAAAGACAACTTACGTACTGGGAGAAAATGTCTGCAAACAATGTGACCAACAAGGAGTTATTTCCAAAATACAGTTTATATAGCTCAATTAAAAAAAAAAAAAACACCAAACAACCCAATCAAAAATGGACAGAAGACCTAAATAGACATTTCTCCAAAGAAGACATAAAGATGGCCAATAGGCACACGAAAAGATGCTCAACATCACTAATTATTAGAGAAATGCAAATCAAAACTACAATGAGGTATCACCTCACATGGGTCAGAATAGCCATCATCAAAAAGTCTACAAATAATAAATGCTGGAAAGGGTGTGGAGAAAAGGGAACCCTCCTACACTGTTGATGGGAATGTAAATTAGTGCAGCCACTGTGGAAAACAGTATGGAGGTTCTTTAAAAAACTAAAAATAGAGCTACCTTTTGATCCAGCAATCTCACTCCTGGGCATATATCCAGAAAAGACAAAAACTCTAATTTTAAAAGATACATACACCCCAATGTTCATAGCAGCACTATTAATAACAGCCAAGATGTGAAAGCAACCTAAGTGTCCATCAACAGATGAATGGATAAAGAAGATGTGATATATATACACACACACAATAGAATACTACTCAGCCATAAAAAAGAATCAAATGTTGCCATTTGCAGCAACATGGATGGACCTAGAGATTATCATACAAAGTGAAGTCAGAGAAAGACAAATGCCATATGACATCACTTACATATGGAATCTAAACTATGATACAAATGATCTTATTTACAAAACAGAAACAGACTCAGACAGAGAAAACAAACTTATGGTTATCAAAGGGGAAAAGGGGTGGGGGAGGGATAAATCAGAAGTTTGGGATTAGCAGATACAAACTACTATATATAAAATAAACAAGAAGGTCCTACTGTATAGCACAGGGAACTATATTCAGTATCCTGTAATAAAGTATAATGGAAAAGAACATGAAGAAAAATATATACACATATCTATGTATAACTGAATTGCTGGCTGAACACCAGAAACTAACACAACATTGTAAATCAACTAAAAAAAAAAAAAAATAACTGCACCAAATTTTACATCCTTAAGCAGAATTATGCTATTGAAATACCAGGTAATTGATCTGTCTTCCCATTCTGGGATCAATTTACTTTCCCACCAAAATTTCACCTCAAATTTGGTGACTCTTGACTATCTGTCTTGCCCTTTATGGTATGTTAATTTCTTGTTCACTCTATTTTTTCTGTCTGTGAGGCTCTCCTCACCTGGGAAGTCAGTGAATGTTATATGATTCCATTTCTGAAGAAAAATGAGATCATGTACATACTGAAAGGAAACTGAATGCTGTATTCCAGTTAGGGTGTATGACTGGGAGAAATCCACTTTAATTTCTCTCTTTTGCTTATCAGTCTTTTCTATAATTATTATACATTTCTTTTTTTGTTTGTTTGTTTGTTTTTGTGGTACACGGGCCTCTCACTGTTGTGGCCTCTCCCGTTGCAGAGCACAGGCTCCGGACACGCAGGCTCAGTGGCCATGGCTCATGGGCCCAGCCGCTCCACGGCATGTGGGATCTTCCCAGACCGGGGCACGAACCCATGTCCCGTGCATCGGCAGGTGGACTCTCAACCACTGTGCCACCAGGGAAGCCCCATTTCTTTTTTTTTTTTGAACAGCTTTAACGAGATATATAAAATTTACATATAAATCTAACCAATTCTAAGTATACAATTCAACCATCTCAAAAAATTAATAGAACTGAGCAACCAACACCGCAATCCAGTTTTAGAAGGTTTCCATCACCCAAAAAGTTCCTTCCTAGATGTTTGCAGTTAATTCCTGTTGCCACCTGTAGACCTAGAGAACCACTGATCTGCTTCCTGCCTCTACAAATGTGCTTTTCTACAGATTTCTTATAAATGGAATCAGTATGTGGTCTCTTGTGTCCGGCTTCTTTTACTTAGCATGTCTTTGAGGTTCATGCATAATAAAGCACAGATCAGTATTCACTTCTTTTT
This sequence comes from Lipotes vexillifer, assembly GCF_000442215.2. NCBI lineage: Eukaryota > Metazoa > Chordata > Mammalia > Artiodactyla > Lipotidae > Lipotes > Lipotes vexillifer. Next base: position 849,932 of record NW_006794406.1, on the reverse strand, counting down.
ATTGCTGAATAGCATTCTGGTGTATGGATATACCATATTTTGTTGTTTGTATCCATCTGTCAGTTGATGGACACCTGGATTATTTCCAGTTTGGGGCTATTATGAATAAAGCTGCTATGAAGATTTTTTTCATGCCTTTGTGCAGAGATATGTTTTCATTTCTTTTGGATAGATCCCTGTGAATGCTTTTCTTTTATAATAATTATAATTTCTTTTAAGTAAAGGAAACTATTGAAAAAAAGGTCTAGACATTTTTCTGACTCCAATTTTTTCATCCCCATCCATTTTAAGCCAATTATACCAGTTCTCTGGTTTAGTTTTAGTCTGTGTTTTTATTCTTACACATATAACTAAAAGACTTTTAAGTTATTCCAACTACTTGATTCTCTCTTGTTGATTATTTGAAATGTTATAAATTTTTCCTATGACAAATCTGGGAGAGCAGAAACAGTTGTCTAAATATGAATTAATACTTAAAACCGCTGTGTTTGGGGATTTTTGACTGAACTATTATTTTTACCAAATTCCTATATAGATCAATTTGGTTTGTATTAAATTATTTTACCTAAAATTTTCAGTTGAATTATCTAGAGCCCCCCCGGACCAATTAGGTCCAATTACATGAAGTTTGCTCAACTGTTTATCTTATTACAACCTTCTCATGTTTTTTGTTTTCTGTTCCTTTCTACCCAAACACATTCCTACAGAAATGCGGAGGGCACCTTGAAGAACTTTATCTTAAAATTGCTGGGTGCATAACTTACTGTGGGTATTCAAATAAAAGTTTAATTGGATTGCACAAAATTTCTAGTTTTTGTACAATGAAACTTAGCTGAATTCTTTCAATCTGGAATACAATGTAGCTTAGTATACCTATATATCTCATTCTTCTCACTAATTACTTCCTGCTCTTCTTTCTGGCTACCTATAGTAACAATAAACATAAACCCTTTTCAATCAGAGATGCAAGTCTTCTCTCTGAAGTTAGACCAGAAAAGTGAGCTGGTTCCTTGTATTTAAGAGGCAAATATGAAGATACATTACCTTAAATGGAACTATCTAGAAGCCACACAGCCTAGCAGCATCTTTTGTGGCTCAAAATTTGCTTTTGCCCTCATGGTTTGATAATACCTCCATACAGAGAAACTCAGGGCTACTATGAGTCAGGAAAATATTATCTGCTG
>NW_006794406.1:815316-848738 GCF_000442215.2 Lipotes vexillifer | reverse complement strand
GAACCAGATGATAACTACACTCACCACGAAAACTAGTCAAAGAAAAAGGATAAATATTTGTTAATAGGAAAAATACACTTTTAGTTTTTTTTTTGTTCTTTTGACTAAGTGATAAATGTTCAGGGTACAAAAAAGTTACAAAACGGAGTCCCCTTCCATTCCTATCACTCAGCTACTCAGTTCCTCTCCTGGAAAAAACTACTGTTCTTGTGTTAGAAGGGTGATCTGGTGGAATCTGTCAGAGCCTATGTAAAGCAGACATCCACATAGGGAAGAGAGCTGTAGCAGCAAACGGGAGATCAGTCACATAAAGGGCAATTAATCAAATAAGTAAATACATTAAGGATAATGGGAGCTAGGTTTCTCATGGACAGAGAAGGGAGTTACAATTATGGAAAAGGAGAAAACCAGAACAAGACTTAGAGTGTTGGAGGTATCAGTGTGAACTCATGGTTCCTGATACACAAAGATACAAAAATGTAGATATATAGGTGGGGTGTATACAATTGTATAACGTGTATACCTTAGCTTGTCTGCTGAGAGGGCTTGGGAGCAGGAAAAACCAAACAGCAATAAACAATCTAGTGTCCAGATCTTGGTTTCTAAATACTATACTCTACTAAAAGGAACCAGGGCTCCTTGGAGAAGTGGCTGATTCCAAGCTTGGAACAGGTAAAGTATGAACTGAGCCTGGAACTTCTTGTTGCGCCAGAAAGAAAAGAAGTGTTGGAAGAATGATGGGGACACGTCAAAAGGACACAGAAGCCAGCTTGAAGGGCCTTCCACTAGCTAAATCAGAGCCAATTTGAAAATCTGAATAATGGTAACAATAGATTATAATCCAATGAATAATATAGAAAACCATAAGTCCACAGTGATTTAATGAATAAACAAAATTTGATGAAAAACAGGGTAACTCACATGATCTCAAACTGCCCTCCCCATAAATACTTAATTATAAAGGGAAACAAGAATCTTTATGAGAAGCCTAGCAGATATCTCCTTATTAAGAAGTCACAGTGCACCTCATCAGTAACTGGAAAAATCTAAATTGTATGCCACCTGATAGGGTTCAATGACAATGACAAGAACATATAATCACTTTTGTGATATTCCTGCCAAAGATGCATAACCTGAATATAAGTATGACAAAGCAGCAGAAAGAAAAGACTGAATATTATATGAAATAACTGGCCTGTGATCTTCAAGTGTCAAGGTCATGAAAGTAATGTAAGTGTTCCAGATTGAAAGTGACTAAGGAGACATGACAATTAAATGCACTATGTGATTCTGAACTGGATCCTTTTTGTATAGAGAATATTATTGGAACAACTGGTAAAACATGAATGGGATCCAAGGACTGGATGGTAGTAATGGATCACGGTCAATTTTCTGATTTTGATGTTTGTATTGTAGTTCTATAGGACGTTGCCCTTGTTTGCAGGAAATACAGACTAAAGTGTGATTATGGGACATCATGTCAGCCACTTTCTCTCAAATGGGACAGAATTAAAAAACAAAAAGGTTCTCTAGCAACTTTTCTGTGTGAGATAAAAAAAGGAGGAAAGAGAAAGAAAACTGTTGCATTAGATTGCAAGCTCTCTCTTCTATCCTTTTAGTCTTTTGTTCCACCAGGGCCCTGAATGTATTAGGTGTTCAATGCGTGCTTTTGATTTGTTGAATGACAAAAAGAAATCACTGTGGCTGCCATGAAAAAATGTCCTGAAAAGTAATAAGAGTAGAAGAAGGGGGACTTGTTAGAAAGCTCCTGAAACAGTCTAGGTAAAAAATGGACTGAAGTGTTAAGAATGGTGATGTCAGAGAAGTAAAGATTACATAAATATTTAAAATATGAATTCAAAAGATGTTGTGTTATGGAAAGGGAGGTAAGAGAAAGGATGGCATAGAGGACTCCCAGTTTTCTGGCAAAACCAACCTGATGATAATATTTACTGGTAATGGAAACACCAGTGGAAGAATAAATTCAGAAAAGGTGGAAAGTGGGACAGTAGTGAGTTATTTTAAATATGCTGAATTTGAGGCACTTGTAATAAAACACTTCAACAGAGATGCTGTACAGATAGTACGAGTCTGAAACTTAGAAGAAAGGTAAAAGCACCTAGGCAGACACTACAGGACTGAGAAGAAAAGATGGCCTGAAACAAAACTTTCAAGGCTCGTGAAAGGAGGAAGAGCCAGAAAAGGTACAGCCTAATAAGGTACAGCCAAAAGAGGTAAAAAGAAACCAGGAAAGTATAGTGTTAAGAAAAAAAAAAAGAGAGATGAGAACATTTCAAGAAGGAAGCTGTAATTGGGGTTAAATGGTGCTATAAAGTAAAACAAGGACAGGAAATACCCATTAGATTTAATGATACTGACATTATTGCTACATAAGTTGTAGAAGACAGGTGGGTGAGTTGAGAAGTGACTAAAGGTAAGAAAACTGAGATAGTAACGGTAGACATCAATTCGAGAAGGTTCACTTTAAGGAAAGGAATAAACAAGATGGTAAAGGGAGTGGAATATGGGGTTGCGAGAGGTTTGATTGTTTTAAAATGGAGAAATCTGGACATTTAAATGCTGGTGGGACCCAAAAACCACTGAGATAAACTAAATGACACAGGAGAAAAGAGAGAATTGAGAATGTAGGTTTTCTTAATTCCACACTGGAGTTTGTTACACAGGCCCCAAACATTAAGTTCAAGTGATTTTGAAAGTAAAATTGTTATTCATTAGAATTCTAGAATGTTATTTAGTAAAAAAAAAGTTCTAAAGTCATCCAGCCCCGTCTGCGGCCCAAAGAAGTTAGGTGACTGACTTATCTACTCAAGGTCACAAGGCTACTACGTGATAGGGATATGACCCAAGGACTTCTGACTGCATACTGTTTCCATGATCCCAGGGTGACTTTATATATGATCTGGGTGTTCTGCAGAAGTACATCTGGGGTCATAAGGATGGTGAAGGTAGGCAAGTAAAGGAGATGTGTGTTGGAGAGAGTGTGGCCACATTCTAGGGCTCTGGAATCCCCATTCCTTTTTCACAGAAGCTGCCCTCTGTCTATTTAATAAACTAGGGGCCTGAATGAAATTCTGCTCTAAAAAAAAAAAAAGCAAACAATAATCAAACAAATGTAAAAATATACATAATTTAAAATATGCTTACCGGGTAACAGCACTGAACAACCCACGGATGCGTGCTTTATGTCTAGCTACAAAAGCTTCAGTAAATATTACTCCTCTGTTATCAAGATCAATGTGTCCATTAATAATTCTACCTAGTCGCTGAGTTAGCGCCTGGGGGTAAAGATGGATGAAAATTCTTATTAATTTGAAAGAACAAAATTACACATTTACATTTGTACAGTCTTACTAGCATCATGTTGCATGCTGATGCTGTATTAATCATATGACTGAATAATTTCAGCAAGCATGAATTAACAAGATATATAAGGTAAAATGAAGACTTAGGATCTAGGAAACTTCATAATCTTATGGCAGAGACGAGAATCGAATGAATCAAATAGCTGAATGTTAAAAGGCTCAGCTATATGCTAAAATAAGGCCTATTTCTATGGTAAAATAAAAGAGATTGATTAACCAATTTTCTAGATACAGGCAGTCTGACACATAGATAGCCAAGACATATACATGGGTCTTGGAGAGGATCCTATATGGAGCTTCTAACACTAACAGAGAGAAATAAATGTTATTCCAAGATTCTGTGACCTAGGGAAACATAAGACCTGAAAAGTTATCTTTTATCTAGTGATGCAAATATTACCAAATGTGTCCAGATAACAGAGAGAAATAAATGTTATTCCAAGATTCTGTGACCTAGGGAAACATAAGACCTGAAAAGTTATCTTTTATCTAGTGATGCAAATATTACCAAACTGTGTCCAGAATCTATATTGACAGACAACCTGATTTCTTGGTAATATCAAGAGAGTATTTTTCCACAGCTACACTATGACTGGGATCAGGTACATATAAAATAAGCCTGGACATATCTGCCTTCCCAGGACAAGTTAAATCTACTCAAGTCAGCTTGGCTGATACTTTTATGGTACAGAAAAATGCTTTCCAAACAACTTCTTAATGAGCTTTTAGAATACTGCCTGTGATACTGAGAAAAATTAAAACTGAAAAATATTAAGAAACTATATATATTTCTAAAATGTATCAGTAGCACAATTTTATAAGAAATCATTTGAATTTGTTCTGATACTTTTTTTTTGTACTTTTATTTTTTATTTTATTTTTTTTAACATCTTTATTGGGGTATAATTGCTTTACAATGGTGTGTTAGTTTCTGCTTTATAACAGAGTGAATCAGTTATACATATACATATGTTCCCATATCTCTTCTGTTCTGATACTTTTATTTAAGTGTCTAAAAATTTTCTTTTTTACCTTCTGTGATTTACATATATTTGCCAATTTTATCTTCTGTGATTTACATACATTTGCTCAGGAGCTTAGGCTCCTGAAATGCTTTGTAAAACAGATCTGTGCCCTAAATGGTATTTTAGATGCAATTAGGAGAAATCACTCAGCTAAAATGAGTGAGTAAATCTGTTGTATTATAAATTAATCTCATGCAATTATGGTTTGGTAAGTTAAAGTATACCTAAAAAGAGCTTTGGCTTTTCCCTTATTTGTTGCAGTAAATACAAAACAAAAAACCATCATTTATTGAGTACTTCCACTGTGCCAGCCATTTCAGTAGATATATCATGAATATAACCTCACTGAGATCTATGAAAGAGACAATTATTCCCATTTTCAGATATGTAACTGGAAGCACAAAAGACATGAAATAATTTTCCTGACACTGAATAACTAAGCAGTGGCATAGCCAGAATTCAAATCAAGGTCTGTTTAACTCCAAAGCCCATGCACTTTCCACTGTACCAAATGGACTTCTATAATTCTAAAATGTCAAACCATTTTAAGAAAAAAGAAACAACAAACAGGGAACTAGCCTCTATTTTCAGGTAGCATTGTTATTACACTATAAATCAAGATATCTGATTTGAGTATTGACACAAGTACCAAAAATTAAGAGAATATAAGTGATTCCTTGGTTCTTCTTCCTGTCACACTGACAGTTTAGAGGAAAAAAGGTGACATCAAAAGATGTTGGTACTACTTACATTTTGGGCAAGAAAATTCTTTGTTGGGAAGGGATGTTCTGTGCACTGCAGAATGTTTAGCGTCAGCCTTGATCTTTACCACACAAGATGCCAGTAGCACCCCTTCTAAATTATAGTCTTCATCAGTTATTTCTTAAAATATTTCTTAAAATATAACTAGGCAATCAGAACTGATGATACAGTTTCTGTACAGTTGTTATCAGAACATTAAATAAACCTATATGCTTATGGTATACCTGCTACTGCATCAAAGCAGGCCTAGAACTTAAGTCTACTTAAGTTTAGGGTGTCTATGGGTTCAGGAAGATTACAATCACGTCTAAACAATCTCATCAGAGCCATCAATGTTTAAGTATTCCCCAAATATATTGTTAGAACATCAGTAGTCAAACACTTGCAAAAAATCAATTAATGTTAAGAAGGTATAGTTTCTTCCCTCCCATTAAAATTCTTTTATTTATCTGAAAAGACATATTATAGTATTAAGAAAAAAATACCTGTGTCAGAAAGTTTCCGGGAAGATCATAGGTTTTACACAGTTCGGATATGGTTACCTGACCACTTTCCTGTAATTTATCATTTACCTCTTCTGCTAACCGATCCAAATAACTCCTAATAGTTAAAAAAAAAAAAGGGAAAAACCCAATTAGGAATAATAATTTTCCTCTATCTATTATGTCTAATTCCTGTTGCAATAAGGTATGCCCCAAAAGTAATGACTATGTTTAGGTAAACACCATTCATTACTCATATTCTGAAAATTTTCTTATCAATGTAACTAAATGTAAGGTTAATCAAATAATAAATGCTGAAATTGTTTTCAACAATTAAAATTCTGCAATCATTTTCATTAATACTTTTGGGACAATTCTGCTTTCAGAGTTAAACTCATACAGGAAAGATGAAAAAAATTATGTTTTGTGTCGCTTTAAAACAATAGAAAGAAATAAAAGTTATATTATTTCCAAGTACTCCACACAATTAAGCACTTACTTTTTAAGTACAATGATCCTTACAATGAAAATCAGCACTAAGAGTTCTAAACAAAATGCTGAAGCGGCCACAACTGTTCTAAATATAAGTATAAATTTACTTACAAAAAAAAGAAAACAAAAAAGTGTCCTTAAATATCGTACATACTCATCTATCAGTTGTCCCAACACTAGCTGAACATGTTTTTCTGATTTAACAATGTCACCAATTCTATTTTCAATATGAGTCAGATCCACATTAATCGCCTGGAAAATAAGTACAAATTCTATTAGTGATAAGTTCATACTGTTTAAGTTCGAAATTACATATTTAGAACTTTAAAAAAAAACTTACTTATCCTTAGGTGAATTTCAAATTGATATGAAATATTATAAAGTCTCAAATAAAAAATTAGAGGCTTGTTGCTTATTTACTTTCATTTCTGAACAAGTACATTTTCACTTGCTAAGAAAGTTCATATTAAGAAGTTACACCATTTCAGGGGTCTTTTCTCCTCCAGAGTCCCTCCTGGAGCCTGGGGAGTCTGGTGGGGCGCAACAGGCAAGTCCCAACCCGCCAGAGATCACACAGTGAGTTGGTGAGTCTGCGACCCAAACCACCCATTGCCTCGGAGCAGTCGCCAGACTGCCGCCCCACAAGCGGCCACTTGGCCCAAGGATCAACCCAGCCCTGGCTCTCTCGCTCAGGAAAGGCTCCGCAGGCCAGAATTCAGGGGATCAAGTTGGCCCATGCATCTCAGCCCCTGCTGTGGTTCTCAGGCTTGCTAAGACGTCAGCCAAACCTGCTGTCGGCTTCGTGAACAAGGCTTCTCGGCAGATCCTGGCTGGTGGTTCTGAGGTAGGAGGTAGATGTAGATGGGCCCCTGGGCTGAACAACTGAAGTTTGTCAGGCAGAGTAAATTGGAGCTTTGTGTTCCCTAGACACTTCAAGGACAAAGCTAATGGGAGGAGCTGAGCTCTGCCAGAATAAAGAGATAAAATGACCACATCTATCACTCCTGAGGTCAAGGAGATCTCCCTGACTGCACATGTGCAGAAAGACTCCTCGGGGGTCAAAAAGGGAGGCGCGCTACCCCATAATAGGTGCTGTCAATGTCCCATAGGCTGCTGCGCTGGAATCCATCTTGGCAAAAAGATGCACACGCATATGGAGAAGCACCCTGGGTCAGGTCAGAGGTTGGAAACGAAGCAAGATGACTGGCCAGAGAAAAACAAACACCTGGAAAAACTTCCTCCACATAAGTGATTTAAATCACCTCTCTGGTGTGCTCCTCATTAGGGAGGATGCCTGCACTCTTCTCTGGGTGCGTATTTTTGCTTTGCTCTAAACAAACTGGTTCTTTGTTCTCTTTGCACATACTGTGCTTCCAATAAATCTTGTGCCTGCTTTACAATGTCTTTTTGTGAATTCTTTCTCCCAAGAAGACAAGGACCAAGGTCCTCTCACCTGCCAATGTCATCTGGTACCATGACTTGGATTGCTTCCAAGGTAACTTGCAGGTCTTGCTCAACTATGGCTAGAGACCTCTGTTTGCACTATCTTCCTTACCTTCTCCTTTGGCCTGCACCCTTCTTTCCTACTTTTCTTGCACATAAGGGTCTGTTTTTCACTACATATTTTCACACCCTCCTGGGAGAAGATCTTTTGCTTTTTATTTCTAAACTGCCAATGCTGTCTTTGTCAGGCTGAGTGCACAGGCTCCCTGAGGTCTTATCTTTGTTACAAAAAACACCAGGGCATATGACTTTGGAAATAATTATGTTTCCCAACTCCAATTCTTCCAAGAGTTCCTCCTTTTGGACCCCCCCACCCCTCAAGCTTTGGCAGCCCTTACACTGCTATGGACAGCCTACTGGGCTGGCCAGTTCCCAGCAGATAATGTCATAAATTTTACAAATGCTCAATCCCGAGGAGTACATCCCAGTAGGAAATCTTGTTATAGGACATAGGGGAGATCTGATGTCTATAAAGCTTAAGGGAAAACCGGCAACTGCTCTGCACTGGTTCAAATGTCCACCCCAGGTAAGAAGGGAGGGCACCCTGTGCAAGGAACCAAAGCTGACCAGAGATGTCTGGTTAGAAATCAGTGGGGGAGTAGAGGATGCTCCAAAGCCCATCAGCATTAAGATCGAAAGACATTCAGAGGACACTCTGAATCTCCTCCAGGTGCCTCCTAGTAATGTTTCCAGGATGCTGGACTTCATTTCTAGGAGCACTGTTCTCGGTTGCAGGTTATTCAACATGGGAGGATCTCCTTCTAAACCAAAAAAAACACCCCTCAGAAATGCTCCCAGGGCACTAAGTTCTTTTTGTTCTTTCTGTCCACTTTTAGTCATAAACACCATGGAAGGTATCCCTGGGACAACAATGTATCAGCCAGTCTGCCTCTGTCATTAGGGCCAATTTGAGCACTCTTTGGTCTAAATTCTAGCTATGAAACTATGAATACAGAAAAAGATGATTTTTTTTTTTGACATTGTGTGGCCACAATATTCTCTCCAGAAAAAACTGGTTAAGATAAAACCCTTTTGAAATTGCAAAACTGGTTCTTTTGCATGTGCAATTAGAGAAAGCTAACTTGTTAAAATACTTTTTTTCAGAATTCTGATCCTGAGAGAACAAAAATACGCCTAGGAGAAAGCCTGACGTTAACTCTTAACATGTCCTTGAGAGACAAACACAGCCCACTTTGCCTGAGACTTCAGCCTTGGGTTAATTAGTAGAACTTCAAGCCAAGGGGAAAAAAAAGCAAAGAGGCATTTTAAACCTCAAGCAGAAACTGTGAGATCTCTGTCTGTCTGGATTTATGTATATCTCAGTATGTGTCTCTGTCTGTGGATAATACTGCTGAGGCTAATTCGTAAATGAACTCTATTTAATTGGCTGAAAGAAAAGTAAGTGCTTATAAATCAAACAATTCTATATATATGAGAAACTAAGCTAAACAAATTTCAGGTTCACATGATCTGGGAAATATTCAATATTGAACTGATATCTAATATTAAAGTTAGTTTAAGTTTATTAATACAGACATGTCTTTAGAGTCATCAATATTAAGTATAATACCTTTGTTGTACCTAGGTTTACTGAAAGTCATTAAGTTCACACTGTATCTGTTACATTTGTCAACAAGAGAATTAACTTGGTATGGGATAAAAGCTTTTGAGTAAACACTGTGGGAATAATTATCTTTTAGTTTTTCCAGATTTTTGGTACCTTGAAACTTTAGTTTTGCTAAATCAAGTCAAATGATAAAAAGTCATTAAATGTCTAAATCATTTTTAAGATAAAATACTGAAATATTGATCGCTGAACAAATCTAAATTCGCCTACTTTTGTCTTCTCGCAAGAGGGAAACTAAAGATGTTTGGGTTTATCAGACACATACCTTGTACTACGCTGAGAAAAGAAACTGTGCTTTGGGAAAATGCATGTTTTTAGAGGTTATGGAATATATTAAGTTTGCTAATCGGGAAATGCCAATACTACAAACAGTTCACAATTGCTTTCTTCTTGGTTTTCACTAGAGGTTAAGGTTTTTAAGGGTTAACAAGCATAATACGTAATTAAAGCTACTAAAATGATAAGGGAAGCATTTCAATGTGTGAAGCAAGTAGAATATATGTTGTTGGTGACAGAAGATATGAAGACTGGAATTTAGTTTTCTCTCTCTGTTAAGAGAACAAAGTTTTCTTGGAATGCTGCTTTTGATAAGAGACTGTGAATTTCTTTGTCTTTAGGTGATCTGTATTTGCTTCTGAAATCTTTTGTTACTTTGGTTGAGTAAATAAGTATTATTTCACAATGATCTATGATTCTATTTGACTAAGTGTTTTAAAACTTTTTGATATTTTTTAACAAACTTCCCAAGTGTCAAATTCTAATTAAAGTTCTTCTGACCTCCAGCTAACTTCAAGGCACTTCAGAGGGCCCCTGAGGCATCTCAGAAAAATATTACACTAACTGGGATTATTTGACAGATTAAATTACAGGAGGAACATTGTCAAATAAAAGGTAACAACGACAGAATCTGTAAAGATCATGACACATGTAGATAAAGTTCACTCTGCTTCTACAAAGATTAACCCCTGACTGTCAGACTCTGCCATCCTGATGTCCTTGTAACATGGCAATGGTCTACTCCTAAATCAGGGAATTTAAAATGGGTAAACAACAGCTGTAAATTAAACAGGGTTATGGGAAAGCCAAGATGGCCACCTGGCTTTTCCCAGCTCCCTGGCAAACTCCATTTTTACTTGATGGGTTAAAGCCTTCCCTGGCTACAGGGCTGATGCCCTCACAATGAAAAGGAAATGGTTAAAAAATGTGTTTTCCACTTGGGGTATACTTTCTTCAACCTCCAGTGATCGAGGCACCCACTTCACTAGACAAATCATATAAGCCTTAACACAAACTTCTTGAAATTATCACTGTAACTATCATCCTCAATCATCAGGCAAGGTCAATAAAACTAATGGAAAAAGTGGACTCAAACAGAACAAAAATTAATTACATGGGATTAAATGAACTGGTAAATATGATTAATTTTTATGACTTTGACATATTACCAACTTCTAATCTTTGTTTTTCAGATACAGAAAAGCCCTTCTCCTCAAGCTACTTATGGCTTACAATAATTTGGTAATTTACACCTGAGGATAAAATTAAAACATTTTTCTCTTTGACTGGTCCCTCCAGAAACTGGAGATCCTTGGGTTATGAACAGCCTTATCAGGTAAATAAAAAAGACTGCCTCCTGACACGTAAAGGAATCTCAAAATACTTTAGGGACCTCTAGAAGACAGAAATCCACCTAAGCAAAATCTGATGGCAGACCTTTCGCATGGCTTTCTTGGCCTTGAGAGGCCTTTTGGGAATTTAGTCTGAGACTCCTTCTGAGGAGTTACACCAGAGTCAGTATAGAGGAGCCTATGCGGTCAATGGACCAAACTTTTTTTGAAAACAAATTGATCTTGGCTGTGTTTGGTGGAAATGAGGGCAATTTTAGAAAAAGGATTATGTTTCACTAAATATTAAATTCTAGTTTCGTTAATTAAGGCCTGTGTCTACTAAGACTCACTTCCCAGATAGTTCCTTGCTGTTAACATTATATTGTTGCAAAATTTAATTAAATTATTAAAGGGACATTCTAAGTTTCTTTCTGAAGCCTAACTTCATAATCAACCTTTGGATAAAGATCACATACTCCATGATCTACAACCTGGAGATTAACACTAGGCTATGATCATTTAAGTTTAAAGGAACAATTAGACTATACTAAGGATAACCAGTCTATTAACATTAGGAAATTAGGCTGAACGTCTTATGGACAATGCCAATGTATATAATTTCCCTTAAAGATACGAAGTGGTACAAAACAGACTAAGACAGACAACTTGGGGATATACTAGGCTGCACCTAATGTAAGTTCTTGACTTAAACCCTTACTTCTGACCTTACTAATACTGCTAGCTATATTATTTTTTATTGCCTGTTTTACAAAATTGTTATTTCTTACATTACCAAATGTGTGACTGATCTCTGATAAAATGATGATATATAGTCTCATACGAAATCAATGACTGTTAACAGTGTAACTCTAGATACAGGAGGAAGCAACAAGAGGGAATATTTTCCTGGATCATAAGAGACTAGTAAGACAGGTGGTCCAGAGACTTTTGGCTACTGATAACAAGGCCTGGTCCAGTAATAAATAGCACAGTGAATGGCCTGTCAGCAAAATCTTCACCAGCCTGGGAATGAACATTCCTAGCGCCATGGTACAAAATGGTCATAAAATGCCGCCCAAACCATGGTCAAATTTATGATTATAAAGGGCCCTGCCAACTGGAAACTGGCACTCACCATCTACCTCTACAAGGATTAAATCATGAGCTGCTTCAGCTGCTGACCTTCAACATCCCATGAAAAGAGTTCGGGATGGAAATCAGAAATGAGGCACTCTGTGCTCTGGGAAAAAGTGACAGAACAGGCCTTCAGACAGTTAGATATTTTCAGGTAAGGATTTTTTTGATCCCAAATTCTTGCCTCTTCTCATACCTAGAAAAACACTAAAATCATTAACAGTGACATCTGCTTTGGCTATTAAGGGAAAAATTACAATTAAAAGTCAAAATGAAGGAGCTGTAGTTCAGCCATCCAAGGTAATACTAGGTGACACTATGGGCGTGATTTAAGAAAAGACTTTGAATTGCTGAGAACTTAAGTTTTATGAGCTGTGTCAAACTTGACGCCACCGGCCGTTCTCAGGACAATACCAGCTGACAGCTGGTAGCTACAACCTTAAGTTTTCAAGGTCTCCTTTTGTAACTACTACATTTTTAAATAATAAAATTGCTTTAGATCATACATTAACAGAAAGAAGGGACACGTGTAGTGACCAATAGCTCCTGTATTTATGTGTTAATCCCACATCAAAGGTTAAAACCTACTTAGATAAAACTAGACAATTGGTTACGTGGCTACAAGTCTCCCCGAAGCACCAGGTCCATATTGGGTCTCAGGCTTATTCTCCTGGAAAAAAAAGTGAGATCTGTTTTGTCTATTAATGTTCAGGTTGTCAATCCTCCAACTGCTTCTAACTGGGACTGTAACACCTACAACAGTCACGCTGGGTTAATAGAAAAGGACATCAAAAATATATGACCAGGCCAAATAGTTCCATTCTTTGGACAGGATAAGCCAAGTACTGACTCTATCTGGACCCGTATCAAAACTGTTACCAAATGTAACCTGGTTCTTACTCCTGCTTGGGTCTCTGGTTACAATAATTCTTTTACTGATCTTTGGCCCTTGCCTTCTTTTAATCTACTTCTTCAGTTTGTTCTCTCTAGGATGCAACAGTTTTCCAGACAAGATGATGGTAATCCAGAGATTCCAACCATTCCTTGAAACGGATCTTGCCTGAATAATAACAGAAGTCACCCTGGGGCCCCTTAATGAGACCTGGTGAGGGCTCCATGACCCCAAGTAGGTAGGGTCTATGAGCCCCTTGCCAGCCTAAAGAATCTATAGAGGAAAGACTGTTGCTGTTCATCCTCCCAATAAAGATTTCCTGGGGTTCACACCTCTCAGGGGGATTTGAGGTAGAAGGTAGACAGGCCCCTGGTCTGAACAGCTAGAGTTTGTCAGGCAGAGTAATTGGAGGTTTGTATGCCCTAGACACTTCAAGGACAAAGTTAATGGCAGGAGCTGAGCTCTGCTGAAGTAATTAGATAAGATGACTGCATCTATCACTCTTGAGGTCAAGGAAACCTCCCTGACTGCACATGTGCAGAAAGACTCCTTGGGGGTCAAAAAGGAAGGGGCGCTGCCCCATAAAAGGTGCTGTCAATCTTCCATAGGCCTCTGTACTGGAATCCACCTTGGCAAAAAGATGCACACACATATCAGGAAGGGCCCTGGGTCTGGTCAGAGGTGGGAAACGAAGCAAGATGACTGGCCAAAGGAAAACAAAGGCCCGGAAAAACTGCCTCCATATAAGTGATTTAAATCACCTCTCTGGTGTGCTCCTCATCAGGGAGAACGTCCACACTCTTCTCTGGGTGTGTATTTCTGCTTTGCGCTAAATAAATTGCTTCTTTGTTCTCTTTGCACATACTGTGCTTCCGATAAACTCTGCCTGCTTTACAGTGGAATTCTCTCTCCAAAAAAGACAAGGACCAAGGTCCTCTAACCTAATGACATCAGTTCTGCTCATTTTTGGAAGGTAGGGAAACAAGGTGGTGGAGTTGAAGGACGTGAGCTCACCTCCTCTCAAGAAAACACCAAAATCACAACTAACTGCTGAACGACTATCAACAAAAAAACACTGGAACCTATCAAAAAGGATATTCCACATCCAAAGACAAAGAAGGAGCCAGAAGGAGATGACAGGAGGGGCGCTTTCTCAATATAATCAAACCCCGCACCAGCCAGGTGGATAATCCACAAACTGGATCCTCTGTTACAGAGTTTCTCCCACAGAAGTGAGAGTTCTGATCCCCACGTCAGGCTCCCCAGCCTAGGGGTCTGGCATCAGGAGGAAGAGCCCCCAGAGCATTTGGCTTTGAAGGCCGGTGGGCTTGAGTGCAGGAGCTCCACAGGACTAGGGGAAATAGAGACTCCACACTTGGAGGGCACACACAAGGTTTCATATGCACTGGGATCCAGAGCAAAGCAGTGACTCCACAGTAGCCTGGGCCAGACCTACCTGAGGGTCCTGGAGGGTCTCCTAGGAAGGTGGGGGGTCTGCTGTGGCCCACTGCGGGGACAAGGACACTGGTGGCAGAGGCCCCAGGGAATACTCCTTAGTGTGACCTCTTTTGGAGGTCGCCATTTTGGCACCAAGATCTGGCCCCACCCAACAGCCTGCATGCTCCAGTGTTAGGACACCTCAGGCCAAACAACAAACAGGGTGGGACCACGCCCCATTCATCAACAGAAAGGCTACCTAACGTTGTCCTGAGCCCACAACCACCTCTAAACACACCCCTTGACATGGCCCTGTCCACCAGAGGGGCAGAACCCAGCTCCACCCACCAGGGGGCAGGCACCAGTCCTTCCCACCAGGAAGACTGCACAAGCCCCTGAACCAACCTCACCCACCAGGAGGCAAACACCAGAAGCAAGGAGAACTACAATCCTGAAGCCTGTGGAATGGAAACCTCAAACACAGAAAGTTAAATAAAATGACATGGTAGGGAAATATGCTCCAGATAAAGGAATAAGATAAAGCCCCAGAAGGACAACTAAGTGAAGTGGAAATGGGCAATCTGCCTGAAAAAGAATTCAGAATAATGACAGCAAAGATGATCCAAGATCTCGGAAAAAGAATGAAGGCACAGACTGGGAAGATACAAGAAATGTTAAGCAAGAGCTAGAAGATTTAAAGAACAAACAGAGATGAACAATACAATAACTGTGATGAAAAATACACTAGCAGGAATCAACAGCAGAATAAATGAGGCAGAAGAACACATAAATGAGCTGGAAGACAGATTGGTAGAAATCACTGCTGTGGAACAGAATAAAGAAAAAAGAATGAAAAGAAATGAGGACAACCTAAGACAACTCTGGGACAACAGTAAACGTGCCAACGTTCACATTATAGGGGTCCCAGAAGGAGGAGAGAGAGAAAGGGCATGAGAAAATATTTGAAGCGGTAACAGCCGAAGACTCCCCTAACATGAGAAAGGAAACACTCACTCAAGACCAGGAAGCGCAGAGTCCCTTACAGGATAAACCCATGGAGGAACAAGTCAAGACACATACTGATCAAACTGACAAAAATTAAAGACAGAGAAAATATTAAAAGAAACAAGGGAAAAGAAACAAATAACATACAAGGGAATCCCCATAAGGATATCAGCTGATTTTTCAGCAGAAACTATGCAAGCCATTAGGGAGTACCACAATATATTTAAAGTGATGCAAAGGAAAAATCCTACAAGCAGGAATACTCTACCCAGCAAGGCTCTCATTCAGATTTGATGGAGAAATCAAGCTTTACAGACAAGCAAAAGCTAAGTGAATTCACCAGACCAGCTTTGCAACCAATGCTAAAGGAACTTCTCTAAGTGGAAAGAGAAATCCAGAACTAGAAACAAGAAAACTACAAATGGAAAAGCTCACCAGCAAAGGCAAACATACAGTAAAGGTAGGAAATCATCCACACACAAATGTAATATCAAAACCAGCAATCTTGAGAAAAAGAAGAGTACAAATGCAGGACATTGGAAATGCATTTGAAATTAAAACACCAGCAACTTAAAACAATCTAGTATATATAAACACTGTTGTATCAAAACCTCATGGTAACCGCAAACCAAAAATCTACAATGCACACTCAAAAAAGAGAAAGCAATCCAAATACAACACTAAAGATAGTCATCAAATCACAAGAGAACAAAAGAGGAAGGGAAGAAAAAAGACCTACAAAAACAAATCCAAAACAATTAGCAAAATGGCAATAAGAACATACATATCAATAATTACCTTAAATGTGAATGGATTAAATGATCCAACCAAAAGATTGGCTGAATGAGTACAAAAACAAGACCCATATATATGCTGTCTACAAGAGACCCACTTCAGAGCTACGGACACATAAAGACTGAAAGTGAGGGGATGGAAAAAGGTATGCCATGCAAATGGAAATCAAAAGAGAGCTGGAGTAGCAATACTCATATCAGACAAAAGAGACTTTAAAATAAAGACTGTTATAAGAGACACAGAAGGACACTACATAATGATCACAGGACTAATCTACAAAGAAGACACAACAATTATAAATATATATGCACACAAGAGCACCTCAACATAAAAGGCAAATGCTAACAGACATAAAAGGAGAAATCAACAGTAACACAATAAGAGTGGAGGACTTTAACACCCCACTTACATAAATGGACAGATTATCCAGACAGAAAATCAATAAGGAAACACAGGCCTTAAATGACACATTAGAGCTGATGGACTTAATTGATATCTATAGGACATTCCATCCAAAAGCAGCAGATTACATTTTCTTCTCAAGTGCACATGGAACATTCTCCAGGATAGATCACATCGTGGGCCACAAATCAAGCCTCAGTAAACTGAAGAAAACCGAAATCGTATCACGCATCTTTTCCAACCACAATGCTATGAGATTAGAAATCAATTACAGAAAAATACCTATAATAAACAAAAACACATAGAGGCTAAACAATATGTTACTAAACAACCAATGGATCACTGAAGAAATCAAAGAGGAAATCAAAAAATACCTAGAGACAAATGAAACTGAAAACACAACAATCCAAAACCTATGGGACACCGCAAGGGCAGTTCTAAGAGGGAAGTTTATAGGAATACAATCTTACCTCAGGAAACAAGAAAAATCTCAAATAAACAACCTAAACTTACACCTAAAGCAACTAAAGAAAAAGAAGGACAAAACCTAAACTTAGTAGAAGGAAAGAAATCATAAAGATCAAAGCAGAAATAAATGAAATAGAGACGAAGAAAACAATAGCAAAGGACAATGAAACTAAAAGCTGGTTCTTTGAAAAGATAAACAAAATTGATAAACCTTTAGCTAGCCTCATCAAGATAAAAAAGGAGAAGTCTCAAATCAATAAAATTAGAAATGAAAAAGGAGAAGTTACAACAGACATCACAGAAATATGAAGGATCATGAGAGACTACTACAAGCAACTATATGTCAATAAAGTGGACAACCTAGAAGAAATGGACAAATTTTTAGATAGGTACAACCTTTCAAGACTGAACCAGGAAGAAACAGAAAATATGAACAGACCACTCACAAGTACCGAAGTTGAAACTGTGATTTAAAAACTTCCAACAAACAGAAGTCCAGGACCAGATGGCTTCACAGGCAAATTCTATGAAACATTTACAGAAGAGTCAACACCTATCCTTTAGAAACTCTTCCAAAAAGTTGCAGAGGAAGGAACACTCCCAAACTCAATCTGTGAGGCCACCTTCACCCTGATACCAAAACCTGACAAAGATATCACGAAAAAAGAAAATTACAGGCCAATATCACTGATGAACATAGACACAAAAATCCTCAACAAAGTACTAGCAAACGAATCCAACAATACATTAGAAGAAACATAGGCTTTAAATGACACCACAATCAAGTGGGATTTATCCCAAGGATGCAAGAATTTTTCAATATGCGCAAATCAGTGTGATACACATCACAAAACTGAAGAATAAAAACCATATGATAATCTCAATAGATGCAGAAAAAGCTTCTGACAAAATTCAACACCCATTTATGATAAAAACTCTCCAGAAAGTTGGGTGTAGAGGGAACACACCTCAACATAATAAAGGCCATATATGACAAACCTACAGCTAGCATCATACTAAATGGGGAAAAGCTGAAAGCATTTCCTCTGAGATCAGAAACAAGATAAGGGTGTCCACTCTAGCCACTTTTATTCAACATAGTTTTGGAAGTCCTAGCCATGGCAATCAGAGAAAAAAGAAAAGGAATCCAAATTGGAAAGGAAGTAAGACTGTCACTGTTTGCGGATGAAATGACACTATACACAGAAAATCCTAAAGATGCTACCAGATACGTAAAGCTCATCAAGGAAATTGGTAAAGTCGCAGGATACAAAACTAACATACAGAAATCTCTTGCTTTTCTATACACTGACAATGAAAGATCAGAACGAGAAATTAAGGGTATAATCCCATATACCATTGCATCAAAAAGAATGAAATACCTAGGAATAAACCTACCTAAGGAGGCAAAAGACCTGTACTCTGAAAGCTGTAAGATACTGATGAAAGAAATCAAAGATGACACAAACAGATGGAAAGATATATCATGCTCTTGGATTGGAAGAATCAGTAACGTCAAAATGACTATACTACCCGAGGCAATCTACAAATTCAATGCAATTCCTATCAAATTACCAATGGCATTTTCCACAAAACTAGAACAAAAAGTTTTACAATTTGTATGGAAATACAAAAGACTCCGAATAGCCAAAGCAATCCAGAGAAAGAAAAAGAGAGCTGGAGGAATCAGGCTCCTTGACTTCAGACTATACTACAGGTTATAGTCATCAAAACAGTATGGCACTGGCACAAAAAACAGAAATATAGATCAACAGAACAGGACAGAAAGCCCAGAAATAAACCCACACACTTATGGTCAATTCATCTATGACAAAGGAGGCAAGAATATACAATGGAGAAAAGACTGTCTCTTCAGTAAGTGATGCTGGGAATACTGGACAGCTATATGTAAAAGAATGAAATTAGAACACTCTCTAACATCATACACAAAAATAAACACAAAATGGATTAAAGACCTCAATGTAAGACTGGATACTATAGAGGAAAACATAGGCAGAACACTCTTTGACGTAAATCGCAGCAATATTTTCTTTTAACATCTTTATTGGAGTATAATTGCTTACAATGTTGTGTTAGTTTCTGCTGTATAACAAAGTGAATCAGCTATATATATACATATATCTCCATATCCCCTCCCTCTTGCGTCTCCCTCCCAGCAATATCTTTATGGATCTACCTCCCAGAGTAATGAAAATAAAACAAAAATAGACATACGGCACCTAACTAAACTTAAAAGTTTTGCACAGCAAAGGAAACCATAAACGAAACGAAAAGGCAATCGACACAATGGGAGAAAATATTTGCAAATGAAGTGGGTGACAAGGGATTAATCTCCAAAATATACAAACAGCTCATGTAATTCAATATCAAAAAAACAACCCAATTAAAAAATGGGCAGAAGATCTAAACAGACATTTCTCCATCAACATACAGGTGGCCAAAACAACATGAAACTATGCTCAACCTCACTAATTATTAGAGAATGCAAATCAAAACTACAATCAGGTATCACCTAACACTGTTCAGAATGGCCATCATCAAAAAGTCTACAAACAATATATGCTGGAGAGGCTATGGAGAAAAGGGAACCCTCCTACACTGTTGGTGGGAATGTATATTGGTACAACCACGATGGAGAACCATACGGAGGTTCCTTAAAAAACTAAAAATAGAGTTGCCATATGATCCAGCAATCCCACTCCTAGGCATACATCTGGAGAATACTATACTTCAAAAAGATACATGCACGGCAATGTTCATTGCAGCACTATGTACAATAGGTAAATTGCTTCCAATTAGGTTGGAAACAACCTAAATGTCCATCAACAGAGGAATGGATAAAGAAGATGTGCTACATATATACAATGGAATAGTACTCAGCCATAAAAAAGAATGAAATAATGTCATCTGCAGCAACATGGACAGACCTAGAGATTATCACATTAAGTGGAATATGTCAGACAGAGAAAGTCAATTATCATATGATATCACTTATATGAGGAATCTAAAAAAAAAATGATACAAATGAAGTTATTTACAAAACAGAAACAGACTCAGAGCCTTTGAAAACAAACTTATGGTTACCAAAGGGGAAAAGTCAGGAGGAGGGATAAATTAGGAGTTTGGGATTAACATATACACATTACTATACATAAAATAATCAACAAGGACCTGCTGTATAGCACAGGGAATGGTACTCAATATTCTGTAATAACCTATACAGGAAAAGAATCTGAAAAAAAACTATAAATCAACTATACTCCAGTATAAAATAAAAATTAAAAAAAAACAAGTTCACACAAAATTTGCCAGTTTCTTGTATATTCTGTAGTGTACCTTACTGATTGATGACATGTACACCGGTATTTTCTAAAAATATCTACATTTCTTTTACTTCCACATATTAAAAACAAATAAACAGGAAACCGGTGATTTTTCTCCCAAAATTACATAAATTCTGTAATTACATAAAATGACAACTATGAGTTTATTTCGTAAAGAACAAAGAATAAGCAAGCCAACTGAGAAAGAAGAACTTATTAAACTGATTCAATATATGTCAGTGAGGGTTATGTAACTATTTCTTCACAAACACAAAACATAATACCAGTACCAAGTGAATACTTAGGGCACTGAAAAAATTAATGTTGAGGAATCAAAGTAAAAACTATTATAAAGTTGAAATTTACCTGTTGCAGATCAACGATGTTTACTCGACCTTTAAAGAAAAGACATTCATTTATTTTACATTATGTGTTAAGTACATACCAGCCAAAAACTGTAAATTCCAACAGATTTATGTTTTGGACCATCAAGGTCCTCCTTCTACAAAGGACACAGGGCTGCAGTAATTAATGTCTTCAAACGCAAACCATTAGCTGAATAAATTTTCATGACTTAAGGTACAGACAATAGTTTATTTTCAAAGTTCCATTTGTCATATCAGGCCAATTAGAGAATCAGCTGATACACAGTTTAGCCAGACACACAGGGGTTATTTACCTCCCTTTGCAATTTTATCTACTGTGACCAAAGAGATACAACTAAATTCAGGTAAACTGTTTTCAATTCTTTGAAACTAGTAGGTTACCACTTATTAAAGAATATCTGTTAAGTATTCCAAATTATAGCTAATATTTTATTAGGACTATGCAGGAAGATAAAAAACAAACACCAAGGGTATATCTAATGACATCTAATGAGTTGTTTTCACAGATGCATCTAATTTAATCAAAGTGTTCAAATTTGCTCAGTAATTTGTTCAAATTTCAAAAAGACAAAGGAAACAAAAACTTTTTTGTATGCTTGTAATAGCATTGCCTACAAACAGATATAGCACCCTATTAAATTGATTCCGAATTTGCAAATACTTAAAGTTTAATAAAGAGCATGGTAGTACAACCTTGATTTTCAACAATCTATACTTTAAAATCTCTATTCCCTCTTCATAATTATCACCTGGTAAGAGGCAGCTAAGTATCCACCCCTGAGTCACCCAATAAATTCATGAACTGTGAAAAGAAACAGCTGATTAACTCACATACAGAACACATAACCCAAAATAATAAAAAATGCTATTTTTTTTTTTGTTCGGTACACGGGCCTCTCACTGTTGTGGCCTCTCCCGTTGCGGAGCACAGGCTCCGGATGCGCAGGCTCAGCGGCCATGGCTCACGGGCCCAGCCGCAGCGGCATGTGGGATCTTCCCGGACCGGGGCACGAACCCATGTCCCCTGCATCGGCAGGCGGACTCTCAACCACTGCGCCAACAGGGAAGCCGCAAAATGCTATTTTTAAAGTGACAATATTTGACTTCATTTAAATTATACGATCATGTTTACCTAAACCTATTAAAAATATTAAGGCTGATTACCATGTTAACAATTGAAAGAGTGTCCTATAACCTCCAAATCACTTATGATGTATAGTTTTAATGGTTTTTCCTCCCTTCCAAAGAACCAGAAGAAAAAAACTAAGGAATTACTTACCACCTCGAACATGTAACTCATCTCTCATTTCTTTACTAATTTGGGCTGGAGTAATATATTCCTTCCCATCAAGTGTGTGAACTACTTCTAGCTGTTTCTGAGCAATCAATTTATTCACAATCTCAATGCAATTCCGCTCTGACAACCTGAGGGAAACAAAAGTTAACTTTTAAAAATGCATTTGATACATTCAGTGCATAATATGATTAAGAAAACGTATGAAAATGGGCTTTTAAAAAGGCTTGGGTAGTCATTAGGTTCTATATTACAAAATCTGTATCTTTTATTAGTATAATACTAATTCAATACATTAAAAAAAGTTCTAGGGAGTAAACAGGTTTACACGAACTTAAATCATGTAGTTCATTGTTACAAATCTTTCTATTACAGATTTCAAGTTTGCTCTCTCTTCTAGGCCTGCTTCTAATCTTCAAATCCGAAAAATTAGGACATGTAATTTACATAAGGGAAAAAACTGCCCTACTTTTATTTCAATTTTCACTTTAGCTTCAGTTAAAAAAACAATTTTTTTTTCTTTTATCGAATGCATTATCGTCTCATTCATACAACTCATCTGTAGGCAGGAGATAGGAAAACACGTTAAGTGTCCTAGTTTGCTCACACTGATACAAAACACAGCATCAAGTGATTAAAGTCTTCAGCCCCAGAAGGAACAAGACAAGGAATAGTCAACGGATAAAAAAGGGTTCTACTAGCTAGCTCTTTACGTGCTCGGTAATGGTAAAAAGCAGAGTTAGGGTGCTCTTCAGGACACCCCCCCCCCCCCGCCGCCGCTCACAGGTTAGTGGGTTTGTAGGAAATATGAGTGTCCGGAGTCCCTAAAAATGACAGATAAGACCCTGGCTCTGGCCTAGGACACCTGTTCTGGTGAATAAAAAGGCAAAATGTTTAAGGGGTCAACAGAATATTTGCAAAGTACTGTACTTCGGGGTTAGCCTCTCCTTTCAAGCTCTAAGTCTCAGGAAGTGTATAACAGGCAATGACTTGCTGACGGCTAAGTAAGGGTCACAGGGACGTTCTTAACACAGCTCCAAGTCACCAGCCCCAGCTGTCGTGGGGGGAGGCTGCGCCTGCACCTAGCTGGGGCTTAAAGGGTGGGGGGATGTTCTCGGTCTCCTCCCGCCGAGAATTATACTGGCAGCCGCAATCTAGGTTCTGGGAGTGGGGGAGGGGGCGGGAACGCTGACAGCGGCTGGGACGGTCCGGGGTCCAAGGCCTGGGGTTTGCGGCCTCAGATCTTGGCGTGGCCGCCCAGGGGCTATTTTGGACTCCACAATGGAGAGGGAGGGTCAGGCACCTCTGCGTGGCCTCTGCGAACTGCGCCCGCTGGAAGTCCGCCGCCAACCGCCTAATCTCTTCCCAAGCGTCCGCCATCTCGGCCCTACTCGCCAAGCAGCCGACCAACAGTAGACACGTCAGCCGAAAAGCCACGGGAGCTGGGGCGGAACGGGCCGCGCAGAGGGACAAGAGACCCCTCCCCGACGCAGCTACGAAACGCGTGCGGCCGGCGCAGGCGTGGGCGGGGCCCGAAAGGCCTCAGCCCCGCCCACCCCGCGCGGGAGGTTTGTCCTTGGCTATGGAAGCCTGGCGGGAACTGCTGAGAGCTAGGCCGCGAGGTCTCTGCCCGGCCGCGGATGGGTTGCAGGAAAGACAAGTTAATAAAGTGTTACTTTAGGTCTTTGTTTGCATTATCCCTAATGTTTTGGCGCAGTGATAATCAAATTAACCACTCTTCTTTTTGTTTTTTCTGCCCTCCCTTTGTTTTATTTTTGGGAGGGGGGGCGGGGAGGAGATGTGCCGGGGCCTGCAGTTAGCATCCCCTCTTCTCTAGCTATTAAGGAAGGGCAATCTCATTTGTATAGGGAATCATGCTTATTTTTACTTGGGCTCAAAGCTTTGAACCTGTTGGATAATTACTTTTTTTCTTTTCGCACAAATATGAATAATTTGGGTACCATAAATGTTGGGAACTGCTTTCATGTAGTCTAGAGCCTTTCCGATTTCTCTTACGGGGAGGATTAGCTCCATCAAATAATGAAGACATATAAACATAAGGTAGTAAATGTATATGGCTATGGATGGAATGGAAGAAACAAGGAGCACATTTGTTTTGCTTTCCCCTACATTGAAATCGGTAAGAAGTAGGTAGTTACTCTGGAGTACCTTTCTTGATCCGTTTTACTTTTATACCCCACTCTTCATTTTTTAAAAAATGTATATACTATACATATATAATTCCTTTTAACTATATGCCCTATAGAGTTGGTGGAGGGGAGTTATTTCAGTTACTTTCCCATCTCAGTATCTCATTCTGGGTCACTCAAAGCCAATGCCACAAATGTTCTTGTCTAGTAAAGTACCCAGCTTTATTTAAAATGCAGAAAACAGTAATAAAACCTGTCACTAAGTACTGCCACCAAACAAGCAAACTGTTGGGCAATGTGGTTGCAAACTGAGAGGTGGAACACCGGACATTAAAGAGGTAACTTGGAATAGAGTAGGTGATGTGGTCCCAAAGGGCATCAAGTTTCAGAACATCAAGTTTCAGAACAAGCAGAAACATTCATTCATGTAACAAATACTTATTGATTACCAGATGCCATAGAGTACAGTGGTGGATAAGGCAGACGTGATCTTGCCATAAACAGCTTGAAAATCTAAGGAAGCAGATTTTTAAAAAGGCATTTAATATAAAGTATGAAATTTATAACAATAGGGGAAGTATAATGAACTATGTGACTACTTGATATCCAGACTTCTTACTGATCATGTAAGACTCACGATCATCATGGAGTCTACTTTCCAGCAGCATCCTCTGTGGCTGCATACCACATGTGGAGTAGCACACTGTGTCCTACATACACCAAGCCTTTTCAGGACTTCATGTCTTTTCTGGAATGCCTGTCCTCTTCTTCACTCTCTTCTACTCACATTTATTTTTTAGTTTTTTCTTCCATGACATCCCAGCTTAAATAAAACTCTTCAATGAAACTTTTTAAATTCCTGCAATTGTTTCATTTGCTGTGTCCCCACAATTCTCTATTCAGATGTCTCTAGCAGCAAGCAAAATTATATTGTAATTTTTACTCACTACATCTCTCAGTAGTCTGAGCTCTTCAGTGAGCTCCTAGATGCTCTTTAGCATTTAGGATGACAACTGGTACATACTGCCTGGTATATTCCATAAATGTTAAATGAGTAAGTCAGTGTAAATGTTTTGGTGCAGCACTACATTTTGGTACAGTAGTAACATTTACATTTATTCCTAAAAAGGGAATAATTCCTAAAAAAGGAAGAATTCATGATTGTACTTTGTAGAGATGGCTTGTGCTGACTAAAAGGATAGCCACCAGACAGATGAAGCTGTTTAAATTTAAGTTAATTAAAATGAAGATTATACCAGCAATGAACAAGTGGAACTTGAAATTGAAAACACAATATTGTTTTCATTAGCAAGCCCCCAAATGAAATACTTAGGTATAAATCTAATGAAATATGTATAAGATCTACGTGAGGAAAACTACAAACTCTAATGAATGAAATCAAAGAAGAACTAAATAAAGGGAGAGATAGTCCATATTCGTGGATAGGAACACTCAGTATCATCAAGATGTCAATTCTTCCCAAATAGATCTGTAGATGCAATGCAATCCCAATCAAAATCCCAGCAAGTAACCTTGTGGGTATAAACAAGCTGTTTCTGAAGTTTATATGGAGAGTCAAAAGACCCAGAATAGTCAACGTGGTATTAAAGGAGAAAATCAAATTTGAAGGACTGACACTACCTGAATTTAAGACTTATTACAAAGCTACAGTAATCAAGACAGTGTGCCATTGGTGAAAGAATAGACAAACAGATCAATGAAACAGAATAGAGATCCCAGAAATAAACTGACGTAAGTATAGTCAGCTAATCTTCCACAAAGGAACAAAATGTAATACAATGGAGCAAATACAGTCTTTTCAACAAATAGTACTGGAACAACTAGACATTCACATGCAAAAAAAAATTAATCTAGACATAGACCTTACACCCTTCATAAAAATTAACTGAAAATGGATCACAGACCTAAATGTAGAATACAACTATAAAACTCCTAGGAGATAACAGGAGAAAATTTAGATGACTTCTGGTATGTCAATAACTTTTTAGATACAACAACAAAGGCACAATGCATAAAAGAAATAATTGATAAGCTGGACTTCATTAAAATTTAAAACTGCTCTGCAAAAGTCCATATCAAGAGAACAGAAGGAAAGCCACAGGATGGGAGTAAATATTTACAAAAGACACATATGATAAAAGACTATTTTCCAAAAGATAGAAAGAAGTCTTAACATTCAACCATAAGAAAATAAACAACCAGATGGAAAAAATGGGCCAAAGGCTTTAACAGACACCTCACCAAAGTAGATACACAGATGACAAAGCAGCATATGAAAAGTTGCTTCATATCATATGTCATCAAAGAAATGTAAATTTAAACAGCAAGATACTGCTACACACCTATCAGAATGGCCAAAATCTGGAATGCTGACAACACCAAATGCTGACTAGGATGTGGAGCAACAGGAATCCTCATTCGTTGATGGGAATGCAAGTTGGTACAGCTGCCTTGGAGACAGTTTGGCACTTTCTTACAAAATTAAACATACTCTTAACATGATTTAGCAATCACACTCCTTGGTATTTACCCAAAGAAGCTGAAAAATTATGTCCACACAAAACCTGCACACAGATGTTTATCGCATCTTTATTCATAATTGCCCAAACTTGGAAGCAACTAAGATTTCTTTCAAAGGGTGAATGGATAAATGAACTGTGGTAAATCCAGACAATGGAATATTATTCAGCACCAAAATGAAATGAGTTATCAAGTCATGAAAAGACATGGAGAAAACAAACACATATTACTAAGTGAAAGAAGTCAATCTGAAAAGTCTGCATACTGTATGATTCCAACTACATGACATGGAAAAAGCAAAACTATGAAGGCAGTAAAAAGATCGGTGGTTGCCAGTGTTTGGGAAGGGAAGAGGGATGAACAGGTAAAACACAGAGGCTTTTTAGGATGGTGAGAATGCTCTGTATGTTACTACAATGATGGATACTTGTCATTACACATTTGTTCACATCAGTAGAAGGTACAACACCAAGAGTGAGCCATTATGTAACTACGGACTTTGGGTGCTTCTGACGTGTTAATGTAAGTGTATCAGTTGTAACAAATGTACCGCTTTGGTGGGGGTTGTTGATAATGGAGAGGCTGTACATATGTGGGGGAATGGGGTATATGGGATCTTTCTGCACCTTCCTCACAGTTTTGCTGTGAAGCTAAAACTGCTCTAAAAAATAAAGTCTTTAAAAATATATGTATCATTTAATGTCAGTTCTTTAGTCACAAAAGCCACTCAATAGCCACATGTGGCTCATGGCTATCTTATGGGACAGTGTAGAAAACCAATTTTACCTTCACCAAAAGTTCTGTTGGATAGCTCTGGTTTAGACCTTTGATAAGGACACAGATTTGTTCAGACTCTAAGCTCATGAGCCTCAAAGCAACCACCTCCACCTAGCAACCATATATCCCAACTACAGTTTCAGCTATTTTGAATGGGGTATAAAAATTTGAATGGGAACTATTTCAGTGTTAGCCAACATCAGATACATTACCTGATAGAATAATGGTAGGCACTAGTGACTACTGAATCAGAGATGAGAGATTCCTTCTAAGAACAATCTTTGTGTAGACTTGAAACATAGAGCTTCAATTTTCTAGAATATTTTTGAACAATTTGTGTCTACAAACTTAAGTCAGATTTTGACGTGTACATTATGTGGGAAGGATTCAAGGTCTCCTCGGCTACACTAGGTACGTGATTGTGACACCATCCTTAGAGTCATCTTAATTTCAAAGGCTAATGAAATATTCTAATATCTGTAATGTAGATTGATGGTTTCACTGACTTGATATGAGCTGTGATCCTGTAAAATTCCTCCAAGATAAACTTTCTCCAACTTAACCAGCAAAATAAAACTAAACAACTGCAAAACGGGTACCTTCAAGCAAGTCAGTATTCATTTGTTTTTGTAGAGAAATTACAAAGACATAGACAGTGTTAATTACATAGCTGACATTATCTTATTGTAGTTAGGGATATTAACAGTTACCTTAACCTCATCATCAAAAATGGCCATATAATCTTGTACATAGAAAGCATCAATGCCTTAGGAAACTACTGTGATTCATGGGTGGAAGAAGAGAGAAAAGGTCAGTAAGCAAGAGGATGAAATTGAAGAGATAGAAATAAGGGAAGCGAGAAGGTATAGGGGATTGAACAGTTAACGATACCTCTGCACGATCAAAGGGAATGTAAATAAATGCAACCCCATTGGCTTTTAAGGTAAAGAGGCTGTGACTTTTCAGAGGCCACTTTTTTTCCCTTCAGTGGTTGCAATCGAAGTCAGATTGTAGGACTACTTCATGAGCAAATGAGAATGATGGGAGAAAGAACAAAGAGAACTTATCAGGTATTAAATGAAAAGAAGGTAAGTCAATGAAAAGAGAGATTGTGATGACGTTGAAGAGGTAGGCAGCAAATCACTCAGGGGTCACAGAATCAGAGGATATCAGGGCAGGAAAGGCTCTTCAGATCATCCATGCTAATATCCATCCACAGTAATAATTTGTGAGTCTCTGATAGATTATGTACTTTTTGCTTGAACATTTGAAGTGATGAAGTGTTCCCTTCTTTGCAGGGTAGAGTAATTCAGTTTGGGACAGATCTGTGAGAAATTCCTTCCTTATACTAAAGCAAGATCTATTTCTCTGTAGCTTCCATGTTCTTTCCTTGGGTGATTCACAGGATGACTCTAATATATCTTTCCCATGACAACTCTCCAGATATTCAAAGCATGTCCCTCCTGTTTTCTTTTTCCAAGTTAAACACCTCAGATAATTCAATTATAACTCATGACAAGATTTCCAGACTTCTGAATATCCTGGCTACCCTCTCTTGTTAAATTCTAGTTTGCCAATGTCAACTTTAGAAAGTGATGCCCAGAAGGAATTTAATATTTTACACATAGTCTGACTAGAGTGATGACAGAGAGATTAATTTCCCTATAGATATTATACTTCTGTTAATTGGACTCTTGGCTTAAAGTGAGCTGGTAATGAACTGTATCTGACTGGTATTCATCTAAATTGCTATCAAACCAGGTTTAGTCTATTCTGTACCTGAACAAATTAATTTTATTTGATAACTTTCGCCTTGTTATTTTTGACCCATTCATTCATTAATTCTTTGAACAAATAGTGTTTGAGGTCTACTATATGCCAGGCTTTGTGGTATGCCCTGGGGATACCAAGAAGAACAAACTGTTCCAAATGGTTAAGGCTATTTCAAAAATTATCTGTGTCATTCAACATTGTTATTCCTGCCATCACTTTTCATCTATAAATTTGATAAATATGATTAAGT
This sequence comes from Lipotes vexillifer, assembly GCF_000442215.2. Classification (NCBI taxonomy): domain Eukaryota; kingdom Metazoa; phylum Chordata; class Mammalia; order Artiodactyla; family Lipotidae; genus Lipotes; species Lipotes vexillifer. The sequence continues at coordinate 819,209 of NW_006794406.1, read as the reverse complement.
CTTTATTCAACTTAATAACAAAATTGATTAAGAGAGAATCAAGGACATATACCTGTGATGACTGGTGACACTCATACAATAGGGCCCTATATTCTAAAAATTTTAGAGCCAGAGGGGGCTTTAGGAACATCAAACAGTGCGGTTCATTTATTTTATGAAAGAGATTAACATGTGCCTTTGGGTATGATTGTCCTAAATGCCATACTTCTTTTGTTTAAGGGGAAGATCATGGAATGCCACCTTGTTTATAGAATTTCATAATTCAAATTTATTAATCTTAGGAGGAGTAAATTTTTCCAGATTTACTCTTAAGGAACTCATACTGTTTTCTACTGATCATCATTTTTTTAAATTTAAACCCTGCAAAGCCATCTATTTAATGATTTATCTTAGAATATGTCATGCTTTCGTATATTTTTCTTTTCCTTTTTATTCCAAAATGAGGTTTAAAACTCCCTTTTGTTATTTGTAGGTTTTGTTGGGAGGTGAGGGAGCAAGTTTCTGCTCATTCTGACCTTTTGCCTTCATCACTAAAGCAATAACCAGCATCGATCCTGGTTCCCATCACTTTATCTTTGGTACATAATCTTTGTAGTCTGACCTATGGAGTCAAATGCATGTCAGTATTTTGTAAACTATAAAATTCTCTGTACATTTATGCCCCCTATTTATTCCTCACTAGTGTTACTTGTGATTATATTGGCAGAATTTCATTTTAGAGCCACACTTTTGTGAAAATTGTGCTGCAAATATATATATTTATTCCAAAAGCACTAAGTATTCTTTTGTTTCCAAGGGAACAAATACTATATAAGTCTTTTCTGGTTTTGCTTTTTCCCCCCAATTCCTTCACAATGCTGTATTTAGAGTCAGATTTATTAGCTCCAGGCATCACTCTCTTTCCTGTGTACACTTCTCCACGGTGTAACTCCCAGGCAAAATGACAAAAAGGCAAATTTGCAAAGGAACAAATTAGTGCTCTTGTCAGTGCTTGGGCTTTGCTCTCAAAGGAGCTGCAAATTCTTCTGTTTCACCAACAAAGTATGATTTAAAGGGATATATTGCCAGCTTGTATCAGTGTTAAGGCAGGGGTAGGTAGAGTTAATAGTCATAGGAACACATTTTCAAGAAATACATAGTATCTGTGCTTCCTGCCAAGCAAGGGAAAAGTTAGACTGGCTCAAATCTCCAGGAACAACTGTGCCTTTCTTCTCCTTTCCTTCTCCTTCTCCTTTATTTTCCTTCTTTTGTACCTTTTGACCACTTTCACCCATTTCACCCAGTCCCAGCACTTCACCTCTGGCAACTACTGATCTGTTTGGTATCTGTATCTACGAGTTAAAAAAAACTTTTTTTGTTCTTTTTTAGGTTCCACATATAAGTGATACCATACAATATTTGTCTTTCTCTGTCTGTTTCCTTTCTTCTTTCTCTCTTGTTTCTTCTCTCTCAATTTCTTCCTTCTCTTCTTCCTTCTCTAGGCGTTAATTACTAATTACACCAACAAGATGACATGTCGTAAAGAAATAGGACTTGCAGCAGATGCCACACTGTAGCGGCAGCAGTGACAACATCTGGAAGTTGTCAAGAGCCACAGCTGGCACCCCTAAAATTCACCTTCCTAAATTCCATTCCGAGGAGATTGTTTCTGAAAGTAAGTTCCAGCTAAGCTCCTAAAGTGCCAATATCAAGGGTAATTGGCATCTATCCTAGTTCATGTGAAAGGTAAAAATGCCTTCAGATATATAGATATACAGGCTATGTGAATGCAACCTCTAAGGCAATTCTTATGCTCTTTTAATTGAATTTGTTTCTCTGAATCTTAAAATATATGCTTATATTTTAAGCAGATCGAGGTTTTTTATGAGGGAGATATTGCTGATATCTGTTATTACTTACCATAGTAACTATATTTCTGCGTAATTTTTACAAGGACTAAACATTTATTGTCTTGCTCTACATTTGTTTGACAACAGCGATTCTAATCAATTTTATAGGGTCAGCAAATACACAGCACACAAGCTAACACTTCCTTCTAGCACCCAGGGCAGACCACTAATCAATGATGGCATTTGTCTTGCTAAGCCTGGAAATGCCTCAGATTTCTTCTCAAACAATGTTCCAGCCAACCGCTGACAATATATCAGAGTTGGCACTTGCTATGAAATATATATGTCATTCCGGAGCAAGGCCATACCTCTGAGAAATAGCCTCATGTAAAAAAGATCTGTGGGCAGTGCCATCAGAAATGTAAGGGTCACCGATTGAGTATTACAGAAATCTCTCTGATTGGGGAATTGTACTAAGAAAATCAGATGGAGATCCTAATTTCTCAGGAGCTGGGAACTGAGGGAAGGTAATCCTGGTTTGGACTTGGAGTAAATGTCAGATGGAAGTGAAAAGAGAAAACAAACTTTGGGGCTACATCTCTAGATCTGTATATTGTCTATCTGTGTAGTCATCACTCAGATTCTTCTCATTCTATTGAGTGTTTGTGTGTGTGTGTGTGTTCTAAGATGGTGCCAATTGTGACATCATAGGTGTTCCTTGGGACTAGCTGTCCAAAGGAGGATGAAAGAAAAAACATTTGTTTTTAGTTTTGTTCTCCTACTACATAGAGGAAGGAGCTCCTTCTAGTAACCTAGAGTTTCTCACTTTTTAGTCTCAGGAAAATTTTGTGGTCCTAAACACTTTGAGGATCTCCCAAAGAGCTTTTGTATGTGGGTCCTATATAACAATATTTACCATGTTAAAAATTAAAACAGAAATAAAATAATTATTGAAAATATCTGCAGTATATGCCTGTTAACATACATATTTGTGGTAAAATTATCTGGTCTTCTAGAACAAAAAAATTAGTGAGAAGAGTGGCATTGTTTCATGTTTTTGTAAATCTTTTTAACATTTGCCTTGCCAAAAGAAAATTCAGAGAACTTTACTTGATATAAATATTTTATTGATCGAGGAACAAATTATTCATGAACAGGGAGACTTGAGAACTAAGAGTGGTAAAAGGTTGGCTTTCAGCAGTTATAGCTCAATTCATAAAGTTTAAATAAACTTTATAAAATTTGTAAATAAAAGTTTATAAATAAAATTTATACAGCATGAATGAGGAAGTACATTGTTTCTTATAGTGATCAGTAACTAGAAAGTTACATTCTTTTTAGGGTAATAGCATTTTATTAACTGACTTGTTTGTGTATATGTTCACTTGATTGGCTAGGAAACTGAGGTGATGCTGATAAGAGGAAAGCTTAAGTTTCGTTTAAGGTCAGAGTCAGCGTTATAGGAAAATTGAGACGTCTTTAAATTTTGGTTACATGACTATCTGTGTTTGGCCTACAGGTATATTCAAACCGTGCCCTCCGTTTTGGTTTCTTTTTAACAGGCTTAATAGAAGGTAGCTAGCTTCTTAATTCACTTTGTTATGCTATCACACATTATGCAGTCTCTGGAAAATTTCACCATACACTCATGATAAAATAAGTGCAAAAAAAGACAAATAATGTCTTAGTATTTTTTCGAAAATAGTTTTGACCTCACAGACCGCCCCCCCCCCGAAAGATTCTGGGGACACCAGAGGTTCTTGACTTATATTTTCAGATCTGCTGCCTTAACCCATTCTGTGATGATTGCTGACTTGATGTAAAATGAGTGCAGAGAGTCTCTTGGTAGGGCTGTCCCTGTCATTTTTACCATTCAAAAAGTATCAAGCCTGTGGAAACAATATAGGTCAACTGAAATAATTCATTCAATTAAATGTTTATTGAAGATATTTTCATAACTTTTACAGTATGTTCATTCATAATTTAGAGAAAGTACACTCCAAAACTATTGATACAGAAATAATTATTTCAATAAGGATAAATAAAAAATAATCAGATGTAGGG
>NW_006794406.1:764907-815231 GCF_000442215.2 Lipotes vexillifer | reverse complement strand
GTAGGGAAATACAAGTAAACATAGAAAGTCAAGATCTGGAGAAAAAAATGACAATGCAGATAGTCAGGCCATATAACCCTTTAAAGCTGCTCGTTCATTTATTTAAAAAATGCTTATTGCGCACCAGTATTAGGCATAGGGATGAGTGAATGACTAAGACAGCCCAAGTTGTTACCCTTATTGAGCTTACATTCTAATTGTATAACTTGTATCCCAAATATGACTTTAAGCAAAACCAAAAACCAAAAACCAAAAACCAAAACCAAACAAACAAATACGTCAATTACAAGATTATCATCGACAAAGGTAAAAAGGGCTTCTCTGGGGAAACAAAGGTTTTTGGAGATGTACTAAACAGTTTTCCTACAGAAATGTCATGATGGACTTCATAAATCTATTTCTTATAGCCTCCATTGATGAATGCTGACAGCATAAGAACAAAATGCAACTGAGAATATCACAGAAAACGCTTTTTGTGAAACGAACATTATAATCCATTTGTTGCCAGTCTTATGAGACCGTGACTCTACAAGGAAATTACTTTTCCTTTTTATATTCACATTTTCATAGTACAAGCCCCTACTGGTCCATCAGAACTGCATACTGCCTACTGAAAATTAGTCCCAAGGCTCTGACTTACAGCAAGAGGGCCAGGAAATGTGAAGGAGCACCGGATATCTGATGGGAAGTAAATGTCTGATACAGATGGAACTTTAAGGGAATAGTTCTTTAGAAGGGAAGTTTTTGTTTTTGCCATTGTTGCTGTTTTCTGGAATGGGAAAGAATGGTTTGTGTTATGGGCTGAATCTTGCTCTCCCCAAATTTATAGGTTGAAGTCCTAACCCCCAGCATCTCGGAATACGACTGTATTTAGGTTACTACATTAAAGTGAAGTCATTAGGGTGGTCCTTAATCCATTATGACTGGTGTCCTTATAAGGAGAGGAAATTAGGAGACAAATATACAGAGTGAAGACCATGTGAGGAGAGAGAGAAGATGGGCATCTATAAGCCAAGGAGAGAGGTCTCAAAAAAATCGATCCTAACAATACCTTGATCTTAGACTTTTAGCTTCCAGAATTGTGAGAAAATAAATTTCTGTTATTTAAGTCACCCAATCTGTGATACTTTGTTATGGCATCCCTAAAAGACTAATACGTTGAGATTATATGATGAAGGGAAGAAAACATTGAAGGCAAGGAATCAAAGATACGAGGGGGAGGGAAGCGGAGGCAAGGGGAAGGGTGGGAATCAGAGGGAGAAAATCTCAGCAGAGGCAGGAAAGTATGGGATAAAACCACAGTTAGATTGTGTGGTCAGTTGAAAAGGATATCCGTGTCAGTTCCCTGGAATCTGTGAACATTATATGACGAAAGGTGTGATAAAGTTAAGGCTCTTGAGAGGAGACGTTTATCTTGGATTCCCTGGGTAGGTTGTAAACATAATCACGTGCATCCTCGTGAGAGACAGGCAGAGAGAATTTCAAGACAGACACACAGAAGAGCAGCAGGTAAAGTGATGCAGCCTGCAGCCTGGGGACACCTGGAGCTCCCAGAAGCTGGAAGAGTCAAGGAGAGAATAGACTTCTGTTGTTCAAGTTTGTGGCGATTTGTTACAGCAGCCACAGGAAACCAAAGAGGGACTAAGCTGGAGATCAGAGGGGCCATTTCTTCCCTTTAGACCTGAGATACAAACGTAAGGATGGTTACACACTGATTATCTTGGAGGTGGTGGTGATGCGGTAGTTGAAGTAATTAGAGACTGTCCATTTGGTAAATAATGAGCCTCAATAACTTTTCTGATTTGCTTATTAGGTAGGAAACCCAGAGTTTAGACTGAACCCCAAATATTATGGAAAGCATTGAGGTTTCCTTTCAAAAAACCTTTTAATACCAACAGTAAAGCTTCTTAATTTGCTTCTTCAAGTCTTCAATTATAAATAAAACACCAGAGAGTAAACAAAGGGTCAGTAATGAAATGAAATGTCTTATAAGTTACGCTAGAAATTTCCATCTGCTTTTCCTGAGGTTGAAAGAACTTTCGTAACAAGATTGCTTCTTTGAAATACTGTTAACAGTACAATGTTCTTGATTTTGATATACTGCAATATGTTAAAATCTAATGATTTTTCCCCATAAAAATCCATAATATTACTATGATTGAACACTGCTTTAGAACTTGGTAGATATGTTGTTTTTCTAAAATCTTGTATTTGTTAGCATACTTACTGTGGCAGGTGGGGGAACATTTGGGTGAATGTTTGTTGTTAACAGAAGGATGAATTAGTTCTGCAGCATGAGTTGGCATTCTGTGAAACTCATTCATGAAATAATTGCTTATTGGAGTTTTTCATCATTATAGCTGAGAAAGAGAGGCACATCTGTGCTCCTTGCAATATGAGACATTCATCTTTCAAGCAAACGATACACACTAGAATAGATAGGGTTACGGGAGAGAAAAAGATTCAGTAGTTCTACTTGAAACTGATTCTAACACTAGAGGCAGAACTGAAATTCAACACTATAGCTATACCATGAAAAGCCACAATACCATATGGAGGCTTCACACATTTTAATTCTGTCTATGATAGCTTTCTTTTGGGTAATTTGGCAGAGAAAAACAATATGAAAAAGAGACATGTCTACAAGTCTGTAAGGTATTATTAGTTATTTGTGGGCTTTCAGAAATTCGATATGCTGCCATCTTGAACAAATAAATGCTCTAATTTAAACATACAGCATGAAATAATATTCTAAACCCAAAAGTGTTTTCTCTTCCTGGTGACATTTATTCAACAACACACAAGCCAAACAATGGAAAGGGACACTGTATGTGCGTGGGTATTGGGGAGGGGGAATGGAGGTGCAGAAAAACCAACCACTAGTAGCATTTTCTGGCACTTCATGAACCCGGAAAGTTCTTTGCCTCTGATCTCTGATATCCTTCACTTCCTTTCAATTCTCTCTACAACCACCGGCAACCTGTCTTATAAATTACCTGAGTCTAGGGACAAAGTCATTTATTTTTGTACTAAACAGATATACATAGCACGGCGCCTTAAGGTGAGATATTAAATTGTCACCTTATGCTTGAGTTTTACAATAGTTACTGAACTGTTTTGTTGATTTCAGTTTACATTTCTACAACATATTTATATTTAAAACATCATTGTATTAAAAGCATAGTTTGTCATGTCACTTGTGCTTTTTAAAACATTTAATAGCTCTTCATTGGTCAAAGAAATGAAGTATAGACTCGTAAAAATCTCCTGAAATAACCCTAGACAATCTACCCCCAAATGCTTGCCCCAGCTGCAGCCTAATCTTCCTCAGCACCCTTCGGGAAGGCTGGGATCCAGGCAAATGCCACATTGCTGGCTTTCTCAAAACCTGCAGGATTCCTGCAGGGCTCTGCATATTTGCACATGACAGTTTACCTTTCTGAAATACACCTTCCCTTCTTTTTCATCCCTGGCAAAGTAAGTTTCTCCCTTAATTTTGCTCTAACAACCTTTATTTGCTCTCCTCTTGAATAATATAAGGACTTTAGAAAACTCTAATTTTTCCACCTATATGATTTTTAAACTCTATTCCACTATTTTTATTTCTCCAAATTAGTCCAAGGTTTAACATTTTCTTTCCTGCTTCTACTCTTCCCCTCTCAGTAAATATTGCTAATTATTTCCCAGAGATCCGTTCTCTCCTCTTTTGTTAAAGATTATATCCTAACTATATTAGAGTGACAAAGTAACTAGATTAAAAATTTTCTATTCCTCACATTTATTGCAAATGAAGGGGTGAAGAGATGCCAGAGCTGTCCTGGGGGAAGCTTTGGGAGAAGCTCTTTGAAGCTGATAAATCTGGGAAGAACACATTTCTCTTGCCTCTTCCTGCATTTTAATGCCTGTAATGTGGACGTGGTAACGAGAATTTCAGCAGCCACTGAGTCCACAAAGTAAATTCGGGAGAATTACTGAGACTTTGGCACCGATATCTTTGAGTAATGGAGTTTATACTAGCAATCTCCTAATCGTTACATTTATCTAAGACTACATAGCAGCCAGAGAAATCCTTTAAACATGTTGGTTTGTAAGGGAAAACATCAAATAATGGTTACACGTCTTTGAAACAGGCAAATTCTTTATACATTACCCCCCAAGATCTTAACCACAATGGAAAAAAATGACAAATCAAAATACATTAAAATTAAGAACTTTCGGGCTTCCCTGGTGGCGCAGTGGTTGGGAGTCCGCCTACCGATGCAGGGAACAGGGGTTCGTGCCCCGGTCCAGGAAGATCCCACATGCCGCGGAGCGGCTGGGCCCGTGAGCCATGGCCGCTGAGCCTGCGCGTCCGGAGCCTGTGCTCCGCAACAGGAAAAAAAATTACATTAAGTTCATTAATCCTCTCTGTTTAACTTACCTACATAAAGTGCACAAATCATAAGGATAAATCTCAGTGAATCATTACAAAGTAAACATACCTGTAACCACCACCAAGGTCAATAAATAAAATTTACCAGCACCCAGAAGCCTCTCATGCCCGGTCCCACTCGCTATGATCTTCTCCCTACCTAGAGGAAAGCATTATTCCTTGACTATTTCCATTAGTGGAATCTATTTAATAGCATCAGTGGGTCTACTCACAACAGATTCTCTTGTTTTAGTCAGTGAATATCCTAATGCCTCAAAGCCATTTTCATTGATTATAGAATTTTAGGTTAACAGTTATTTTCTTTTGGCACTTGAAAATACAATTCATTGTCTCTGGCTTCCATTACTTTTATTGGAAAGGTAATGATGAGCTTTATTATGGATCCCATCAAGCTAGTCTGTCTGCCTTGTCTATAACTGATTTTATGATTTTGTTATTTTTCTTCCTTTTTCATTGATTTCACTATGATGTGCCTACCTGTACATTTCTTTGTATTTATCTCTTCTAGTTTTCCTAATGCTACCTGAATCTGTGGCTTGATCTCTTTTGCCAGCTTTGAACATTCCATAGCCATACTCCCTTCAACTATTTTTCAGCCATATTTTTCACTCTTGTTCTGAGCTGGCAATTATGCATCTGTTCAAACTTTTCTCAGCATCCCCTATGAATCAACTGTGTAATTTTCTCTATTTTTCCTTCCTTTTGTTTATCTGTACCTTATTCTGTACATTATTTTCTGACCTATGTTCCAGGTGACTTATCCTTTTTACATCTATGACTAATTTACTATGAACCTATATATTGAGTTATTAATATTTGGTCATTATACTTTTTCAGATTTAGAATTTTCATTCGATTCTATCTTTTGTACAATTTTTAGTTGTCTGCCAATGTTTTTAATCTCATCTTTTATTGCCTTGAAAATATTCAAATCTATTTCTAATGACTCTATTATTTGGATTTTCTGATTGTTTCTATTATCTATTTTTCTCTTGGTTGTGATCATATTGTCTGGTCTCCCTGTACCTTGTTTATTTTTTAAAGTAAACATCACATTTACCATAAAATAATAGAGATAATTTAGGGGTATAATGGTGTTATTTTTCCACCAGAGAGGATTTATATTTTCTTCTGGTAGATAGCTAGAAATTCCAGATCATTTTAATTTAATAAGAGTTTGAGGTGATTCTTATCTGGGCTTCAGTTCTTATAAAAAGCCTGTGTTTTAATGATAGACCCTCATTTGTAGGGTACATTTCTTTGTGGTTCCAAACCAATGTCTGAGGTGTTTATCACTACCCTTGTCTTAGGCAGGCAGTGAACTCCAATTTTTGTTCCCTTGGCAGGATGACCTGTTGAAAATCCTGCTAAGTTCCTGATTCTCCCAGATATCTCTTCTAGTATGAGCATGAACATAAAGGAAAAGTGGCCCCAAATATAGAGCTCTTCTTTTTTTGATTTCATCCCCTAGATCTTGCTCTTTTAATTAATCCCTGCCTCTTTCATCCTCAAATGTAATCAAGTAGATTTAATTAAAAAAATTTTTTTTTGCCAGCTTTAATAATTATTAGCATGAAGGTTGACCTGATTTACTTTGGTCACAATTACTGGAAATGAAAATCGTAAGCAATTTCTAGGTTTTTCACTTATAAGTTCGATTTTATTCTTTAAAAAATATTCTGTCCTTTTCTACAAAGTCTCCTTCTTTTGGTATGTCTTAGATTCCTTTTATACGTCTTTTATTTTTAATCTGAAGATAGTTATTTTGTAGTGTCTACTCAATAATTACATTATTAGAAGTTCTTGGAGGGTAGAATCCTGTTGTTTATTGTGGTTTTTTAAAAAAGGGAGTTCTGGATTTACATTCTAGATTCATCCTTTAATTGTTGTGTGACCTTAGGCAGTTTGCTTAAATTTTTAAGGCTTAATTTTCTCCACCTTTTTGAAATGGAAATTATGTTAAATATAATTTCCATCGTTAGCTGTGCAATGTAGATTTTTAGTTTTACCTGTTCTGTTAATAAAAAGGTGAGGAAACTTGGACTAATTTTTTGCTTTCTACCAGAAAATAAGTTACAATGCACATGTTTTGTTCTGTAGATATATAAAACTTGGTATTTTGGAGCTCCTCATAATTACAATGATTCAGTTCATAATTACAATGATTTTTTTAATTAAAAAAATTTTTTTTAATTAAATCTACTTGATTACATTTGAGGATGAAAGAGGCAGGGATTAATTAAAAGAGCAAGATCTAGGGGATGAAATCAAAAAAAGATTACAATGATTACCTTGACAGACAGAACTCCCATCTTTATTGCTAGAAAAACCTGGGGATTTTCGCTTCAGCAATATGGAGGGCTAGATCACCTACTCCAAATGTGCTGGTTATAATGCAATCGCTTTTTAAAGTTCACAAGGGCACTCCTCATTGTTCAAAAATAAAGAAAAAGCAGGACTCTGACTTGGTAAGCCAATACCAGATTTGTGGCTGCACGCAGGTATTTTCTGATTCAAAGAGACTTGTGTTTCCATGGCCCAATACCTTGTACCTATGCAAAGTGATTCCTATAGCCAGTTCCTTCAAAGGGATATTTGCTCAGTGAAAAGACAAGCTAGGAAAATAATGTCTTCCTACCAAAAAAGATACATGCCAAGGTCACTTGTTTGTCCTTGGCTCTGGCTCTAGGTAGGGCAAAAAGAATTCGTTTCTTAAGAATTCCTAAATATAACCATGACTTCAAGTGGAATCAGTAGTTGGATTTATATAATCCCAATTCTAGAAATTAAAATAATGTGGCCATGGGTATCTGACAGAAGCAAATAAAATTACTCTCTAGAAAGATCCACACTTGACTCAGATTCCCTCATTATTTCCATAGACTTAGATTAACTGAGCTCAAAATTCAAAATTATAAAACGCTCAAGAAACAAGTCATCATGAATGCGAATCCGTATGAACAACAATGGAGTTTGAAATATGGTACAGCATCAATGGGAGTTTTTGTTTTGCTTTTTTTTGTTTTCTTTTTTTTTTAAGATGGAATAGACTAAATATATTTCTAGGTCAAGAGGAAAAGCAGATTTAAGATGGAAGAGTCAGGGGAAGTACTTGATGGAAATCCTGCCAGTACACCAGAAGAGAGATGGAGAGCAGAGGCTGAAGGGACAGTGCCCATTCATCCCCTGAGGAAGGGAAGCTGATGTTAAAATGTTGAGTTAGGAATGGACTAGTCCTTGACAGATTCATGGTTCAATTTTCTCAAGTAATAGGAAGATGAAGGAGGTGAAAGTGGGTAGTGGAATTGGAAGCTTGTGGACATAGGTAAAAGTTTAGATTCTGCATGAAAGAGAGATGAACAAGAAAAAGAGAAAGGCTGCTGATTAGTGTTGACAGCCTGAGTGTGGACATGGAAATTTGAACTATATTCATTTTCTGAGGTTGTGGCATTTTCTGTCAGCCATGGAAACATGGTGAAGCTGTAAAAACCACAGTTACAACTAAAGGCACATTTAGAGCAAGGGCAAATGGGTAACTAGAATTCTTGCATCAAGAAAAAGATAAAATTCTATTCAATGTTCAGATTTTAAGAAAGAAAGAAATTGTGTATAGGAATTTTGAAATCGTTGGTTGAAGGTGAAGTGATTATAAATTTAAAAGTGTTTATGCTAGAAAGAGTAAACATTAGCTATCAAGAAAATTTTCTTACATGGACAAATACTTGACAAATGAACTATAACTGGGCTTCCCTGGTGGCGCAGTGGTTGAGAGTCCGCCTGCCAATGCAGGGGACACGGGTTCGTGCCCTGGTCCGGGAAGATCCCACATGCCGCGGAGCAGCTGGGCCCGTGAGCAATGGCCGCTGAGCCTGCGCGTCCGGAGCCTGTGCTCTGCAACGGGAGAGGCCACAACAGTGAGAGGCCCGAAGAAAAAAAAAATGAACTATAACTGTATTTCTTTACTTCTTACCTGATTAAATTGATTGCCAATAAATTTAAATTGTTTTTTTCTCTTTCTCTAAATATGTTTAGCAAAACATAAGGAAAAAAAAATCAGTCTTAAACTTAACTCTTTCAAACAATGTATTCAGGAAGTGGTTAGGTACTATGCATGTTAAGTTTGAAATCTTGAGAGCCAAAGAATAAGTGCGTGTATGAATTTTAAGTGGTTTCCAATATCTTCACTCCAACCCCACTGGAATCATTCATTGTGTTAAGTGTTTTAATCATTTACTGATCTTCCGGTAACTAGTATGGCAGCCGCAACAAAAGCCCTCCTGCATTTCTGTCCAAAATTGCTGCTGCACTACAGTACCCGCTATGGAGAAAATTAAGTATGGATGAGAGATCCTTGCTGACTTCATTCCCAGCAGCCCATATGAAAAAAATATACTTTGGTTTAGGAGATCCTGAAATAACAAAGAAAATAAGGAGAAATGAGGGGGAATCTGAAACAGTAAAAGATAAAATGAGTTGAAAAAGTAAACAAGGTCTGACACAGTTTTAAAAAATTGTGAAATCCAGAGATTATAAGAAGAAGGAGCGTCTCCAATAACGGTTTGGTGAGAGAGTTCAATTTGGGAAGTGCCCAGAGTCAAAGGAAGCAGGGAGTTGATCTGATTCCAGTTCTCTTGGCATCTCACACCGCTCTTTGGCAAACAAGTCTTCTCTGGAGGCTGCTAACTGCTTAGCACCCCTCAGGGGGAGTTTATGAAGAACATTAGGTAATATAGAGCCTTGTTTAACTTAGTTGCTACATTCAGTTTTGGTACTAAGGATTTTATTGGTTGCCAAAATTTTCTTTTTGTTATTTAATAATATTGTGATGTTTGTTTTGAAGGACAGTGAGAATTAATTAGAATGAGGTATATTTTAAGCCTGACTAAAGTATTGTCAGGGCCAAGGAACTTCTCACCCCAAATCTCTTGGGCTCATTATTTTGACTCAAGCTAGGAAGCTCAAGGAAGCTGCTATTTCCAAACCACCCAATTGTTACATGCTAATCCCTCGACAGCATGCTGCTTCAGTAGTCTGCGCCCTGCTCCAGCTTCTGCCTTAGGAAAAGGAAGCACCTAGCGGCGGGTAACTGAAAGTCAACAGAAGCACGCTCACTGAAAATACGGTTAAAGGAAGTAAAATTTTTGTCTATAAATGTGACAAACTGACTGCTTCTTACAAAATCATAGCAGTATACCAGAAAAATAGAGCATCTGAAGAGAAAGAAAAATAAGCATCCCGATGTTTAAACTTCACATCATAAAGCCCATACGTGTTATTTTATAGGAAATCCCCTCGAGTCCTCATCCAGAGGCTACTTACTGTATTTTGTGTAACATTCCTATGTGCCTGATTATCTACTTTTTCAACCTACAAATGGTGTATGGAATATGTAAATCTAGATAACTGTGAGAAATTCACTATCAAGCTCCATGAGGATAGAGACTGTATCTTATTCAGTTTTGGATTTCCAGTGCCCAGCATATGCCTACCACACAGGAGCAGTGTAAGAAATATTTGTTGAATGAATGAATGAAAATTAATTAGGGTTATCAGGGAATCTAGATCTTTCCAGTGAACCAGATGTGTGATATATCCTGAGAGACCTAAAAAAACCTCAGTTATGATGCTAACAGTGTTGCTTTTTAGAGATAATTGAAATGGAAAATATTTCACCATTTTTTCCCTAAGGTCTTTCAACTCTGTCTTGAATGACCTAAACTGTGAAATTTATAACTGAGAATATTGGCAACTACTTAGATTAAAAACAAAGTCAACCATATTCAAAATACTGACCTCCAAGCAGAAAATTGATATCCTTTTATTAGATTCTTAAGCCAGGCTTATTTTTAATGTGTCTAACATGTTTAAAACACAGCCCTTATCAAACTTAACTCTAAATTATGATGCATTGACCTACATTTTGTCTCTACCAAGAATCTTGTAATGAAACTAGTAATCTACTTATTGGTTTAATTCAACACAAGGGAGCTGGTGATTCTGAACCCCAGAGGCTATTCCCATGATAGCAGTAGTCCTTGAGTAGTATAGGTTTCTTTTTCTTCATTTCTAAGAAAGATAATGAATATAAAGACAACTGAAAACAATAGAAATTTACTCTCTTAAGTGGTTGACTTTACTTTCTTAAAGTCAGATTGAAAACATGTCAGAATAGTGTTATTAGTATGTGTTATAATCAGGAATGTGCCGGAAAATAATCTATTCATCTAGGATGAGAGAGCTAACTGTAAAATATATTGATTAAGAGCACAGGCTATGGAGCCAGACTAATGTTCTTAAACCCTGACTATGCCACTTAGCAGCTATGTGACTTTAGTAATACTTAACCTTCTTGGGCTTCAGATTCTTCATTTGTAAAATGGTGATCATCTTTTTAATAGGGTTGTTGAGAAGGTCAAATGAATTAATATGGAGTTTATAGAAAGTACCTGGAATATAGGAAATGCAATATAAATGTTTGGTCTCCTATCCTTTCTAATAAAGTAACTTTAATTATCCTTTGGAGAAACTTATATAAAAAGGAAGAACGGCATGTGTTCGTATCAACATGAATTCCACCAACACCTTGGCTGTATTCTTTGTACAACTGGGCAATCATTTCACTACTAGTTCTATCCAAAGATGACTTCATGTGGGCCTACAAGTGATTTAATGCTGAATTTTTTCCTCCCTCATGAACAGTTTAGTGAATTCTTTAGAGACCAAGCTCCTTGGTATGACTCTCTCTTGGCTTAGAGTAATGTACTCTATTCAAGCAGTCACACCCTTGAATAAAGCAGTCAACCACCAGGAGTGTAGCTGTCTACCTCCAATTTCTCATCTGCTGAGGCCTGTTTCCCCTCTTAGATGACAGTTTTGGACAGGATCTATGACAACTCCCAAGCTTGTTCCTTTTCATCTGTGGCCACATCTGCCCACAGAAAATAGACATGCATCCTTATGAAAGCAAACTGTAAAGCAGTAGCATCTTTTTTCCTCTTGCCCTTCAGAGTCCCTGGGCAGGAGTCAATCATCAGTCCTTTGGGTTCCCCTAACTCTGGGCATATATCAAGCCCTCTAGGTGCTTCTATTGAAGATCCTCTGTCTTCCCCTAGGTTCACAGCATCTCAGCAAGTCTCTCCCCAAATGCTCTTTCCACCCCCACTGATAACCCATTAATCCTTTCCATGTGAGTTTTAGAATAACTAGTATCTAATTCTCGACCACACCACTTTGACACACTTAAGTTCTACTGGATATTATCCCTTAACTCATTTTCGTATCCAGTGTGCACCTCATCTTTGTGCCTCAGTTAAAATTTCCTATTATATTCTGTTACAGAAGCAAAGCTTAGTTCTGAGGACATTAATGAGAGGTTTAAAAAAATTTTTTTTTATTTTTGTAACTCTTATTGGAGTATAGTTGCTTTACAGTGTTATGTTAATTTCTACTGTACAACAAAGCAAATCAGCTATACATATACATATGTCTCCTCTTTTTTGGATTTCCTTCCCATTTACGTCACCACAGAGCATTGAGTAGAGTTCCTTGTGCTATACAGTAGGTTCTCATTAGTTATCTATTTTATACATAGTATCAATAGTGTCTATATGTCAATTCCAATCTCCCAATTCATCTCACCCCCCTTCCCCTTTGGTATCCATACATTTGTTCTCTACAACTATGGCTCTATTTCTGCTTTGTAAATAAGATCGTCTATACCAATTTTTTCAGATTCCACATATATGCGTTAATATATGATATTTGTTTTTCTCTTTCTGACTTACTTCACTCTGTATGAAAGTCTCTGTTTTTTCTCTAGAATTTCTGGTTTCTGCAGGTTCCTTTTTGCAGATTGTCTTGTTCTCTGCCCTTTATCCTGGATTTTTCCTCAACAGTCTGGTCGTCCCTGACTGACTACTCACATTTCAGAGTGAGGCACTAAAACTGACAGGAAGCTCTCTCTGCATATGTGTAGGTTGGACTATCAACTGGTGGGCTTCTTTGTAGCATGATCCAACTGGGCAGTTTTACAGTGGAGTGCTAGTGATGAGGGATCTGTTAGGTCTTTACTCTAGGCATGGTCACCCAAGAAAGGAATCCTGCGATCCTCTGCTTTTAAGGTATGGTGGTAGTGGTAGCAATGGTGGGTTGAATCTGGATTGCCAGTTTTCTCTAAGCCAATAAGAAGAAAGGTACTAGGCTTTCACCCTTCATAATGTAGTACTCAACTAACATAATTTATGGAATCAGTTCTACTGTCTTTGTGGCAGTGACATGTGGGTGAAAACTTGAAGGTTAAGTGAGATTATCCACATAAGGAGTAAGAGAGGCACTGATCTAGTTGTGGGAAAATCATGTCTGAGATCCCCGAGCAGGTATGTTGTTTGCTGAGTTCAAGGATTTCAGGTGCGACCAAAACCTAATGAGCAAATTAGAGAGCAGGTAAGATGGCATGAAAGAAGCAGACAGGGACAGATTGTGTAAGTTATTAAAGCTCACATTTAGAATTCTGGATACAATTCTAGGTGTAATGAGAAGCCATACAAGGGTGTTAGAAGAATAATCTCAGTTATTGCAGATAACTGGACTGACCTTTCCACAGATAACAATTGTAATACATGTGTGTGTATGTTTGTGTGTATATAATTTGAAGGCATTGGATAGTAACCAGAAGCAGACAGAACTTAGAGAGGATTTAGCCCTTAAAAGAAGACACCCATATGCACAGATGAGATTCACATTTATATGACCTCCCTTTTTTTTACACAAATCACTGCATAATATAGAACATCTAGACTTAAGCAGAAAGCCAGAATCTTATTGGCTTGAGAAATGAAAGGTTGGTGTTCAAGGATGTCAGAGTGACTGAAAATTTAGGAGGACATACTGTAAAGGAGGAATTCCTAGAGAAGAAGACACAAAATATGAAGAATTCTCTTCAAATACTTGGGTGACTTCTAGACTATGCAATCATGGGGGAGACTCCGAGAAATCCACTAGAAAGTAGTAGCTGAAAAGATGAAAAAGTGAATAGAGATGTTAGATGCTTCTCAAAGCAGAAAAGACAGAGTTTGGAGTTTGAGTTCTTTCAAATTAGGGAGTTTGGTGAACCCCCAGGGTTTTCCACCTCCCTACCCCATCAAAGCCTGACACCAAAGCCTCCACAAGTTCTAGGTGATCATCTAGTAATTTAACTCACTTCCAGAAGAAAAGTCAATGGTCTTCTGGGGAAGAGAATAGATTATAGCATTTCTACACTGGAACACAATGCCTCATATAAAATAAAAAATTCTAGATATGCAAAGAAGCAGAAGAATGTGACTTACAATTAAGGAGGTGGGGGAAAGCAAATGAATCAGATGTGAAAATTAGCATACAAGGACTTTAAACTTGATTTTATAAACATTTTAAATGACCTAAGGGAAACGATGGTTATAAAGAGTGAAGAGATGAGAAATTTCAGTAAAAAAAGAAAATCTATACAAAACAAGAAATTTTAGAATTGAAAAGTACAGTTTCTGAAATGAAAAAAAAATCACTGAGCTGGCTTAACAGGAAATTGGATGAAGCAGAAGAAAGTCAGTAACTAGAGGACAAGACAATAAAAATTATCCAATCTGAAGAATAGAAGGAAAACAAAGACTGGGAAAAAATAGCACAGCTTCAGTGGCCTCTGGGATAACATCCACTGATCTAACATAGGAAGTGTCTAATTTGAATTCCAGAAAAAAAGAAGACATAGAATGGGGAAGAAACAAGTTTGAAGAAATAATGGCCCAAATTAAGTGAAAAACATCAGTTTACAGATCCAGGAAGCTCAGAATACTCTAAACAGGATAAATATAAAGAGAACCACACCTTAGGCACATCATAGTCAAAGTTTTGGAAAGCAAAAGTAAGTTTAAATTTTGGAAGTGGTCAGAGAAATAAGACACTTTATATATATGAGGACAATGATCTGAATGGTAGCTGCCTTCTCAGCAGAAACATTGGAGGACTTAAAACAATAGAATGGCATCTTTAAAGTATTGAAATTTAAAAAAATATAACCACCAATCTATGATTCTATATTCAGTGAAAATATTCTTCAGAAATGAGGGCAAAATATAGATGTTTTCAGGTAAATGAAAGCTGAGAGGATTAGTTATCATCAGGCCTGTGCTTTCAAGAAATACTAAAGAATGTCCTTTAGGCCAGAGGGAAATAACACCTGATGAAAACTGAATCTACTACAAGGAAGAAGAGAACAGGGAATGGCAAATATATACATAAATATAAAAGATGACTTTTTTCTTCCTTTATTTCCTTTACAAGATAACTGACTGAGGTTTGTAAAATATTTATAATACAAGCTGAATATAATAAAAAATAGCACAAAAATAAGAGACAGTTAAAAGGAATTTTATACCTACAAGATTCCTAATTTTATATTAATTAGCACACTATTAAGTCTAAGTAGACTGTGATAAATTAATCCCTAGGATAACCACAACCAAATAATACAAATAGATAGGTGTAGCTAAAAAGTCAATATACAAATTAAAATAAAATTCTAAACATTATTTGATTAACCCCTCCTTCCTCCCAAGAAAGGCAGGAAAGGAGGAACAGAGAACCAAAAAAAAAAAAAAAAAAAAAAGAAACCAAGGAAGGTGGTATACTTCAATCAACCATATCAATAAATTAAATTTAAATGGCCTAGCAGACCAATCAAAAGGCAGAATTGATGACAGTAGAGATGGAATTAAAAGGATGAAAGAGAGCAAGGCACTGTTAGTAGGCGCTACCTACCGTTGCTCAGTAGAAGGTGTATAGTGTGAAAACTATCTGATATAACGTGATATTGCTATATTGTATATGTTAGAACTTTCACTTGTCAGGCCTAACCTTAGAACTACAAGTAGAACTCACTATTGTTGTTACTGGTTTACTTCATTCCCTGCACACTGAAAATGAAAGCACACATCCAGGTACTAAATTATCTTTCTTTTTGGTGTTTACAGTCTGGAAGGCATTGAAATAGCTAAAGAATAATGAAACAGGAGGACTGGGGCCAATACACCCCTGGTTATTTCTTTCTTGAGTTATTCCCTTCCTTTCTATCATCCAGTACAAAATAGTGTGTACCTATTTCTAATGAAACCCAGGGGATAATATTCCTCTTGGCAACTTAGAGCAATGCTTAGCAGGTTTCTCTGGAAAGAAATGCTTTATACATAGCATGAATCCCTTGTGCTGCTCTTTGAGTTTATTTTGAATGAATTAAGAATTCGTTGAACACCTGCTACGTGCAGTACACTGGGGAAGAAAAATTAAATGCAAAAGCAATATTAAAAGAGTGTCTCTATCCTTATTAAAGTCAAATATGTGTGGAGAGATATATAAATATTCAAGTAGTTAATTAAAAATACAAGGAATATGATAAATATTAATTGGTGAGCAAAGCAATAAATGCAATACAAGTCCCTAGGAAGTATAGACAACTGTGAGATGGGCTGATTAGGGAGAACTTCAGAGAGAACATGTGACTTTCCCTGAGCCTGAAATCATGGGTAGGGTTCAGACTGGTAGAGAAAAGGATGAGAACTCATTCCAAGTGAAGAAAATTGGGGAACAATGCTGTGCCACAGTGAATCAACACATTGTGCTTGAAAACAAAGGCCAGACAAGCCCACGTAGAAGAGAGGCTTTGAGTGGCTATGCAGCAGGGTCTAAGAGGGGAAAGGCAGGTTGGGTAAAACCTATGGGAGGCACGGAAGGCAGGTTAGGTTGCTTCAGCTTTTACCAGGAAGCCACCGGATGTGGTTGAGGAGAAAAATAACATGGCAGACATAGTTCATGAAAACTAATCTGATCCTGAAGAGTTGCGAGGATTGGAGGGGAGAAGATTCCTCTTCTTTAGCCTTTAGTATAGGCAGAGAAGGATTTGAATAAGGCAAAGTTATATGTGAGAAAAGAATAAGTACGTTTACTATAGACTACCTTTAAAAAGCAGATAAGGAATTGCTAATGTTATTAATTATGGAACTGTTTCAATGAGAATATTACACATTGTTGAGTATCTGTGAATTTTCGGTCAAGAAAATTTATGTGACCTTAGTCATGAGCTGTCAGTAATCATATAGTTGTAGCTTCTAGTAACCTAGAACTCATTTTGGATGAACTGCACTGGGTACCTAGGAGAAGGGGCTCAGAATTTAAAAGTATGTCACTGGTGTGTCTTTATTAGCTCTCCTTTGTTCATGGGGGATAGAAGCTATCTATAAAAACTTAATTTTTTGTTAATAAATGTGAATTAATAATGCCTCATAAAGACTTTCATTCTGCATTTCATTTTGACTTTGGGCTTATTTCAATCTTCTTTGTGATAAAGTGGGGGTACATTTTTATGTTTATTTATTTGCTGTGAAAGATTTATGAAACTCAGGTACCAAAATATCCAGAACACCTGCATGAATCTGGAAACTTTATAGAGCTAATTGGCCATATGGTACACCGCCAGATAAACACATCAGAAGGAACTCAAAAAAATATCTAAAACTGTTTTCTTTGACTTTTCTTGATAATGGCTTTATTTATTATGAAATGCTGGAAGTGGGGTTAGGGGTTAAACTGGGAGAGAATTTGAGAAGATATTTTAATGTAAAAAAAAACTTCAGAGAAAAATTTATTCTTTTGAGCTTTTCTTGTGATATTGTATCACCTGCTCCCATGATGCTAGTGGTCATCTTAGTCAATGAAATTTCCTGTGAATTCTGCTCGACCTTGCTTACGTCTCCCTGGTATATCAAGGAAGCTCTATCAAAGGAGGTCCTGGGAGCGGTATGGATAGGACTTTGCAATTTGATGATAAAATGACACTACAGGTTAGATCATTTTATGGAAAAATTTGTTAATCATTAGGCTGGATATGGTTTATTGTACCATTATGGATGAAAATGCTAGGAAACCATTGAAATCTGATTTCATTTTTAGCATTTATATATTGTTTTGAATCACATGAGTTATTAGGATTTGGTGAATGAAGAGATCATTTAATATTATCCAGAATTCTACGAACCGAATACAGTTTGGATACCTCGTAGATGGTCAGAATTACTGACCTTTAAACGAATGAATCATTGTATGCGTCAAGGTAATTTTATATGCAAACAAAGTTTAGTAATTTTTAAGGTATAGCTTTTGAACTATTTTCTGCTCTTACATAAAATCTAGCTTTAGAAGAACCATTAAAAGAAATTAGGGAAAATTGTCCTGCAGAAAGTATCCTGCTTGTTAGAATCTGGACATATCCTTTGGCCAGGCCATTCCCACCATAGATAAATTCTAATTCTCAACTAACTTTTAAGGAGAGTGGAGAGAGTAGCCATTCAGAGATGGAAAAAGTTTTATTCTGTTCTCCATTCTCTTCTTGTTCTGAGATTTCACATGAATAAATTTTAATTTCCATGAAATGGAAGCTTTCCACTTATAAATGTGAGGGGTGAGTAAGCAAGTATTCACATGTTGACTTTTATCTGCATCTCTCAATGGTTTAGAGATGTCCTACTTTGCCATGACTCTCTATTTCTGATTATTTTCACTTGAATTTGTGAGTGTGTGTGTCTGGGTGTTTGATCTCAGGAATGCATTGCTGTGCTTCCTTATATTTTCCCTTTTTAGCAACTTCACATAGCTTATGAGTCCTTTCCTCATATATTTTGTCTACCTATTTGAAGTGGAATATTAACAAAAGGCATTCAACAGCACTACATAAAAGATACCATAAAATTGCTTCAAATACTCAATTCAGTATGGAGTTTGCAAAACTAGAACCTGATTTGCATTTTCTTCAAAAGAATGGAATAGTCCCGAGTTTGACTGTAGCAGAGCAAAACCATGATAATGCAGGGAGAAAAAAATTAGAGAAAGTTTTCATCACCTATGTTTTTCTTGTTCTTGATCCAGCCTTCCAGAACAAATGTGATACAGTATTATCTTACTGTGATGCCTGTTCCTAACTGAAATCTATGATGTTTTGTGGTTGAATTTAGACACGTATAATCAAATCATATCATGTTGTGAACATAGAGATCCAAGTTTGTATCTCATCTCTAAATGCATTGTATGCTATATGAGAGTACAGCCACTAAATGGGGGGAGTTGTAGTGATCATACCACTTCTTGGGGATAATTGGGAAACTGGGTTGCCAGAGTCTAATAATAGGCATGCCGACTTTCATCCCTTTCAGATTTCCAACCACATGTTGGACTGTAGCTCAAATATTGCTTGAGAGTTAAATTTTTAAAATATTTTTCCTAAATGTAACACTTTTCTACCAAATGACCTAAAAATATCTCTGATATTTCCATGACTATTTTATTCTATTCTCATTGTAGGTGGGACAATCGCACATATGGAATGATTCTACTTCTGGAGTTTGTAGATGAATACAAAGTGGACCAGAATATAGGGAAGGATTAATGGTGAAAACAATGAAAAAATAAAGTTCACTTAACAAGAATTAAAAACATTAATAGTTTCCAAAAGTGACATGTCAGCAAGAGAGATTTGAAGGCTGGACAGGAGGTCTTGGTCACATAGTAATGGAAAATGTAGAAAACTTTGATATATTTATGGTTGGAGTTTTTCCTCTTTGTATAATGGATAATATCAGTAAACATTCTTTCTTGTGGGATGGAAATAACAAATTAAAAAAATTTCTGATCTTCATGAAATTTCTAATTGTAACCAAAGAACGTAACTAGCTGCTCATGTCCTATTCTCCACCATGTAATGTCAACCCTTGAACACCAAAAGTAGTTCAAATGTGTGTGCAGAGAGAGAGACATGAGAGGGATGCTAAGGCTCTAGGAACTACCCCATGCATACACCATCTGGTCTGTGCTCTCCTGAAGAAGTATATGGTTTATCAGGGTATAGCAGGTGGGACTTTGACCCCTAGGCATGGGTGGTAGGCTAAATGGCAAGATGTTCTCATTCCTGTTCATTCCTATTGTGTTCTGAGTGAAGGATTATTCTAGCACATTGCCTGTGATAGAAAACTGGCTTAAAAATATTAAGTATGAAGGATGCTATTTATTTATACTTTGAATTACTTTCCCTTTTTTGTTTGATCCTATTTATTTTACATAAAATAGGTAAATAACCAAGTTACTTTATAGAATTTTTAAATGATATTTAGAATGCATGTCCAAATTCTATTTTAGTGGTCTTTCACGATCACTGCCTTCATAAATTTTATGAAATACTTGTCTCTAGGTGGCAGCATTTCAAGCCTTTATAATACATTATTTAAAAATACATAAAATGAGGTGTTCCTCAGTGTGGCTAGTGATGATTTGGGGGAAGATGGTAAGACAGAATAATTTGCTGACAAAAATCAAGGGCTTGTTGAATTTTCAGGACGTATTTGGCATTAATCAAAACCAAACTGGCAGGAAAATGCCCACAAAATAAAACAAGACTGTGTTTTTGTTCACAGCTGGGCTTTCCAAGGACCGTCAGTGTGATTCAGCATCCACCACAATGGCTAGACCTCTGGTGGAAAGAAAATCCTCTCCAGTCATCCTCAGATTGTGTAAGTGCAAAGAGCATTCTCTGCTGTCACATCTGTGTGGCTTCTTAACCCGTTTGGCAAAGGGGAGGGGAATTAGGACCTTGCCTGGGCTGCATGCCTTGGACAATAACAAAATGGATGCCTGTCATTACAACTGTCATTTATTGGCTGCTTTTCATGTGATTGCTTCAATCTATTTACTTTACAAATGCTTATGGATTTATTCCTTACAATAACCCTAACAGGTAGGCACTGCTATTCTCCATTTGCAACTGAAGTACAAAGGCGCAGAGAGGGTAAGTGACCTGGCCCAAGGCAACACAGATAGAAAAGTGGCAGAGCTAGGATTTGAACTTGGCCATCGTGTTGCAGAGATTTTGTACTTATTTACCATGCTAAGCTGTGTAATCTTAGCTGGAAAAGGCCCGGAGGGAGTGAGAAAAGTACAGCAGCAGGTATAGTGTGGCTTTATTGGGCTTAGGGGAGAAACATCACTTCTTTATGCTCAATGGTCTGTAGAGTATTCTTCTGAAGGTTTTGAGACTACTTTCTGACCTGATACTTAAATTCAGTTCCTCATACATTTATCGAGTGCCTCTTGTGATCTAGGAATGACATAAGGTGCCAGGGACAGCAAGGCAGGTAAGATACAGATAAGACTCTACGTTAAATCTTAGAAAGATGTACTTTATTTTATAAATGACCTCAGATGGCATTCTTTGCTGATGCCCTTAAAGTAGCAGAATGACACAGTGAGAATGCACGTGCTTGTTTCTTACTAGAAGTCAACCTCCCTTTTTGTTTACATCTCAAGTCATTAAGGGAAGTGCAACCGAAGATGTCCATATCAGATGAATCCGATTCCTGGTGTGCTCTCTGGTTATCAGTAGCAGGCCATGGCTGCTTGAAGCTGCTTAGTAACCTGCTGGCTTACTGATGAGCTTCTCAGACTGCAAACATGCATAACTGAAATGGAAGAATAATAGTCAACTTTCTTCTTCCATTTCTGTATTTAGATCATTTTTGTTTTGACTCCTGACTTCCCTTGTTCTTGAAAATAGCAAATAGCATGTAGAAAAAGCTATCATCTGATAGTCATGCAAAAATGGCAAGGCAATACTGCCTCTCTTGCAATGAACGTATCACCTGAAATAATATTTACTACCATCAAATTCCATAAATTACATAAAATAATAAATAAATGGCAACCTCATTCTTCAGCTGTTTAGCAGCAACTGTACTTCTTGATTCTATGATTATTTTCAACAAATGATTTTGAGAATTAATTAGGAATAGAAAATGTGAAAGAAGATGCTTGAACTTCACAGATAACATGTTTGAAAGACTTTCTATTTCTATGTCTCTAAAATCTATGGGTTAAGCAGCAGCTTCATAGATATAGAGAGTTTGGAGCCATGCTGTTGGTGGCACTTCAAGTACCTCATGATAGTAACAACACTAACCAACATTTATTGCGTCAGGCCGTAGGCTAAGTATTTAATATGCATCATCTCATTTAATCTTCCCAAACACTTAGTCTTCATATAAGAAAACAGACTCATAGAGGTTACTTGTCCAAGGTTACATAGCTAACCGTGACAGAGTGGGGCTCCCAAACTGGGAGATTTGTCTAACCAGTCTACACTCATGGCTCCCTTCCCATTCTCTCTAAGAAAATCACTTAGTTTATTGATTGTAGCCCGTGCCCACCCATTCAGCATATCACAGCTATAAGCCCTTCTTGACTCCCTGAATTTTTGTGGATTTATTGTGAGAAATAAATTCATCCCCCAATTGTATACTTACTGCTCCAGAGACCTTTTCATTTTACATTTCATTTTAAATTTGTGTTGTGATTTCATTAGTGTCAGTTATCTATCGATGTAACAAATGACTTCAAAACTATGTGGCCTAAAGCAACAATCATCACTTATTATCTCTCATGGTTTCTGTGGGTCAGCAATTCAGATAGGGCACAAGAGGGATGACTTGTCTCTGCTCCATGATATCTGGAGCCTCAGCAGAAGCTAGAAGCTTACTCACTCTCCTGTCTGGAAGATGATGCTAGCTGTCAACTGAGGGTCTAGTGGGGCTTTGGTTGGAACATCTATATGTACCCTTTACATCAGTCCTGGGTTTTCCTCACAACATCATAGCTGGTTCCAAGGGCAAATATTCTGAGAGAGAGCACCAATGCAGAAGCTCCATTACTTTTTATTGGGGTTGTGGTGGTGGTGAAGCTTTATTAAGGTATCAGTCACATACCATAAAAGGCACTTACTGCAAGCATATTGAATATTTTTCAAAGTCTATACCGTTGGCGTTCATGTGAGTGGATGCATAGTTAAGTAAAATATGTACTAGTGGTAGGTTTAATGATAAAGTGAAGATAACAAGCCGTTTTTGAGGTATTCCATAAGTCATCTCAATATATCTGACTATGGTGCCTTATTTAAAAATGGGGTTCTTGATTGGAGAAAAAGCATGTTGAGGGCCTGGGCATCACTGCCCTACACATACATACTGTGCATATTTGTTGGGAACTTTCTGGACATATGTGACGACCCCAAGAGTAGTCACACAAAATACCTGATAAACATGGCTTCTGTTGTGGCTGAGCAAGGAGTTCCAGCTGTAGACATTACCAATTCCACTTCATTGCAAACAAAATCCCGATTTTCTTCAGGGATGTGATTGAAATGTGAGCAGATAAAGGTGGAATTCCACTCATGTCCCCTATCTCCAGGGGATAAACCATAAACTGAAGCCCACGCTCTTCTTTCATGCCTTGGGAGGTGTAGTCTGAGAGCAAGAGGCTTGGAGGTGCTGCAGTCATTTTGTGACCATGAGGGGAGAGCCAACAAAGTAGCAGGGAAGCCAACCGGAGCCCTGATATTTTTGAGCAGCTAAAGTAACCAACTCTAAAACTTCTACTTCAAAAAGTCTTGATGAGTGAATTACTAAAATATCCTTAATGTTCAAGCCACTTTAATTCGCATATTTTGTTACTTGAAGCAGCACTCCTCCCAAATGACAAATTCCTGTGAAAAGAACAAATTGTATTTATTCCTGTCAGCAACAGAGTAAAAGTATACAACTACTTGCTCTTATTAATTCTATTGCAATAAGCTGAATTAATCTTGAGACTATTATAATTTATAATCTTTCTTTTGGAAAGTCAGTGCCAGTAAGTGTTTGGAACTTCTAGGCACCTGAGGCCATAATGACTGTGTGTTAAAGATATATTAAATCAATATTAAACTAAAAATTGTCTTTGAAATTTATGCCTTAAAATATTAGAGAATATAGGGAGAAAGCTCAGGAGAGCTGAGCAACTGATTTAGGAAATAAAAAATTGGGAACTGGAAACTATAAATTATGTAAGAGGGGCATGGTCTGCCAAGCTGGGGTCATTTTGCACTGACAAGTTGTGTGCAGGACTCCCTCTGAAGTCAGGCAGACTTATGTGCAGAAATCGCTGTCAGGATCTTGCCCTGAAACTGTAAATGAGGAAAGCTGAGAAACTGGAACAATTTCTTGATAAATGTGTGGAAATGTACCAGCTTTCAGGAAGACCAGGTGTTTGATGGAAATCAATGCTCTTGAGACTCTAATATTGCTGGATAAATTAACAAGAAAGAGAGAATCCCATTCACTTTCTTTAAACTTAAAATGATTTGTCTTTCAAAAAAAAAAAAAACCTTTAGGAATACTTCAGTTATTATTTTTTCCAGATAGTTAAGTATTTTAATGAATAATGCTCACTCTTTGAATAACTGGTATAAGATTAGACTTTTTTCTTTCCAATATTCTCAGAAAAAATTTCTTTCATATTAGGCCCAGCTTAACCTGTGGGTCAGAGGCTACCATTTGTGCGTCCTTGTTTCTGGAGCAGCAGGTATCGGTCTAATACGTATGGCATCACCCAGTTTACTATGAGCCTCCTTGACTGTTAGAGAGAGGGTGAGGAAGGGACAGTGCAAATTTGGCAACGTCAAGTCTCTGAAAACCATTTTTAAAGAATTTTGTCATGGAGGTTCAAGGGAAGAATTAAAACTCATCTTATAAGTCCTGATATGATTATAAAATTTAAGCAGAAGTTGTGATTTATTAAAAAAATGTTTTAATTGACTAGGTATTTAAAGAGCCAGCATACAGAATCTAGCTTGAAGTCAGTGTTGGTTAGAAGCCTTTCTGGTCGATTATAATTACAGAGGGAATTTTTTTAAAATTTGATTTTTAATCTTTAGTTATGAAAATTTTCATAGGCGTTACCAGGCCAGGTCTGTAATTTATAAGCTCATCATTCATGGGCATAAGTGGTTATTGTATTTTTGTTGCTGTCTCTTTCTTGTGGGACATTTCATCATTTTTTATTAGAATTTTATTACTATAGTATTTATTAAGTTGGTATCAGAGATTTACAGTATGCATCATTTTAGGGTCTGCTATATGAGATCTAAGGCAATTTTGATAAAGGTAATAGTATTGATCTATTGATTGAATGATCTGGTTTTTTGTTGTTGTTTATGTAAGAATCATAAGATGTTCTTAGTGGGTAAGATCAAAGGTGTAGACAATGAAGTATTTGTAGACAGAACCCTCAAGAAATTTACAGAAAATGTGATTTTTAGAGAATTGTGTGGAATTTGGCTTTGCAGATCAAGCCCTCTATCTTACACTCAAGGGACAGGAGGAGCTCCTAAAATGTCCATTATGTTGTTTGTCAAGGACCATACAATGGGTTAGTGGAATAGGAAGGAAACCCACATCTTTTAACTCTTGTCCAGAGGTCTTCAGAATACATCATAATATCAATCTCTAATAGCACCAAATTTCCCTAATAATCTACTGGGGGTCTATCATTTTATAGTTAACTAAACCCTTGTTTTTCAATGACATTTGCAGGGTTACAGGTTCAATTAAATTAGCATATCAGTACAGAAAATTTACATTTATTATTTTTGTCCTAGAAAAATCTCTTTAAAATTTCAAGCTTACTTCTGGTTCTAGTGTTTTGGGATTTAGAAAATTAGCACACAATCTACTTATACTCTGTATAATATAGCTTTCTGGGTTTCAGTGGGCTCATCATAAAATGAAAAATTGCTATAATTGATCTCTCAGTTCCAGCCCTAGAATTTTCTTAATCTGTATACAATATCCACTTAATCTTCGGATGAACTCTTCCTGGTATTAGTATTTTGTTGTGTTTCTCTCATTGGGGAATAAAGACTTTCTTTGTGCATGTAAAATAATTTTAGGCATGAATGGTTAGAAATATTTTTTGGCAAGTGCCCTCTTTATCTCTGAATTAAATTGGCCTTAAGACTGACCCTGAAGGTAAAACCACTGTAGTCTTTTAGAATGCCCTAGATTAGAAGTAAGGTCCCTGGGCTAGCCTCTGTCTTCCATGTTCTTTACTGCAAGTCTCTCTTTTCTGAGGTCTCAGTTCTTAAATTCTCAAGTGCCAGAGACGCAGAGCCATTACTCATTTGATCTTCTCCCACCACCCACACCTGCCTGTATTGGTTGAAATAACACTCTGGATAAACCATGGCCTCATTCTCCTAAGTTCCTAGGGCCTTAGCCCTCTGTTGCCCAGAGATCCTGGATATGTCGGGGTGGTCCAGTTATTAGGTAGGCAAAGACTTCTGATTGTGGTAATGGGTCTGGGAGAGCACTGATGGATCTGAGCATATACAACATCAGTGCTAGGGTGTGAGGTGCAGTTGGTGGCGCTGGAACTCCAGGTCCTGGTTTTTCTAATGCGTCAGCACCATGTCAGTGTGAGGGCAATTTTACTGATGATGATGGTGAAGAGAACTAAACAGTAAATGCCACTGGGGAAAACTGGAAATCTGTGCTCATAATAGGTACAACATAAGGATCAAAATTTATACTAACTAGAGTACTAATTATACCAATTATAGTACTTTTGTGACCTAATTTTAACTTAGGTTTATTTACCGAGCAGTAAAATAATGATTAGATAAGAAGCTAAGTATGCCACATGAGTGCTATTCTGTTTTATTGATTCCAATATTCAGACTTACTCACGTACTCATCAGTGTTCATATAATCTAGTCCTGTACTCATGCAATGGGATTATTGTTTCAGGTCTTAAAAAAAAATTAGATTGCATCCTGATGAAGGTAATTTTGAGCTTAAAGGATTTGTGTGAATGCTAATGAGTGCCCCCTGAGAACTGTCATCTATGTACAGGCAAATCTTGAGAAGCATGTGGAACAGAGGGCTTTTAATCACATGCTAATTCTTTGAACAAATTTTAAAAAGTAACGTTTCTTGGTTTTTCCTACGTGTTCATTGCAAAAGTAATGGAAATAGAGAAAACTTAATATATGAAATAATTATTTACCCATACTTGCACCACAGGTAGATAAGCACCAGTGACATTTGGCACGAACTCATAATTCTTTCATAGACACACACACACGATTATTTTGGATGCAAAATTGCTCTCAGTCTATTTCTTTTGTATCTACTTTAAAATATTAACCTTTCTGGGTTTCAGTAGATTCATCAGAAAATGAGGGTATTGATCTCTGAGATCTAGCTACCTCCAATTATATGAATATCTACTAAAGTTTCATTTATTCTTTGGATAAAAACTCTTGCACACCAATATAAAAATTCTTTTAAGTTCACCATTTCCCACCTAACAATGTTTTGTGAACATTTTTATGGCTTTGAATATTATTCAATATTATGATTTTAATGGCTTTATGTTATTCCATTGTATGATTATATCATGTCTTTACCAATCATTTTTTTAACATTAGTGTATTTTTTCTAATTTTCCTGTTATATTTTATGTTCAATTATTGTCTTTGTAAATAAACTCTTATGCAAATATCTGATGATTTATGTATAATAAATTCTTAAGTATATAATTTATGGGTCAAAAGATTCCCCAAATTTAGGTGTTTTAGAAATATAGTGAAAATTACCTCCAGAAATAATGTGCTAGTTTATATACTCCTGAAGTTTAGCTCAACATATTATTATTTAAAATATTTATTAATCAAGTTTAATACAATAGCACACTGTTTTATGTTCCTTTGATTACTAAATTTTTCCATGTATTTATCACTTGCATTCCTTTGCATATTTTTGTGAGTATTCATCTACTTTATTGATTTCTTCACATATTAACATTTTATCATAAGTTTGCAAACTTATTTTCCTGAGCTTATTCCTTGACACACTAGCTGTGTGATCTTGGGCAAGATGTTTATCTTGCCCATGCCTCAGTTTCTTTAAATTAAAGTGGGACTGATCTAACCCATCTCTTCAGTTAATGTTTTCTGGATCTGAAAACTGGCGCAGATTTGGGGAGTGAGTAAGTCTGTGACTTTTTATTAGAGAGACCACACTCACCCTCCTGCTCTTCTGTTCTTGCCTTTTTACCTGATTGTAGGGGTTAAGTAGCACCATTGTTGGATGCATGTCTTTTTCTTTTTCTTAAAGTATTATTTTATTGAAGTATAGTTGGTATACAATGTTGCGTTAATTTCTGCTGTACAGCAAAGTGACTCAGTTATACATATATATATACAATCTTTTCCACATTCTTTTCCATTATGGTTTGTTACAGGATATTGAATACAGTTCCCTGTGCTATACAGTAGGACCTTGTTGTTTATCCATTCTCTGTATCATAGTTTGCACCTGCTAATCGCAGACTCCCAATTCATCCATCTCCTACCCCCTTCCCCCTTGGCAACACAAGTCTGTTCTTTATGTCTGTGAGTCTCTTTCTGTTTTGTAGATAAGTTCACTTGTGTCATATTTTAGGTTCCACATTTGTGATATCATATGGTACTTGTCTTTCTCTGACTTACTTCACTTAGTATGATGATCTCTAGGTCCATCCATGTTGCTGCAAATGGCATTATTTCACTCTTTTTAATGGCTGAGCAATATTCCATATACCACATCTTCTGTATCCATCCACCTGTCGATGGACATTTAGGATGTTTCCATGTCTTGGGTATTGTGAATAGTGCTGCTATGAACATAGGAGTGCATGTATCTTTTTATTTTATTTTATTTTTTGGCTGCATTGGGTGTTTGTTGCTGCACGCAGGCTTTCTCTAGTTGCGGTGAGTAGGGGCTGCTTTTTGTTGTGGTGCATGGGCTTCTCACTGTGGTGCAGAGCATGGGCTCTAGGCGTGCAGGCCCAGTAGTTGTGGCACACGGGCCTAGAGCGCAGGCTCAGTAGTTGCGGTGCACAGGCTTTGTTGCTCTGCAGCATGTGGGATCTTCCTGGACCAGGGCTCGAACCCATCTCCCCTGCCTTGGCAGACAGATTCTTAACCACTGGGCCACAAGGGCATGTATC
This sequence comes from Lipotes vexillifer, assembly GCF_000442215.2. Lineage (NCBI taxonomy): Eukaryota > Metazoa > Chordata > Mammalia > Artiodactyla > Lipotidae > Lipotes > Lipotes vexillifer. The sequence continues at coordinate 786,874 of NW_006794406.1, read as the reverse complement.
TTTTTGAGATATAATTTTGTCTGGGTATGCCCAGGAGTGGAATTGATGGATCATATCGATCATTTGTTTTTGACTTTCTTTGTGGTGCTGTTACGATAAAAAGAACTAAGTTTTTATGTAGGTGGAGTCTTCTACTGCTTCATTTATGGCTCCTGTATTTTCTAAGACAGTCTTCCCTTACCCTGGGATTAAATTGTGTTATCCTTAAAAAAAAAAAGGGTTTCTGTGGAGGAGAAGAAAGATATTTTATTTAGGAAAAATAACCACTATCTTTTTCCTAATCTTCAGCACACCCAATTTAAACATAATCTGCTGTAATGCTTTACACAATTCCTGTGCACTGAAGCAATAACAAGATTAAAATACAGTTATATATATATTTTTTAACATCTTTATTGGGATATAATTGCTTTACAATGTTGTGTTAGTTTCTGCTGTATAACAAAGTGAATCAGCTATACGTATGCATATATCCCCATATCCCCTCCCTCTTGCGTCTCCCTCCCACCCCCCCATCCCACCCCTCTAGGTGGACACAAAGCACCGAGCTGATCTCCCTGTGCTATGCAGCTGCTTCCCACTAGCTAGCTATTTTACATTTGCTAGTGTATGTATGGCAATGCTATTCTCTCACTTCGTCCCAGCTTACACTTCTCCCTCCTCATGTCCTCAGGTCCACTCTCTACGTCTGCATCTTTATTCCTTTCCTGTCCCTAGGTTCATCAGAACCATTTTTTGGGGGGAGGTTCCATATATATGTGTTAGCATGCTGTATTTGTTTTTCTCTTTCTGACTTAACTTTACTCTGTATGACAGACTTTAAGTCCATCTACCTCACTACGAATAACTCAATTTCATTTCTTTTTATGATTAATATTCCATTGTATATATGTGCCACATTTTTATCCATTCATCTGTCGATGAACACTTAGGTTGCTTCCATGTCCTGGCTATTGTAAATAGAGCTGCAATGAACACTGTGGTACATGACTCTTTTTGAATTATGGTTTTCTCAGGGTATTATGCCCATCAGTGGGATTGCTGGGTCGTATGTAGTTCTATTTGTAGTTTTTTAAGGAACCTCCATACTGTTCTCCACAGTGGCTGTATCAATTTACATTCCCACCAACAGTGCAAGAGGGTTCCCTTTTCTCCACACCCTCTCCAGCATTTATTGTTTCTAGATTTTTTGATGATGGCCATTCTGACCGGTGTGAGATGATACCTCATTGTAGTTTTCATTTGTATTTCTCTAATGATTAGTGATGTTGAGCATCCTTTCCTGTGTGTGTTGGCAATCTGTATATCTTCTTTGGAGAAATGTCTATTTAGGTCTTCCGCCCATTTTTGGATTGGGTTGTTTCTTTTTTTGATACTGAACTGCATGAGCTATTTCTATCTTACCTCTAGAGGGGTGAAGCTCTATTAGCAACTCCCAGCCAGTCAAAGTCCCTGGGCTGCCTCTCTGGCCTTGCCAGCTGTCCAGGTAATTGTGGCCTCCTAGCATCTGCTGCTAAGCCCCACCTCCTGGACTCTCATCCCCACAGATAGTAACAAACCCAGCTCTGTGGCCACCTCTCCCAGTCAGCCCTGCCCTGCAAAGAAGTCCACCACAGAACTGTCCAGGGATGCTGGTGCCCAGACCAGTGCATTCCTCATGGCCTTGCTGAATAGTTCTTTATTTGATGTCCTATTCTTCCAGTGGAACATAATCCTCTGATGAGTATTCTAGCCTTACATTTATTCCAGCACACCACTTCTCTCAGTCCCTGTATTCTTTACCATCTGTTAGCGTGGGCCATCACTTTCTCAGACTTCCAGGAGCCATTCTGGTAACAAGTGCACCCACTCCCTGAGGTTCCTGCCAGGTTGTTAGATCTCATTCCCTGCAAAAGTGCTCCAAATTAATATATCCTACTTTATCCCGTCTTATATTCCGGCCCTTTGGTTAAGGGCCCTCTCAATCCAAGGCCAGATGCACTCTCCTGGCTCCCATTGGCGTTGTTGCTCCTCGGATGTTTAGTGTCCTTCCTCCTTTGCTGTGCCCGGCTTGTCCCCGTGCAAGTAATGCCTGGATTTAACCCTAGTCATCAGGCTGGCAACCAGGAGAGGAAGTGCAGGCCGCTTCCGAGAGGGGCACCTGTTGCTTTACATGGAAGAGGCCTCTGTTACATCTTCTAGCACAGGGACCTCTGCATCAGGGTCCCCTGGTTTTCCACCACAAAACCTTCCTTGACTATTTAATCATCTGTGGAGCTCTGCACCTTTAACTTTCAGAGCGTCAACCTGCTGCTCAGCTGTGTCTCCTTTTCCACTTTGTAAGCTATTACAGAGGCCAATGGATCTCTCACTTAGCCCTTAACTGCTTTTTAGCAATGCTCAGTTTCTTATGATTCCTTTGTAGTAAGCAATACAATTTATCAGTAACCAACCATCTCTTTTGTCTTTGTAGGTATTGTTCCTCTTTTTTTTTTTTTTATTTGCGATATGTGGGCCTCTCACTGTCGTGGCCCCTCCCGTTGCCGGACGCGCAAGCTCAGCGGCCACGGCTCACGGGCCCAGCCACTACGCGGCATGTGGGATCCTCCCAGACCGGGGCACGAACCCGTATCCCCTGCACCGGCAGGCGGACTCTCAACCACTGGGCCACCAGGGAGGCCCTATTGTTCCTCTTGATCTTCCAAATGCCTTCCAGGTCATCTGTGGTGACCATTAGCAATTGGGCTGCTTTGGGCCAGGGACTGTCCATGCCCCATATACCACTCAGTATGGCATCGTCTTAGCCTGCTGGGCAGTGAGTGAACTCGCCCCCAAAACTCACTGCCTCTTTTCTCGGACTACGGATGGTACCATTTGTATTAGTTAGTAGCTCGCACCGAGACAGAATTAGACATATGTATTAATTTCCTATGGCTGCTCTAACAAATTGTAGTTTCAAACAACACACGTCTATTCTTCTGCAGTTCTGGAGGCCAGAAGTTCCAAAATCAGTTTCCCTGGGTTGAAGTCGAGCTGTTGGCAGAACCACACTTCCTCTAGGGGAGAATCTGTCCCCAGCTCCTTCCAGCTGCTGCTGGCTGCTGGCACATCTTCCATTACCAGCAGCTTCAAATCTCTCTCTTGCTGTTGCTTTCCCTCTGCTTGTGTTTATGTCAGATCTTGCTTGGCCTCTCTCTTATAAGGGCATTTGTGATACCATTTAGGGCCCACCTGGTTAATCCAGGCTACTCTCCTCATCTCAAAATCCTCAACTAACCACAGCTGCAAAGACCCCTTTTTCCAAATAAGGTACATTTACAGATTTCAGGATTATGACCAGATATCTTTGGATATTAAAATACAGCCCCCCACAATATGCAATAGATTTATTGGGGAAATACCTGTGAAGAAAAAAAGGAAGGGAAATGCAAAGGCAGTGGGGAAATGCAACGATGACATTTCTGAAAGAGAGTAAGAAGGAAGGGGCAATGTGTATAAAGTGTATCAGACTGCAGTGCAACTCCAGAAAAGTTTGCCCAGGCTGATGGGGAGTCCTTGAACCAAAGTACTTCATTGAAAAGGTCCTGTGTCTGCAGGTAGGGGTCTGTATCCATAAGCCATTGTGCAAAGTCACTGGCTTAGTGCAGCATTTGGGAAGTGTGGCCTGGACAGGACTGTGGTGGTGAACCCAGAAGGGCAAGAGCTCAAGCCATCAGTCAGTTATGCTCTGCGGAGCCGGGGAGCCGAGCAAGGCGTTTTCATGGCCACCACGTCCATCCATGTACCTTTCCTTCAGTTCGTGTTGTCATCAATCTTCACATTTCTCAAGATCCCTCACTAGCTAGGCAACTCATTAGCCATTAACCAAAGATTAGTTTAGATTTGTACACATCTACCTCTCCTTCTACAAAAAGTGGAGCACAAATTATTGCCTGAAGTGTTGCTCAGCAGGAGAATTTCCCTCCCCTACTGTCATTTAGGGACACCCCTAATGGGACTGTAATAAAGCAGTGATCTCTTCTTGGCTGGGGACATAATACCTTGCATACTTACCTCTGAAAAAAGCCTGTGCTTTTTCCTCCTCTATGAACCAGTCATATGGCACTGCTTATGGATTCATAGGTGTTGGTAAGGGGGAGGTGTAAAGGCAGTAATAGAGGCACCCTGGGGTCTGTTTTACCAGCTCATGTGATTCACTTGTGCTGTCTGCACCATCTTGAGCCTGGTCTTGAGTGTACCGCCTCAGTTTAAGAGTAGAATGCTGCTGCACATGTCCCACTCCATAATCTGACACAACAAATGTCACATTTCATGATGGACAGTCCTGGTCACATAGTCACATAATGTCTGTGTCTCTGCTGGACCCTGTTCAAAGCCGAGACCTGCTTTTCAAATGAAGGATAGTTGTTGGAGGAAGATAGCATGTCCTTACTTCCAAATCCTAAGATCTGTGTTGTGATTTTTCTGTTGAGCCTCTGTCAGCCAGAGGCACTTTAGGTATCGTTGAATCTGCTGGGTCATAAAGCCTAAACGGCAGGACCACTTACACCACAGCTTGTGCCCAACATTGAGGCTTCTATTACTCTGGAACCCACTTAAAACTGGCAGCTTTATATACTACCTCATAATTGGATTAGGGCAGCACATCCAAGTATGGTACTCCTTCTCTCTAAAATATAAAAAGTTCTACCAAGCACTATGCCTCCTTCTTTGCAGTGGGAGTGCCAAGCACAGCCAACTTTTCTCACATTAGAGAGGTTATCCTCACCTGCCACAGACTACTGCTCCTCTAAAAACTTATCTATGTGGCCAGTCTCTGAACTTTCATGAGTTTTATGTCACCTCTCTCTGGCAGGCATGTGCTTTTTAAAGCATCTACTTTTCCTACTTCCTGATCACCAGGTCTAATCAGCATATTGCCATCAATCTAATGAACCAGTGTGATGCTCTGTGGAATATCAAGACAATTAAGGTCCCTCTAGGATATAAGGAGACTGAGAACCAAGAGCTGACACAGCCCTGAGGTAAAGAGTGAGGGGGAATCACTTCTAATTCTATTACCTGGTATAGAAAGTAAATGTTTGCTGAGTCAGTGACTGCCTAAAAGGTGCCAAGGATGTGATGATGTGCTACAGGGATGATACCACATTGGGAATAGCAGCTGCAGTAGGTGCTACAACCTGATTAATTTTATAATACATAGGTATCCCTGAGCATATATCTGGCTTTTGCACTAGCTAAATAGGGGAGTAAAAAGATGACATGATAGGAATCATTACCTCTGCATCTTTCATGTCTTTGATGGTGGCACTAATTTCTGTGATACCTAGTGATACAGTATTGCTTTCAAAGATGGGGGCAAGGTAAAGGGGCTTCTTACCATAACAGCCTTTACACACTGTGGGTTACAGAACCAGTGTGCAGATGTCCCCAGCCTTGGGGGAAGATAACTACAAAATGGGTCTGCAGTCCCAGTGTATCAACTCTGAGATGGATTCAGGCCAAGACCTCATCTATCCCCTTACCTCCACAAGGACCTCTGACTGCCTGACTGGGGTGGCATATCAGGTCTCTGGGGGTGATCATCAGTTCAGAGTACTATCTGTTAACCTTTGAATGTCTGAGTTCTGTTAACCGCTAAATGTCTGAGTACACAGTGCACAGTCACCCTGGTACATGGTCACATGTCCCTCAGGGGAAGGCTTAGAGGAAGAGTTTTAGTGAACATTTATGGCATGGGCAAGGTCTTCCTCTAATCAAGGGACTCTGGGTCCAAGAACTGGTCTAAGTTTCAGAACGAGACAAGTGGTCTTTTATCCCCAATACAGTGACTCACAAGTCTCTGTCACTAGGCCTAAAATTTTTTTTCATTTTTACATGTCAAGCAGTATTTTAATGGCTGCCCATCTATTTTATTCCTAAGGATTTTCATACTCAATTAGCTACCACCAGAGATCATTTTAGGTTAAAAGACTTTGATTACTGCCCCACCCCATTGGCTTATTATGGTAATTGCACCCAGCAAGTGTCTAATGATTCAACAGTGCCACCTGGTTTCTATCCATCTGGAAGTGAAAGCAGGGAGCCCGATTTTATGATGGCATCTGCCACCATCATCTCTAGCCTATAGAAGACAGCCACCATAACGCTTTTGAGAATGCTGGTCTTCCCCTCACCAATGCATTTCTTAATACCTTGGTGAAGGAGGTGTCCTTTGGGTCCTACCAAGAGGAATTTCTGGAAGTGGCTAAGCAGAGGCATGTGGCAGTTTTATTCCAATATTCTCTCTCTAAGTCTCTATATTCCTTCCTCTATTCTAAGCCAGAGTCTGGCATCTTATCCTCATTGTCTGGAGGCCACTAATGAGCTCATATTTAAAATTTTATTCATCATTTCTAGGTGTTTTGTATTTGGAAATTTTTTCTGGTTAGATAGTCTGCCAGATTGCAAGAAATGTGTTATTCTTACAGTTTATGATTAATGTTTATATTAGTTAGAATCCCATCTACATTTATTCATTATTTCATATTTCTCTTGACTACAAGGACCTCATTATGCTTTAATTGCATGTTAAATATTCCTTACCATATATTAATACTGTTTTAGACTTTTGAGTATAACCTTCCATTATAAACTCACAAATAATTTTAAATCTTGGTTTCTTTCATGTTTTTATAAATTTCCTTGATTCTGCTCTGCATTCTAGTGAGTTTCTTAATGCTGTCTTCCTACCAATTATTTCTCAATTTCTCCACACTATAAAGTTTACCCCCTCTATTGCATTTCCCATTCCAATTGCTATGTTTTATATCTCCAACATGTTAATTTTAAAACTTACTTGTCTTGGGCTTCCCTGGTGGCGCAGTGGTTGAGAGTCCGCCTGCGGGTTCGTGCCCTGATCCGAGAGGATCCCATAGGCCGCGGAGCGGCTGGGCCACTGAGCCTGCGCATCCGGAGCACTGCTCCGCAACAGGAGAAGCCACAACAGTGAAAGGCCTGCGTACCGCAAAAAAAAAAAAAAAAAAAAAAAACTTATTTGTCTTTATTTTGTTTCTGTTTACTTCTCATTCTTTTTATTTCCTTTTTTAAAAAAATTGAAGTGATACCTCTGTTTAACTCATTGGATATTTGTAACATATTTATTTTAAAGTTTTTGTTAGATTTTTTAAAATGAGATGGATTTCATCTGGAGTAAATTCCTATACCAGTTATTGATTTTGTTGGTTGCCTCTTCTGGCATTGGAACTTATATTAGTATTTTATTGCTGTGTAACAAATCACCACAGACTTAGTGGCTTAAAACACCATTTATTTATTGTCACACTTCCCATGTTTCAGAAGTCCAGGCACAAATTAGATGAGTCTTATGATCAGGGTAACAGATGAGGGCTCATCTGAGGCTTAGAGTCTTTTCTCAAGCTCAAGCAATTGTTGGCATAATTTATTTCCTTGCAGCTATAGAACACATGGTGGCTTGCTTCTTCAAGGCCAATAGGAGAATGCACCTCTGACTTCTTTTAAAGAGCTCACATAATTAGGTCAGGAGCATCTAGGGTAATCTTACTTTTGAGTATCTCAAAATCAGCTGATTAGGGACCTTAACTCCATCTACAAAATCCCTTCACCTTTGCCATATAATGTGACCTAATCACTAGAGTGCCATTCATCATATTCTCAAGTTCTTCTGACAATCAAGGGGAGGGAATTACACAGGGTATGTACATCAGGGGGTAATCTTAGAATTGTGTCCATCACACATATTTTAAAGACTCTTTTGGGGGGTGGGTAGGGTATACTCATTTTCAGTGGGAGATTTTATCTCTTACTTGCTTTTTTACCCATCTCTGAGGAGTGGTTTTGCTGCAGCCCTCACTCATCCTATTTGTCCCTAATCCAGAACCAGGTCTTATAGTGTTTTTAATGTTGGTTTCCTGTGATGGTGTTGGGAATACTGAATACAGAGTCAGAATGGTAAGGGAGAGGAAGATTGTTGGCCTTAGATGCCTGTCAGGATGCTCTTTTAAGTCCTCTGCATCCCTAGTTTGGACTATAATCGCAGGCAGCATTCTACAAGATTTTTTGTTTATGTTTTTATTATTTATTATTTCTTAAGCTTTCTTCAGGACTTGGTGCAGCCAAAATCTAGACTCTCGTTTCAAAAAGTGAGTGCGGCACTACTTTTATGTGGCACTCTTATAGTTTCCTTTATTCCCACTGTCAACTTCAGGCCCCGAAGCCTAGCCATTCTGTGGATTCAGTTCCCACTGGCCATTTTTATTACCTGTCCATTTCTAGTCCATCATGATGCTTAACTGTTAAGTGTTTGGTTTTCTCTTTTAATATTAGTCTTCTGTCATTTAAATATCTCTGGAACAGAGACAGTTTTCAAAGTATGAACTCATTATGCCATTTTCATCTAGAAATCCCTCTGTGTATTTTTTTCTTTATAAAATATATTAGTTTGTCATTGTTTTTGGTGTCAAATTAAGCATTTTTTTTTGTGATTGAATGAGGGAATTTAATCCACTTACATTTATAATTTTATAAATAGATTTGGTTTTCTTGTCGTATTGGCCATGACTGAGAGTCCTGTTAGTGGGAGTGAAATGTTAAATGACTGTTAGAGATCTCATTCATGAATAGAGGTCTGGTGAATAGGTTCTATCCCTCTGGGCTATTGTGTTGATTTTGCTCCTTAAGAATATTTGAACATAAAAAAATTGCCACAGTCTCTATTACTAGAAGAAAGTTAATTTGCTTAAAAACAGAATACCATAAAATGTTGACATAAGATTTAAGTTCAGACTTAGTCTTGATCTTCCTCAGAAGAGGTGCCACTGCTGCTGGCTGCTCTTTTCTGCAGAGACTTTAGGTGTATACAATGCAGGTGTTTATTTTAGCTGTTTTCTCCAATTGCTATCCAGGGCTCCAACTGCCTACTTCTTGGAGGCAATGTTACTCGGTCAGTAAAGAGATTTTTAAACCATAAATTTTTAATTGGGAATCATTTTAGGTTTACAGAAGAATGAAATACAAAGATAATGCAGAGAGTTCCTATACACCCTACACCCAGGTTCCCCTAAATCTTATACTTTATATTACCATATGTTACATTTGTCAAAACACTAATGGTACTTCACCTTAACTGAATTCTAGCCTTCATTCAGATTTTACCAACTTTTCTATTAAATGTCCTTTTCCTATTTCAAGACCCAAACAAGAATACCAAATATCAAGTCATGATGAATAGATTTTAAAAATTAACATAGATTCACAAAACATGTGGGTCTTTAGTAGAAGATGGTATTTAAGGTGAGTGTTTCAGCCATTTTGACCAGCCAGAAAAACCCAGAAAGGTAGAGGGCAATTTCTTCCTACCCAACAGGTGGGATGAGGATATGATGCAACTTTACTGGCTGGACACTACTTGCCCCAAAGCTGTTGCAGTAAGAGATGCTGGGACACCTGACAGAAGACAGAAGAAGGTGAGAATTCCTACCAAATCAGTCAGTATCCTGGATCTGATGTAAACAAGCACGCCATGTGGCTGAAAGGATCTCGGTGCTCTGGCGGGGTGTCAGGCCTGAGCCTCTGAGGTGGGAGAGCCAAGTCCAGGACATTGGACCACCAGAGACCTCCCGGTCCCATGTAATATCAATCAGCGAGAGCTCTCCCAGAGATCTCTGTATCAACACTAAGACCCAGCTCCACCCAACGGCCAGCAAGCTCCAGTGCTGGATACCCTATGCCAAACAATAGCAAGACAGGAACGCAACCCCCCCCATTAGTAGAGAGGCTGCCTAAAATCATAATAAGGTCACAGACACTCCAAAATGCACCACTGGATGTGGCCTGCCCACAAGAAAGACAAGATCCAGTCCCACCCACCAGAACACAGGCACCAGTCCCCTCCACCAGGAAGCCTACACAAGCCACTGAACCAACCACAACCACTGGGGGCAGACACCAAAAACAACGGGAACTACGAACCTGCAGGCTGTGAAAAGCAGACCCCAAACACAGTAAGTTGAACAAAATGAGAAGACAGAGAAAAATGCAGCAGATGAGGAGCAAGGTAAAAACCCACCAGACCAAACAAATGAAGAGGATATACGCAGTCTACCTGAAAAAGGATTCAGAGTAATGATAGTAAAGATGATCTAAAATCTTGGAAGTAGAAAATACAAGAAATGTTTATCAAGGACCTAGAACTAAAGAGCAAACAAGCAATGATGAACAACACAGTAATGAAATTAAAAATTCTCTAGAAGGATCAATAGCAGAATAACTGAGGCAGAAGAATGGATAAGTGACCTGGAAGAAAAAATCGTGGAAATAATTGCTGCAGAGCAGAATAAAGAAAAACAAGTGAAAAGAACTGAGGAGTCTCAGAGACCTTTGGGACAACATTAAAAACACCAACATTCAAATTATAGGGGTCCTAGAAGAAGAAGAGAAAAAGAAAGGGTCTGAGAAAACATTTGAAGAGATTATAGTTGAAAACATCCCTAACATGGGAAAGGAAATAGTTAATCAAGTCCAGGAAGTGTAGAAAATCCTATACAGGATGAATCCAAGGAGAAACACACCAAGACATATGTTAATCAAACTATCAAAAATTAAATACAGGGCTTCCCTGGTGGCGCAGTGGTTGAGAATCCGCCTGCTCATGCAGGGGACATGGGTTCAAGCCCTGCTCCGGGAAGATCCCACATGCTGCGGAGCAACTAGGCCCGTGAGCCACAACTACTGAGCCTGCGCGTCTGGAGCCTGTGCTCCGCAGCAAGAGAGGCTGCGATAGTGAGAGGCCCGTGCGCCGCGATGAAGAATGGCCCCCGCTTGCCACAAGTAGAGAAAGCCCTTGCACAGAAATGAAGACGCAACACAGCAAAAATAAATAAATAAATTAATAAACTCCTACCCACAACATCTTCTAAAAAAAAAAAAATTAAATACAAAGAAAAAATATTAAAAGCAGCAAGGGAAAATCAACAAATAACACACAAGGGAATCCCGATAAGGTTAACAGCTGATCTTTCAGCAGAAACTCTGCAAGCCAGAAGGGAGTGGCAGGGCACATTTAAAGTGATGAAAGGGAAAAACCTACAACCAAGATTACTCTACCCAGCAAGGATCTCATTTAGATTCAATGGAGAAATAAAAACCTTTACAGACAAGTAAATTTAAGAGAATTCAGCACTACCAAATCAACTTTACGACAAATGCTAAAGGAACTTCTCTAGGGAGGAAACACAAGAGAAGGAAAAGACCTACAATAACAAACCCCAAACAATTAAGAAAATGGTAATAGGTATGTATATATGGATAATTACCTAAAATGTAAATGGATTAAATGATCCAACAAAAAGATATAGACTGGCTGAATGGATAAAAAAACAGCACCCATATATATGCTGTCTACAAGAGAACCACTTCAGACCTAGGGACACATACAGAGTGATAGTGAGGGGATGGAAAAAGATATTCCATGCAAATGGAAATCAAAAGAAAGCTGAAGTAGCAATTCTCATATCAGACAAAATAGACTTTAAAATAAAGACTATTAGAAGAGATAAAGAAGGACACTACGTAATGATCAAGGGATCAATCCAAGAAGAAGATATAACAATTGTAAATATTTATACACCCAACATAGGAGCACCTCAATACATAAGGCAAATGCTAACAGCCATAAAAGGGGAAATTGACAGTAACACAATAATAGTAGGGGACTTTAACACCCCACTTTCACCAATGGACAGATCATCCAAAACGAAAATCAATAAGGAAACACAAACTTTAAATGACACATTAGATCAGATGGACTTAACTGATATTTATAGGACATTCCATCCCAAAACAACAGAATACTCTCTCTTCTCAAGTGCACATGGAACATTCTCCAGGATAGATCATATCTTGGGTCACAAATCAAGCCTCAGTAAATTATAGAAAATTGAAATTGTATCAAATATCTTTTCCAACCAGAACACTATGAGGCTAGATATCAGTTACAGGAAAAAAAAACTGTAAAAACTACAAACCCATGGAGGCTAAACAATATGCTACTAAATAACCAAGAGATCACTGAAGAAATCAAAGAGGAAATCAAAAAATACCTAGAGACAAATGACAATGAAAACACGATGACCCAAAACCTATGGGATGCAGCAAAAGCAGTTCTGAGAGGGAAGTTTATAGCAATAAAATCCTACCTCAAGAAACAAGAAAAATCTCAAATAAACAACTTAACGTTACACCTAAAGCAATTGGAGAAAGAAGAACAAAAAAACCTTCAAAGTTAGCAGAAGGAAAGAAATCATAAAGATCAGATCAGAAATAAATGAAAAAGAAATGAAGGAAACGATAGCAAAGATCAATAAAACTAAAAGCTGGTTCTTTGAGAAGATAAACAAAATTGATAAGCCATTAGCCAGACTCATCAAGAAAAAAAGGGAGAAGACTCAAATCAACAGAATTAGAAATGAAAAAAGGAAGTAACTAGTGACACTGCAGAAATACAAAGGATCATGAGAGAGTACTACAAGCGACTATATGCCAATAAAATGGATAACCTGGAAGAAATGGACAAATTCTTAGAAAAGCACAACCTTCTGATACTGAGCCAGGAAGAAATAGAAAATATAAACAGACCGATCACAAGCACTGAAATTGAAACTGGGATTAAAAATCTTCCAACAAACAAAAGCCCAGGACCAGATGGCTTCCCAGGTGAATTCTATCATACATTGAGAGAAGAGCTAACACCTATCCTTCTCAAACTCTTCCAAAATACAACAGAGGGAGGAACGTTCCCAAACTCATTCTACGAGGCCACCATCACCCTGATACCAAAACCATACAAATATGTCACAAAAAAAGAAAACTACAGGCCAATATCACTGATGAACATAGATGAAAAAATCCTCAACAAAATACTAGCAAACAGAATCCAGCAGAACATTAAAAGGATCATACACCATGATCAAGTGGGGTTTACCCTAGAAATGCAAGGATTCTTCAATGTATGCAAATCAATCAATGTGATAAACCATATTAACAAACTGAAGGATAAATACCATATGATAATCTCAGTAGATGCAGAAAAAGCTTTTGACAATATTCAACACCCATTTGTGATAAAAACTCTCCAGAAACTGGGCATAGAGGGAACCTAACTCAACATAATAAAGGCCATATATGACAAACCCACAGCCAACATCATTCTCAGTGGCTAAAAACTGAAACTATTTCATCTAACATCAGGAACAAGACAAGGTTGCCCACTTTCACCACTATTATTCAATATAGTTTTAGAAGTTTTAGCCATAGCAAGCAGAGAAGAAAAAGAAATAAAAGGAATCCAAATCAGAAAAGAAGAAGTAAAACTCTCACTGTTTGCAGATGACATGATCCTATACATAGAGAATCCTAAAGATGCTACCAGAAACCTACTAGAGCTAATCAATGAATTTGGTAAAGTTGCAGGGTACAAAACTAATGCACAGAAATCTGTTGCATTCCTATACACTAATGATGAAAAATCTAAAACAGAAATTAAGGAAACACTTACATTTACCACTCCAACAAAAAGTACAAAATACTTAGGAATAAACCTACCTAAGGAAACAAAAAACCTGCATGCAGAAAACTATAAGACACTGATGAAAGAAATTAAAGATGATACAAACAGATGGAGAGATATATCATGTTCTTGGATTGGAAAAATCAATATTGTGGGAATGACTATACTACCCAAAGTAATCTATTGATTCAGTGCAATCCCTATCAAACTACCAGTGGCATTTTTCATAGAACTAGAACAAAAAATTTTACAACTTGTATGGAAGTACCAAAGACCCCGAATAGCCAAAGAAAACTTGAGAAAGGAAAATGAAGCTGGAGGAATCAGGCTCCCTGACTTCAGACTATACTACAAAGCTACAGTAATCAAGGCAGTATGGTACTGGCACAAAAACAGAAATATAGATCAATGGAACAGGATAGAAAGCCCAGAGATAAACATATACACATAGGGTCACATATGATAAAGGAGGCAAAAATATACAATGGAGAAAAGACAGCCTCTTCAATAAGTGGTGCTGGGAAAACTGGACAGCTACATGTAAAAGAATGAAGTTAGAACACTTCCTAACACCATGCACAAAAATGAGCTCAAAATGGATTAAAGACCTAAATATAAGGTCAGACACTACAAAACTCTTAGAAGAAAGCATAGGCAAAACATTCTATGATGTAAATCACAGCAAGATCTTTTTTTGTCCCACCTCCTAGAGAAATAGAAATCAAAACAAAAATAAACAAATGGGACCTAATGAAAGTTAAAAACTTTTGCACAGCAAAGGAAACCACCAAGAAGATGATAAGACAGCCCTCAGAATGGGAGAAAATATTTGCAAGTGAAGCAAGTGACAAAGGATTAACCTCCAAAATATACAAGCAGCTCATGCAGTTCAATATCAAAAAAACAAACAACCCAATCCAAAAATGGGCAGAAGATCTAAATAGACATTTCTCCAAAGAAGATATACAGATTGCCAACAAACACATGAAAGGATGCTTAACATCACTAATCATTAGAGAAATGCAAATCAGAACTACAATGAGATATCATCTCACACCAGTCAGAATGGCCATAATCAAAAAATCTAGAAACAATAAACGCTGGAGAGGGTGTGGAGAAAAGGGAACCCTCTTGCACTGTTGGTGGGACTGTAATTTTAGACAGTTGCTGTGGAGAACAGTATGGAGGTTCCTTAAAAAACTAAAAATAGGACTACCATATGACCCAGCAATCCCACTGATGGGCATATACCCTGAGAAAACCATAATTCAAAAAGAGTCATGAACCACAATGTTCATTGCAGCACTATTTACAATAGCCAGGACATGGAAGCAACCTAAGTGTCCATCGACAGCTGAATGGATAAAGAAGATGTGGCACGTATATACAATGGAATACTAACTAAGCCATACAAAGAAACGAAATTGAGTTATTTGTAGTGAGGTGGATGGACCTAGAGTCTGTCATACAGAGTGAAGTAAGTCAGAAAAAGAAAAACAAATACCATATGCTAACACATATATATGGAATCCAAAAAAAAAATGGCTCTGATGAACCTAGGGGCAGGACAGGAATAAAGATGCAGACGTAGAGAATGGACTTGAGGACATGGAGAGGGGGTAGGGTAAGCTGGGACGAAGTGAGAGAGTAGTACTGACATATATACACTACCAAATGTAAAATAGATAGCTAGTTGGAAGCAGCTGCATAGCACAGGGAGATCAGCTCAGTGCTTTGTGTCTACCTAGAGGGGTGGGAAAGGGAGGGTGGGAGGAAGATGCAAGAGGGAGGAGATATGGGCATATATGTATACGTATAGCTGATTCACTTTGTTATACAGCAGAAACTAACACAACATTGTAAAGCAATTATAGTCCAATAAAGTTGTTAAAAAAAAAAAACATTTGATTTGACAACTCTAGAGCAGTTGTAGCTGAGTCTAGGACTGAAAGCTGCGATTCATGTTGCTTTCTGTGGAGAGACTTACTATTTGGGTCATAGACAACATCACATACACGAAAGCATTTTCAATTGGTTGCCCTGCCATTGTGACGTGCATTGAAAGTGGAGAAAACTAAGATATCAAGGCATAGGCATCATGTTTACTTCTGCCTTCTGATGGTTAAGGATTTGCTGCTGACACAGAAAAGAAGCATCAGGAATTTAGTACAGGTCAATCTGACCCAAAGGAGAGTCTCAAGATGGATAGCAGACCATTTAACACCCCAGACAACTGGATTCTCTAAGCTGGTTTCCCTGGTAACTGGAAGACTCCCTCCTCCGTGTAGTTGAATAACAAATTGTTGAACATTTGAATAAGTGGTCAGGGAACGTACTATGTGCTAATATTGGGGGTGCATATTTACCAGGAAGGCAAACTCTCTTCAGAGGCCTATAGGTAAGTGAAAGAAGATATTCTTCACAAAGATCCCACCTGATTTATCAGGAAAATCTTACCTTTGTTTAATTTTGAGATTTTTTTTGCCCTTACCTGTAGCCAGGAGGGGTGGAATTTAGATACCCTTACTCTTAGCTGATCAAATGCTTACAGGATTCAGAGGAATGCAGAGTAGCACTTCTGTCTTGAGGCCGACACTCCAGCCCACACAGAGCTCAGTAGAATTTAGGGGTGGCTTCTCTGTCCTATTTATCTCTTGCATCCAACTTTTCAGGTTCAAGTCTTGAGCTGCCTTTGCGAGGCTTCTTCTCTCACAGTTGCTAGGAAATTTAAAACCTGTGCTTCTTATCTCTGCTTTCTCTTCACACCTCCCAACTACCACTGGCCCGGTGTTCTTCTCAGCCTCAGGGGAATTATTCCTCATTCCCATCTGTTTCTACTTTCGATAGGGTTGGGATTGTGTGGAGGTGGCTGCATTTTGGATTCTGTGGAGGGGAAGTTGCAAAGCAATGAGACTTACTACTCAGACATATTACAGTGCATATGTCCTGTGCACTATTATGTTAAGAGCACCCTGGTTTCTCTCTCTAGTTTTAGATGCAGTACCAAATGTCTTTTCTCCTTGCTGAGATATGTAACAAGAAGCAGGAAGGGAGTTGGCATTTTCTAGGAATAAGGAATGGAAGGTGGAAGGAGTGGGAGGAAGATGAGGGAAAAACTTCATTCTGCTTTACTTCGTACATGCTTTTTGCGTTCTTCAGACTTGCCAGTTTCTGTTTTTTCTTTCCCAGATTCCTATTTGGACTCAGTGTGTTGGCTTGTTTTCCCCTCTGGTGAATTGGGAAGTCTGCATTCTATTTTTATTGTACTAGTGGTTATTTTTGACTTTTTATACCACATTGGAAGGCCTTTCTCTCTATGGATCAATGTCAAAAGTGAGAGAATGTCAAAAATGAGAGAATGTTCACTGCAAAGCTGAAATGCAAACGTAAGCAGTTTCATTCCAGCATTGTTGTTCTTAATGATTAAACTCTTCAACCTACACAATGATGTTTCAATCATCTTCTCCTTTAGCCTTTACTTTTAGCATTATTCCCTAGCCTTTTAAACAAAACTTATTGAGAGCAAGATTTCTTGAACTGGGATTACATACTTCTGGAGTATTCCTTGCCTATGTTTATCTTAGCCAGTAAAGGATGGTTCGTTTTACTGGAATGCTGTTTATCTGAAGACTTGGGAAGGTATTGTTAACTCTTTGTTGTCATATATATTTAGAAGGGAATCAGCAGAATTCCAGTTCTGTATGTATCTTCTGTGTGCAGTGTGTATGTGTGAGAGAGAGGAAGAGAAAGAGAGAGATAGATAACCTAGAAAAAAGAAAATATGCAGAGTATACGGAAAATTTTGTACTTTATGTACTCCAAGAAACAAGTGGTATTATGTTACTATGTGGATGAATCAAGGTGGGGTCTGCCATGGTGTTAAAAACATATGCTCGTGTCATTCACCCCCATGGTTTTTGCAAGTCTGTCAGACAGAAGAGCAGGGGTGTGTGATTGTTTACTAAGTCTGTGGGAGTCCATATAGCTGTTTTTTTAAAAATAAAATTTACCACTTTATAGAGCATTGCTTCTTTTTCTGACATTAATTACCAACCAACCAAAACTCAGCTCTATCAGTCGAATCAATTCAAATTTGTGCTGAAATTGTGCTTTATTCAATGTTCATTTATAAACATATGATTTTGCTTCATTCCATTTCCAACCAAAGTGAGGTCCCTTTTCACAAATATCCTCAATTTTTACCTTTTATTATTTTGCATGTCCTCCTTTGTCTTACTTAAGTGTCCTCATTCACCTTTTAAAAATTAAAAAAATATATATCTTTGCCTGGAACCTGGATCTGTGATGCACAATCATGAACAGAAAGTACAAAGCATGATAAGGAAATTGAGAACAATGTTAAATCATCAGAGATTGTGGTAGATGAAGACATTATCCCTAAGTTTCCCACAATGAACTTGACAACAAAGATGATAGCTCTCCTCAACCACAACCACTAAATTGATACCAAGCAGAGGTATCAATTGGAAGAAGCTTTTGATGTATTTTGAAGCCAATTAAAAAATATAGGCTTTAGGTATTGTAGAGATGCAAATGAACCTAAAATTTGGTGTCTTTTATGTAAGAAAACAATGAGTAATAACATCATGAAATAATCTTTCTTTCCATTCCATTTACAAAAAAACTGCATTTTCTCTCTTTGTGCATATAAGGTTTTTCTTTTTTCTTTTTTTCCACACTCTAAGTTCAGAATTTCATCAGAATACATCTAAATATATATTTTTCTCATTAATTATTCCTAAGACTCTGAACTTTTTAATCTTTGATTTGCAGATTCAGGGTTTGTTTGTTTTTTTATTTTAGTGAATAAGAGCTTTTCTTGATTAGCTTTTAGCTTTGTAACTGTTCCTTTTCTTCTGTTCATCTTATCTTGGAAATCTTGTCATGTATAGGTTGAATATTTTATATCTGTCTTTTAGGAATTGTCATTTACATCTCGTAAACTTTTTTTCCTCTTTAGGTGATTTTCCTAACTTTCTATCTCCTACTTAACGTATTCAGGTCTTCTTAGACAACACTTTCTGCTATTTTGGGGCTTCCAAACAATTTTTTTTTTTTTTGCGGTCCGCTGGCCTCTCACTGTTGTGGCCCCTCCCGGTGTGGAGCACAGGCTCTGGACGCGCAGGCCCAGCGGCCATGGCTCACGGGCCCAGCTGCTCCGCAGCACGTGGGATCCTCCTGGACCGGGGCACGAACCTGTGTCCCCTGCATTGGCAAGGCGAACTCTCAACCACTGTGCCACCAGGGAAGCCCCCAAACAATTTTTTTCTTTATCTTTTAGCAATATGCTATTTGATAGCGTTCTGCGTCCTGAAATTGTGATCTAGCTTCTTTGGACAACTGAAGAACAACTAAACAGAGTTGTAAAACAAACAAAAGAGTTGTAAAATTATGAACCAAAAAATCTGGTCGAGGGCATTGCAGGACTACCTTGGTAAAGAGTACTTGCAAGACTGAGCCAAGAAGAGAAGGGAAGAACAGGAAGGTGTGTGTCAGACATTTGGTCTTTCCTTTTCCCCTCAATGCACTTGCCAATTTGAAAGCAGTAACTGAGAGGCTGGGAGGCTATGCAGAGCTTCTCTAACGGTCTCACAGCACTGGCAGGACAAGCGCTGGAACTGGGGCAACAGGAAGTATACCAGTAAACCAACTAGTAAATAAACTAGCTCTTGCAAGGCCTGACCCCAGCTTCAAATAATTTCCATTCACGATTGGATTAAGGAGATAGGTTTTTTAGACTTATTCCTGGCAGAAGCAGAGCAAATACATTTGGATGAAGAAATCAGTTATATTTTCAAATGATCCCTAGATATTTCTATGTATAATTTTCAAGACTCAATAAGAAATAACGAAACATAAAAGTAAAATAACTGATTAAAAACGAAGAAAAAAATTGAACATATCCAAAAGAGATACAGATATTAAAGATAGCAGAAACACAATCTTTAAAATTACTGTGATAACATATTTGACATTCAATTACAAGTTGACATTTTTAACTAAAGAAGTAGAGATTATAAAAAGAATTGAATGGAAATTTAAAACTAAAAACTAAAATTAGTAAAAATAATTAGTAACTTTTAATTAAATATATTTAAAATAATAAAAAAACAAATTAATAAAATTAAGTATTTAATGTCTGGCTATGCAGAGCTTCTCTAGCAGTCTCACAGCATTGGCAGGACAAACACTGGGATTGGGGCAATGGGAGGTATACCAGTAAACCAACTAGACTTTCAGTTGAAAATTTTACCCTTAGGAGCAAGGGTAAAAATAACATAAACTAGTTAAAAACAGGAGACTGAATGCAGTTGTGAAAAAAAATAGTGAACTGGAAGATAGGTCAGAAAAAATATCTAAACTGAAGTAACTGACACAGAAGGATGGAAAAGAACATATGATGAATATGACATGCAGTTAAAATGTATGCAACTGGAGTCCTTGGAGAAGAGAATAGAGAGGATGGTGCAGAAGAAACCTTGGAGGAGATATGGCTAAAAATTTTCCAAAATTAATAGAAGATATCAAACCACAGATACTAATGTATACAACCATCAAACATGACCAGTACAAAGAAAATCCCACATAGTAAAACAATTGAAAACAAAGACAAAGATAAAATCTTAGGAGAAACCAGAGAAAAAGTTGTGTCACTTCAAAGAACGACAATGAACTGACAATAGACTTTGCAGAAGACAAGGGAATAATATCTTCAAAGTGCAAGAAAATAATTACCAACACAGAATACTGTACTCAGTGGAAATATTCTTCAAAAGGGAAGACAAAAACATTTTAATAGAAACACAAATGGAAAATTAATCAGTAATAACCCTACAGTACGGGAAATTATCAGGCAAAAGGAAAATGATGACAGATGGAATGTTGGAGGTAAAGAAGGATGAAGTATATCAGAAGGGATAAACATCAGGTAAATGTAAATGAATACTGTCTTTTAAACAATAATAATAATGGCTTATGAGTCTGTAAATATATTTAGAAACACACCAACACAATAGCATAAAAAATATTCATTTTTGGGGAAATGGTTAAAAAACAGGGTAAAATACATAACTAAGTCTTTAGTAAATCAAGTAGTCAAGCTGTGATCACAGATAACAGTTCACTAGTACAATAAAAATAAAAGAATATATAAACCACACCTATTAGGATAAACAAATAAATTAGAAATAGTTAATCCAAAAGAAGATAAAAGAGAAAAACAAATACAGAACAAAACAGAATAGGGATAGTAAGACGGTAGCTATGAACCACTACATATCAGTAATGGTATTAGATTCAAATGTGACAAATACTTTAATAAAAACAAAGACTGTCAAACTGGATGAAGAAATAAATCCACTGTATTCTGCTTATAAAGGACATTTAAAAAATACAAACATACAGAATGGCCAAAAGTGAAACTATGGAAGAAAATACACAGTACAAATTTTAAACAAAAGGAATCTGTTATAATTACACCAGTATCTTCTGTAAGTAGTATAAAGCTTGATCTTATTCTCTTATTCAGCAGCAGCTCTACTCATTGCCAGCCTGCCGATGGATAACTCAACATATCATTTTAGGTTCTGCTTCCAAGGACAATTCCCCATCCATCTGTCTTAGGTTGAATCCCTAAGAGGGTTTTGGGACATGCTCTTGGGCACAGTACCAGTTAGGGAATGAAGGAGTGTGATCATGTAAAGAGTAAACTTGAACTCAGGTGGCATTACCGCAGAGGCCTCATGAGAATTCCATGAGAATCTCTGAAACTGGGATGGTATCTCAAATTGAGGTAGGACCCTGGGGCTTTGTAACTGCACATCTACCAGGATAAGATCCAAGCTCTCTCTGAGAAGGTAGTGTGTTATGGGGCTACACAGCTCTCTTCTTTGGAGGGAAATTTTGGAGGCAGGACTCAGCTGTGAGTTATTAGCAGCCAACATTCCCAGCAGCTGGGGGAAGGGGTGTCTGTGTCTTGCAGGGGAATATGGGCAGCCCACCATAACATCCAACTTAGGAGACTTTTGCTGCTATTCTTCCAGCCAGTCACCTGAGGACAGTATAACAAGGGGCTCAAGAGAACAAGCTTTAGAGACTCCTGTGACTGGAAGGTGGACCCACCACTCACTATTTGGGTGACCCAAGGCCAAGTTGGTTTCTTGGCTGAGGTACCTGAGTTCCTTATCTGTATGTAACTATAATAATATTTCTCTCATAGGACTGATATAAGGAATATATGAGGTAGTATAATCAACGCTAGACAAATGAAAAGGAGTCATCCAACATGAAGTATGTTTTAACAGGTCAGGTGGCTTTGGCTTTGTCAATCTGGAAGGAAACTCAGACGTGCTATCTCTCTGTTTACTTTGGCTATAGGTCATG
>NW_006794406.1:748967-764897 GCF_000442215.2 Lipotes vexillifer | reverse complement strand
TGCTGTTTTGATGATTGTTATTGCAGATTTGCAGTGAGTGCGACACCTGCAGAATCCTTATCACATCAGCTCCCTGTCAGCTGGGTCTGTCTTCTCCAATGCATGTTCTCAGTCCTCTAAGTCAGTTGTTGTTATGGATGGTCTTTAGGGTCTATTTCATTGAATTCCTAGTACACTCACCTTTCTAAGCATTCTTTTCTCTTTCTATCAGAAATTCCAATAAATAATGATAAATGGAGAGCATCCCCCAACTTTATACATTATGGATTATTCCATGGGAATCTGGGAAAGGAGATTTAATTTCTGTTGTGGCACTAACAATTTACCTCTGGGTGTCTTGGAAAATGACTATGGAACACACATGGCCAAGAGGGTACAAATAAGAAAAGACACAGCTGCCTCTGACCTCCAGGAACTTAAAATAGCTGCCTCTTGAAAAAATCCTTTATACAGTTCTGCCTACAGAAAGCAGGTTATTAATATTTGATAAATATAAACTGACTAGCATGTATATGTCGGGAACTAGGCTAGGAGATATATTTAACAACACATATTCTGCATTCTATCCTTTTCAGCATTTAGATCCACTCTTTCTCCAATTAAGTTTTGCTCTGTCCTGCCAGAGCTTCTTCAGGGTGGTGGACACTCAAAATTTCTATCAAAAATGATTTACAATGGAAGGGTTTGTAGGAAAAGCTATACTCTCTGGTGCTGCAGCTGATGCTGAGGTCACAACTGATATTCATCATCCATTTCTATATATTCCTCACTCTCAGCCAGCATTTCTGTTGATCTGCTTTGCTTGTTCCAGAGCTTTACTCCTGAGAGATAAAACCCTGGTTTCTGCAACCTTGTTAGGCAATGGTTGCTACAGTTTCCCCTTAAGAGTAGTCATACATGTGGAAGTACTCAGAGATAAGCCAGTGAATTTGCCAAGTCCCAGGCGCTCTGCCCATTACATAATAGCAACTGTGTCTCCTCAAGATAATCAAGCTCAATTATTCCTGCTACAGTACGTATATGTATAGCAATTCTTTTTTTCTTTTTCTTTCTCTTTTTTTTTTGCCTTCTGATCTTCTGGTATGAGGAACTCAAAAACTGTCAGGGGTAAAACATAAATTTAGATTTAATGGACACCCTGCTGTGCTCCTGATGGAAGCATCTCCTCCTCCACTCCCAGGAACAAGAAATTCTAGACCAGAAAAGCCAAAAGTTGTGGGAACAGGAAGCATAAATTCTCCAAGTGGGTTACTGAGAGTGACATTTAGATAAGCCACTCCTATTTCTACTCTTTGGTTCCCAGACCTCACTATCAGGGAGATAGCACTATAAAATAGATATTGGTTTAATATATACACTGTATTTTGAAGAACAACACTGCACACATAAGCTAGGATCTCAGTTGTGCAATTAAGGGGCCGTTACAATGTGAAATCAGGAGGGCAACTTTTTTTTTTTTTTTTTTTTTTTTTGCGGTACGCGGGCCTCTCACTGCTGTGGCCTCTCCCGTTGCGGAGCACAGGCTCCGGACGCGCAGGCCCAGCGGCCATGGCTCACGGGCCCAGCCGCTCCGCGGCATGTGGGATCTTCCCAGACCGGGGCACGAACCCATGTCCCCTGCATCGGCAGGCGGACTCCCAACCACTGTGCCACCAGGGAAGCCCCAGGAGGGCAACTTTTGAGTGATGAGGTTTTGGAAGGACCAGGGGAGTCTGTGTGTGAGCATCATTGCACCACTTTTCCTGTGGGTCTCCTGGCCTGTGGTGATGTTATGAGGGGTCCCATGATAATAAATCATACACTCTGTAAGCTCTTACAGAGCGGTGCTAGTCAAGGGCCTGCACGCAAGAACCAACCTATACCCAGAATAGGTACCAATTCTATTAAAGAATGAATTGCTGCCCTTCTGGAGTAGAAAAGATCTGAAATAACCAATTTTCTGTCAAAGTGGCTGGTTGGTCTCCTAGAGAGGTGCTATCACATTGAGAATTTAGTATCAGTCTCCACGGTGGACCAGCTACACTTTCAGCCATGGCAGGTGGCTAAATCAGCCAGGTGAGAGGGAGCCTGCACTTTGAGACCCATGTGCAAGCTCTGGTACAAACTGAACATGGTTTGACTGACCTTTTTATGTTGAGTAGTGCAACAGGAACTTCATTTTCACAGCACAAGCTCAGATTGAATTCTTCTGGCTATCCCCTCATAATTGAATATTAATCCTAACACTCCACTCAAATTCATACTCCTGGCATTTATTTGAAATGGATACATTTCAACTTTGGATATATTGCTTGCTCTATGTTTTGCATTTTTAGTTGCCCTATTTTCAGTCTGCACCTGTATTGTTCATTGTAAAATCTGAGAGGGCAAATATTTTTTCTTGGTAATTCTCTTTGAATTACACTTACTAAATATATTATAACAATGATGGCAATAGCTATTATTATTGAACAGTGGCAGGCAGTATTCTTGAAATATGTTTCACAAAAGCAGGGATTTTTGCTGTGTTTATAATATAGTCCCCAAACCTAGAAAAGTGCCTAGCATATAGTCATGTCAAGAAAACTTTATTGACTAAATAGACTCCTGCAGGCTGTTATTATCCTTACTTACCGTTGCAAAAGTTAAAGCTCAAAGTGGTTACATGACTTTCTGAAAGTAACACAGCCAGTGAGTGGCAGAGAGAAATTTGAACTTAATTCCATCTGACTTCAGAGGTGTCACTTTTCCCACCACTCAATAGGGATGACAGGGTGATCCTGACTGTCAGACAAGTCATTTGTGTTTCCCAATATATGGAAAACTCAATGGGGGCAAGAAACTTAATCAGATTTTGTAGCCCCAGGGGTTAGCAAATAGCTTGACATGAAATAGGCCTTCCATAAATATTTGTTAAATAAATGGCTATGATTTACTCAAGTAACTAAGGTGATTTGCTGCCATGCAAAGATGTAGCCTCAGACACAGAGAATGGGAGCTCATCTACCAACCAATCTTGGAAATGAGAAGGTATGGGGGAGAGGAAAAGACAGGTTCACAATCTTCTCCCAATGTTATAAAACCACAAAGAGATTTCCTGAAAGCTTTAACACAAATATAGCTCATCTACCAACCAATCTTGGAAATGAGAAGGTATGGGGGAGAGGAAAAGACAGGTTCACAATCTTCTCCCAATGTTATAAAACCACAAAGAGATTTCCTGAAAGCTTTAACACAAATATAACCTGTAATCCTTGGTTAGAAAATTATCACTGATCAGTTATTCTGGACTGATTTTTCTTTTTATGGTACTCAAATGATCCCGATGACTGCGGAGTTTTATCCCATATAAATTAACTCACATGGAATCGGATTCACTACAGAACTTAGAAATGGGAACAGAAAATTTCTCCTTGGACTTGGATTAAGTTACTAAACATTTCTAAGCTAGAAAATTCAGAGCAGAGACTCTTCTGCTCTTTTTTTTCCTGTAGACCCTAAACCATTTGAGATTTCTTATTGTAAGGTGGGAATTAGCATTTAGTTTCCAAGAGGCATTACTGAAAAACTTTTTTCATGTTCACAGAATTTATGGGCATATGTTTGTTTTGAAGTTTGAAAATAACTTGTACAAATGTAACAAAAATGCAGAAAAAAAGAAATATTAACAAACCAGGGTATTTGTGGGATCAAGGAGAGTAAGGGATAGTAGTTCTGTCACAAAGGTGAAAAGAAATTAAGCAAAATAATCATTTAATTTCATGTTTTGATTCAGTAATTCAGTATAAACTTATGTTTTCCCTAGTGAAAATACAGCCAAAAATATTTTCTTTACCAATCAACAAGATTCTCAATATAATTCCAAATATAAGAAGGACTAAAATAATGAGGAAAAGCTTTTACTAGTAACAGTCAGACTGGCCTGACAGACAGCCTTGGAACACTGCCCTGCTGCTATGACAACTAGCATTTAAAAACAACTTCCTCAAATAACAGAAAAGAGGCAAGTAGAAATTTTACCTTATTTCTTTTACCTTGGAATTTTGACTGTGAAAAATAAGACGAAAAGGGAAAAATATCACCAGGAAACTTAGTTTTAGCAATTTAAAATTTCTAAGTTTAGAAATTTTACTTTCTAAGAAGGAAAGAAGAAAATTGTTTCATTGACATTCGATTCTCTGATTTTATACTTGAGTATAGATCATCTAAATACCTATTTTTAATATTCTTTTAATATTTTATCAGATCTGCACAGTTACTGTGTGTGTGGCAGGGGTGGAGGGAAACAGAGACACACACACACACAGAGAGAGAGAGACAGACAGAAAGAAAGATGGGTGTATTGCTGGTTAAATCTATCATATGTCAAGTCTGCTAGAATAAACATTTGATAGATTTAGCCTGAGGAATATCACTGGCTATTATCATCTTCTTTTCAACGGTAAGGGCCAAAATATGAGTGCATAATATTAGATTGTACCCCAGTGGAAAAGAACTGAGAGATGCTTCTGAAGCAGAGTAGGAAGATTTGCACCGTTCTGTTAAAAAAAAAAAAAAAAAAAGAAAAAAGAAAGAAATCTCCGATAATTTTTTCAAGGAGTACACAACACTGTCTCTTTAGAAAAATAGCTCTTGGGAACAGTTGAGGGCTGGTTTCCTTGGCAACATCAATGCCATGAGATGCAGTCTGGCACAGAGGGGTGTTCATCTGACTCTGCTCTTTTGTCAGAAATGATGTGTTTCTGAGAACCCAGCCCCAGAGACCATGAGTCCGAGTTGCCCTGAGAGGTGGCCACACCTCTTTCAGACTCTCTGCTCTGTCTCTTCTCTGTCTTATCTGTCCTTGTCTGTGCCTCTGCCTCCCTATCTCCTTCCAAGGGAAATGGTGTCTGGAGGTGTGGACTGACTTGCTGTAATTATGCTTCAATTCTAGGTCCATGGTGGGCTCTGTGCTGGGTTTGGGCTGGGTGTGAAGTGGGGTGTGTGGCAGAGGGTGAGACAGCCCCGGAGGAGCGTGGCTCCCAGGCTCTGCTCCTCCTGGCTCTGTAGCCTTGGCCAGTTCCCTTCCTCTCTCTAAGCTGCGGCTTCCCAATCTCTAAAACGGGCATAATAATTGTATCTACCTCGTTTTGCAAGAATGCTATGAAATAATAAATTTCTACCTGTAGCGGGCACTCAACAAATTGTGGCTGCTATATCTTAATAAGTCTCACTCAGACTCAGTTTCCTTATTCGTAAATTGGAATTATTTATAAATAACACCCCCCACCCCACCCCATAGAGTCACCGTGGCTTAAAATAATGCAGTGGCTGTGAAGTGCCTATAGCCCAGAAGTCGATTACCTCCCATGGGCCCCTAGGGAGCTCACCCCTTTCTTTCCAGACCTCCCAGAGATCGTCAGAGCAGACTCCCTGACCCAGAGCCACATGCACCCCATCTTCCTCTGTCTACTAACAGTTTTTATTTGCTAAACTAAGACACAAATATATCATTTTAATGAAGACATTAAATATTGCTTTGAGGTCTCCATCACATTTCCAAAAACAATTTTGATCAAAATCCTTTCATGCATTAAAAAAAAAAAAAAGAAAGAAACAACCAAACTACAGACTTTATTTAGATTTCGCGAGGTTTCCACTAAAATCCCTCCAGGATCCCATGTTACATTTAGTTGTCTCCTTTGTCTTCTCTAATTTGTGACAGTTCCTCTGTCTTACCTTGTCTTTCATGACCTTGACACTTTTGAAGAGAACTGTTCTGTAGACTGTCCCTCAATTTGGGGTTTGTCTGATGTTTTCCCATAGTTACACTGAAGATACGATTTTGGGGATTCTGAGGGGATATGCCGTTCTTAGTGCATCACGTTATGGGGTATGTGATATTGA
This sequence comes from Lipotes vexillifer, assembly GCF_000442215.2. Taxonomy (NCBI): domain Eukaryota; kingdom Metazoa; phylum Chordata; class Mammalia; order Artiodactyla; family Lipotidae; genus Lipotes; species Lipotes vexillifer. Next base: position 759,032 of record NW_006794406.1, on the reverse strand, counting down.
TCTGTCTTATTCTTAGTGTTGTTAACCTTGACCCCTCAGTTTAGGTGGTGTTTTCCAAGTTTCTCCACTGTAATGTTACCATGTTTCCCTCTGTAATTAGTAAAAATTGGGGGGAAGGTACTTGGAGGATGTACAAATATCCTGTTTCTCCTTAAACTTTCTGACACTAATTTTAGCATTCATCAGTGGGTCTTGCCTGCAGCAGTTACTACTGTAGTGTTCTGGTAGTAATTTTCTATTTCTTCTATTCCTTCTACTTTTATTTATCAGAATTCTTCTGAAAGGAAGAGTTGTTTCTTGTCCCCATTTATGTGTTGATTCAATCATTCATTTTATTAGTGTGGACTCAAGGATATTTATATATTCTTTGGGTTATAATCAAATACTCTATTTTGCTGCTCAGATTGTTTCAGCTTTTGTAATTGGAAGCTCTTTCAGGTTGGTTCCTGTGTCCTTTTGACACATCCCACTTTTGTTTTCTCCACTTTATTTTTTTTTAACTTTAAAAAAGATTTTATTGGAGTATAGTTGCTTTACAATATTGTGCTAGTTTCTGCTGTACAGCAAAGTGAATCAGCTATATGTATACATATACCCCCTCTTTTTTGGATTTCCTTCCCATTTAGGTCACCACAGAGCACTGAGTAGAGTTCCCTGAGCTATACAGTAGGTTCTCATTAGTCATCTATTTTAGGCATAGTATCAGTAGTGTATATATATCAATCCCAATCTCCCAATTCATCCCACTCCCCACTTTCCTCCTTGGGGAAAAATATTTTTCAAACACAGTGTTCAATAGAGGGATTCCATTATTTAGATGATTTTCTTTTGGTGATTGCTTGCTACCTCATGCCGTCAACTACCCCTTGGTTACTACAAGTGGGTTTCAAGCTTTTAGCCTACAGCATTATGTAGGTCATTCTGGCTGTTGTTTCATGCTCTGTCAGGCTGAAAAATTTCCTCCAAGAGTCTGAGTTAGTGTCTCTGGTGACATTTCAAGATCAATGATTAGAAAACATTTGGGTTTATAAGAATCACCTGGTAAGCTTGTTAAATCAAAGATTCCTAGATCCTACCTTCAGGTATTCTGCCTCAGTAGTTGTGAGATGGGGCCCAGAACCTCCATTTTTAATAAGTGCTCTGGGTGATTCAGAAACAAATGATCTGGTAATTATACTATCCCCCTCCCAAAACCCCTTTTCTATAATTTAGATTGTTTATATTTTACCTGATTTCTGAAGTGGAACTTAAATCTATAACAGTAAATAAGGAATAAAAACATGACTTTGTATTATATTCGTTTCACTATTTTTATAAGCTGTAATCAATTTTAAATAATGAAGATGTGGAACTTGTTTGAATGGTAAGGTATTCTAGGATTTTGAAAGTGGCCTTGCATGACATTTAGAAATTAGAATAGCCTGATGATAGGTCAAGGCACAGTTGTATCTTGCATATGTTAGAAGTGGAGGTGTGTTCTGGGACAATGAGACCCAGCATGTGTCCTTTAGTTAGGCACTGTCAGTATCACCTGGGACATTATTAGGACTGCAAATTCTCAGCCCCAAGCTGAGCTACTGAATCAGATCTTTTGGGGTGAGGTCCAGAAATCTGTGTTTTAACAAGCCCTCCAGGTGATTCTGACATACATGGAAACAGAATGATTGGTCTAGTGCACTTACGTCTCTCCATGGAGACAATATGTTTGGTTTTTAAAGTTTAGTAGTGTATCTTACACTGTGGAAATGTTGCTTGACTTGTTTCTCTAGAATAAATTCACATCTTAGAGAGTGATTTAATTAGGATTTTGTTCACCCTAAAGAGACAACAACAGCAATAACAAAAAAACAACAGTGAATTTAAGAGGTAGAAACTGCTTTCTCCCTTCAAGTATAAGAGCAATTCAGGACTGGTTTGACCCTCCATGATATTAGAGACCGGGGCTCCTTTTATTTTATTGCTCAGTCTTACCAGCACGGCATCCCCAGATTCACCCATTACCTCTGAAGGTTGCTCTGGCCAGAGCATGTACATCTGCATTCCGGTCGGCACAAAGGAAAGAATGGACAGGTCACAGGAGATGTGACACTGTTGCCACTTATGTTCCATTGGTCAGGCTCAAGCTATTGGTTGTTGTTAGCTTCCTAGAAGGTGGTGATATGTAGTCGTGATTTAAAAAGGTATACCCAGATGAAATTCAGGGTTTTATTATTGAGGAAGAAGCAGAAAAGAGAAATTGGGTGAGGAGCTGGGGATGGGTTGGTTGACTGTCACAGTGGGAGTAGACACTTATCTGGGAAACTTACATTTCTGATATGTTCCTTTTCTTTCTTTTTTAACCTTTACTTCCCTTGCATATAGTTTTTTTTTTTATGTTTTCCATTTTTCCACTTTAGATTTTCAACTAGTTCTTTGGTCATTCTCAGAGATTTGAGGAAAAGTTTGCTAAATCCTACAGAAGTTGTAATGATGAAATGATTCTTGTCTATCTATCTATCTTTCTATCTATCTACCTACCTATCTCTATATCTGTCTGAATATGTACATAACATTTCCATGACAAACTTTTGCTGCTTTGCTGTTATATGTTATGTATGTGAATAAATACAGAAATTTCCATTTTAAAAATAATGCTTCTAATGGTCCACTTTCTCTGAGTTTATGAGTTATGCCATGTCAGAGAATGATTCTAGAACCTTTAGGGAAATATCAAATTTACATGATAATATCAATGACTTATTTTAGACAGCTTTAAATAATTCGCTTCTCATTTATTCCAACTTAATATTTCCTGACATTTGAACCAGCCAATGGCTGAATACAAATGTTTTATGTGTTCTCTAGTGGAGACACCTAGTGTAAAATGGTTATTAAAAAGTCTATTAATCATCCCTTTCTCTAAATTATTCAGTTCTTTAAAGCTGATTGCTATTAGCTGTTCATATTATTTTAATTAGAAGAAAACATGGCTGCTGAAAATTAGCCAAAGGTTCTATAAATAAAAGTGTCCATCATGCAGTCAAATTTGAATTAACCCTTTAGCATGACAACCTTTCCACTGGAATTTTTCAGGGCTTGCAAGCCATTCATTTTGTTCAAAACCCATATGGGCTATTTTTCATCTATATGTAATCCAAATCTGTGAGAGTGTGCTCATGGAATACAAACACTGTTCATCAGCTGTGACTTAAATACCTTTATTGAAATGAAAAACACCTAAATCAATACAGTATGGTATGGTGGAGGGGGAAATACACAAGACAGAATAAAATAACTATCTCTTCTTTTTCCCATTTATCTCCTCATGTGAGCCACACTTTGTGTCCTGACCTGCTTTGGGCTTGTTAGTTTCTTAAGGATAGACTACTTACTTGTGATTAAAGCAACATCAGACTGTAATTACTGGGAATCAGACAGTCCACTTTTACTCTTAGTTATTATCCACAGGAAAGGTGTTTTCATAAGCTATTTGTTGGAAAATCCATATGTGACATAAATAAGCATTTTCTGCTGATTGATTTTATGTGTTGCTATGACTATGACTGTGAAAGATGTGCTCGATCAAAGTATAAAAGGTGGCTGGACCCTGAATTCACTTCAGTTCCCTTTTACCAGAAAAATCAGTTTTCAGAAAAATTGTTTCTTATTGTTATGCAGTCAATGAAAATCATCAAACACAACCATAGCAACCACTGTCAGAACCTGACCTTAATAAGCAAAGAGGCCTGATATTAATTCAGTTTCTATGGTTATATTAAAAATAAATGTGGTATTTTTCTATTTAAGATTTACAACTCTCACAATTCTCTGTGTTTATTATAGTAATCAACTATACCTGATTTACTAAACTTACAAGAAGAACCAAATGATAAAACTCTGCATTTTACAAATAATACCCTAGATCTTCAGTGGTGATTTGGTGACTCTAGTTTTAAGAGGAAAGCGCAAGGCTGACCACTGCAGGCTTGAAACTACTGGTTATATCTCCTCCTGAAACCCAGTTCCTTACAGGAAAATGCTTTGTAATCTGTACACATACAAGATATAAATGTTAGTTATTCCTATTGCTCAGGACAGAAAATTAGAGAATCAGGCAAATTGTTAAAACCAAGGGTTCAGTGAGTATAGAACCTATGGTAAGGACAAAGCGAGAGTCTAGGATGCTGAATCAAATAAGACAGAAAAGGGGCTTCCCTGGAGGTGCAGTGGTTGAGAGTCTGCCTGCCGATGCAGGGGACACGGGTTTGTGCCCCGGTCCGGGAAGATCCCACATGCCGCAGAGCGGCTGGGCCCGTGAGCCATGGCCGCTGAGCCTGCGCGTCCAGAGCCTGTGCTCTGCAATGGGAGAGGCCACAACAGTGAGAGGCCCGCGTACCGCAAAAAAAAAAAGAAGACAGAAAAGGACAGAGGTGGATTTATAGTGGGTGAGCCATATAGCCAGGGAGGTAGGCAGTTCTGACATGGAGTCCAATCTTCAGTTCTCTCCTTCAACCTCTAAAAACACTTCCCCTCCCCTCACCATAAGCATGCTTGGTAGGCAGTCTCTGAAATGACCCCCAATGATGATGACCCCCACCTCTTGGTATTCACCTCCTTCTCCTTGAATGGATTTAGTGACTTGCATCTGATGAATTGAATACAGAAAAATTAATTGGTTATAACTTCTGTAATTTGATTACAAAAGACAGTGACTTCCATCTTGCCAGCACTCCCTCTAGCTTTATAGCTCGTTCACTGTCAGCGACGAGCTGCAATGCTGCACTGTGAGATGCTCTATAGACAGGTCCATACAGTAAGAATGGAGGGAGGCCTTCTGGCCAGCAGCTCGTGAGGAAGTAGGGCCTCAGTCCAGCAGCTACGAAGATCTGAATCATTCCAACAGTACCAGGAGTGAGTTTTAAAAAGCATCTCTCCCAGTTGAGCCTGGGAGTTAAGCCATGTCTGCACTCCTGACCCACAGAAACTGTGAGATAACTGTTATTGTAATTGTAAGCCACCAAGTTAGGGATAATGTATTGTACACAGCAATAGATAAATAATAGAGCCAGACTTTGAAACAGCTATACAAATCCAGCCATGCAGAGGGCAAGCTGGGAAGGGTTAGAGCATGGAAGGGAAGGGTCCCCTCAGCATGCAGACAGGGATCAATGCCCGGAGATACAGATCAGGAAGAGACAAAGGGGAAGAGGGTGAGTGAGAGAAAAAGAGAAGTATAAAGCATAAATCTCACTCAGGGGTCAGTGTTTAAGCTGGAAACAATGACGACAGGAACAACATCTGAAGCCAGAGAAAGACTTGGCGCTCAGAGTGGAGCCTGTCACGGGATGTCCTGCTCCCCCTCACAGGTTATTACAGACTCGAGGAATTACAATTAGAGAAGTACAATCCAATATGTTCATGATAGATCTCTCCACAAGATCCTTGGTTTAAAAATTTATAGTTGGGCTTCCCTGATGGCGCAGTGGTTGGGAGTCTGCCTGCTGATGCAGGGGACGTGGGTTCGTGTCCCAGTCCGGGAAGATCCCACATGCCGCAGAGCAGCTGGGCCCGTGAGCCATGGCCGCTGAGCCTGCGCGTCTGGAGCCTGTGCTCCGCAGCGGGAGAGGCCACAACAGAGAGGCCCGCGTACCGCCAAAAAAAAAAAAAATTTATACTGTTGCAGGACAAACAGAACTCAGATTTATGAAGCACAAATTATATACCTCATATTTCATAATTGATTCTAGAGTTTTCTTTTTCCTCCGATTTATGCAGACATTACAGGACGATGTGGATGGGGTGTGTGTATAATATCATCTGAGGAAAGTGCACTGTGATGTGCTATCTGAAGCCACTGACTGCAGCCGTCCCCGCTGAGATGCCTCTCACTCACGAAGCTTGGAGTTTGCAGGGTATGTCACTCACAAAAAAAGCATGTTTCTGCAGTTATCTGTGGCTTGGCTGATAACAACAAAGAGCTTTGTACAGTTGTCATCCAATATGGGATCCAGCGAATTCTCACAATTCCATCAGGGACTGTAGAGAGAACTACAGTGTAGTGATAATCTTAGATCTTAGGTAGAAATGTCCCCTTAGGTCTTTTGAATTGGATGATTTTCCAGGAAGACTTGCTTTAACAGCTTGTGCCTAGGTCCACGGAGCAAGTAGCTTCATCTAACTGACTGGTAGGCTCTCAGCACACCCCACCTCCTGTGTGTCTCAGATTTTCCAAAAGCGATTTGACTGCAGTGTAGGTGGACGTGACACCTATAATCATGATCAGCTATCCTTTGCCACCAGTAGTGACTTGTGCCTCCTGAAGAGAAAGAAATGGCCGAGCTATCCCTGCTGTTGCTCCTCTGGGCTACCCACGGGGTGGAGCTGAACCATACTTAGTATCATATGCTCTAAGTGTTAGCATTTTCTCAATATTTATTCTAGTTCTGCTTTGTGAACAACTCTCTAGAGGCAATAGGTGAACTGTATTCTCTTCCATATCCTGCCTGATATGTCATCAGTGTTGGCAGCTAGAGAGTGATCTACTTCAAGTGCAGGCTTCCACTGCCCCTGGAACCTTGCTCCCGCTATTTAAGACGTGATGCTTCATGGACATCCTCTGACAATTCAGTGTAATTTAAAACATTTCTCTAAATCTACTCATCTTCTCTTAGAACTTTGCTTCCACGAGAAGATGGGAAATGGGCAGTCTCTTCAGGTATGTCACTATAGATCCAAATCCCAATTACAGACATATGGAAGTATGTTTACAAAACTGTTTTTGTGTATTAATTTCAAACGTGATCTATGACATTTCTCTGAGTGATAAAATTTCATTTTACTTACACCACCCGCCTCCTTTTTTTCCCCTTTCAATATAATTTTTATCACTTTTTATTTTCTGTATTGGTTAACTTATAATTTTAAATAATAATACTTATAATTTTGTTGATTTATCATTTATAGATTGTCCCATTTTCTTCCTTTCTATATAGATGACCTATTACTTAAATTACAAGGAAATAGTACTTTTGTCAAACTTTGGCACGAATGCCTGTGTAAAATTTTCTTTTTCATTCTGCACTCCTTTCCAACAGCTGCCTAAGAAACAAAGGCAAATTTTGTAAATCTTTGCATGACTGAAAATATCATTATTTCACTTTTATCCTTAAATGAAAAAAAAAATTTGTTTGAAAATTATTGCCTCTCTGAATCATCTGGTGCTGGTTTTAAAAATCTTTAAGTAATTCTGATTCTCCATCTTTGGATGTGATCTCTTTTTATTATTATTAATTGTTTAGGATTGTCTCTTTAGCAAAGTATTCTGAAACGTCATGACAATATGCTTTGTTTTGGATAAAGATATTAAGTATACTGGTACTCTTTTTGGTTCTTTCAATTTGTAAATGTATACTCTTTAGTTTTGAAAAAATCTCTTTTTAAAAAATATTTTTTATGCCCATGACATGCCTTCTATTCTCTTATGAAACTCATATTAATAGGCTGAGCTCTTGGTTTGATGCTCTTAGTTCTCAGCTTTTCTCTCACATTTGCCATCTTCTTGACATTTTTCTTTACTTCTAAAGTTCTGTAGAAATTTTTGTTTCAACAATGTTATTTTAACTAAGAGTTCTTCCTTCTAAATATCATCCATTTTTATTGATGCAACAACTTCTATCTCCCTGATGTGTTAATTTGCATTTTGTGTTTAATTTTGAAACGTTCTTGCATTTCCTGCATTATCTTTCCTCTGAATTTCTTTTCTGGGTTTGCTTACTTGGCCTCCCTCTTATAATCTGGAGACTTTCTGAATATGTTTCATGATTCTTGGTGAACACTCTTATTTAACAACGAGGCTCTCCAATTTTGTTTGGAAGCTCTGTGATCTCTGTGCTTGTAATGAGTACCCCTCACTCTTGTGAAATTGGCCCAAATGGCAGCCAGTCACCCAGGCCCCCAAATTTCAATGCAGGGAAGTTTACCTCTGGAATATTTTAATATCTACAGAAAAAAATTCTCTAATATTCTACCTGAGGCCTGACCATTGGTTTCTAGTAATCTGTGTAAGGTGGGGCAGAGGTCTTGGAATCAGGCTATTATGTGTACAGTGGGTCAATAATTACTCTTATTTTCAAGTATGTGCTTCATTCTTGCTTTACTAATGTACCTTATATTCCAGTGATTTTTATTTTCATCTGTTACCAGTGATTAAACCTTCAATTTCTGGCCTCTCGGGTTGGGGTAGCTGAAGACTTGTATTCAGTATGTGGGAGTGGAGGAGGAGACGTGAGGGTACTGAACATAGACTTTCAAGCTACCTTCTCTCTCCTACACCCACTCCCCACACCTGTTTTCTTCTCTGTAATTTTCTGCCATCCTCTGGATCAGATCTTTCCAAATCCTCTGCTTTGCTGGGATAGTGAAAGGGCTGGTGGTAGAAACCAGCTAACTTTTTATCAACTTCCCTCCCTGCATGGCAGGAGCCTGAGATTCTAATTACCGATGTCATTTTGCTGCTCTAGCTGCTAAAATCTTTCTGAGATCTCTTGTTTCTTAACCTTGGAGCTGATAAACCTGTGTTCAATATGGTATTCTCAACTTGAAGCTGTGTAATGTAAAATAAACTATGTAACATTTACTGAGCATTTATGTACCAGACATTGTACCAAGCACTTTATTTCATGTAACATTCATAATTTCCATTTTACATATGAGGAAACCAACAATCAGAGAGATAATAAAGGATGGTATAATTATAAGATGTCCAATACAAATTTTTACTCCAATGAGAATTGAATTTAACTTCGAAAATGTTTAATCAACTATAAGAAATAGACAATGAGAGTGTCTTCCTTCCCACCAGACTAGCCTGAGCTAATGTCAAGACTATGTGAATGTCTTCTTATGATAAGTTTATATCTTAGACATTTTAGATCTAATGAGTGACAGAAAGTGTCACTTCTAATAAATATGGCAAATTTGGAAAAGAACAGATAATTTATTATTTTGGAGTTTTTCAAAAGTTACTGAGAGCTTATCTAAAATACACATATCCTTTGCAATGTGACTCTGTCATAAATATTACCTTCAAGGGCTGAATTCTTATCAGAGTTCATTAATGAGTGAAAAATGTGCTGTAACTTAACACATGAAAGCAATAGACCACGAGATATAAATGAATAGAAGAAATTTTCTAGCAAGGAAAAGGATGCAAATGTCCTGGGATCCCACTCCCAGCAAACTCAGTCCATTTTCTTCTCAAACAAAAAGAATATTGATCTCATTAAACAGAATGCTTAAACCTCGCACATTTAGTGATAGACAGTGCTCAAACCTTCGTGTGCGTTTCGAGTCTTCAGAATAGCTATAGGCTTACAAATATCCAGCTACTTTAAAAAAAAGTTTTCTTTAGCATTTATAAGAAATGCATCAAAAGTCTTTCATCAACAATAAAAGATTTTTTTCCCTAAGGTAAAAGAATAATCAGCTTGATTCTTGCTTCCTTACTCCTACTCTTGCAATCAAACAAGATAGAACCAGACTTGAGAGGAAGGCGTGTGTTACCTTCAGGGACCTTTCCTTGTAGAGCGAAAGAAGAGCTCTCCTCTATCCTATGTTTAGGAGCTATCTTTCACAGACTCTGGAGCTAGAAACACTGGAATTTTGTACTATTCTTTTGTACTATTTTTTTGACTCAATACTGTCTCTCCAGTGGACAGCTTTTTCTTGAGGGGGAGTAGGGAGAGGATCTGACATAAGTTTATTTATTTGTTTGTAACTTTTTATTTTGATATGCTTTCAAGCTTACAGAAAGTTTTCAAGAACAGTACAAGGAACTAGGAAGATCCATATAACCTATACCATAGCCAGATTCTATTATTTACATTTTGTCCCATTGCTTTCTCTCTATGTACTTGCATATTATTATAATTTTTGTGAATCATTTGAAGGTAACAGAGACAAATTTTTACCCCTAAATAATTCACTGTGTTTCCTAAGAACGTGTTTATTCTCCTACCTGTTGACAACATAGTTATCAAAATGAGGACATTTTCTTTTCTTTTCTTTTTTTTTTTTTTTTTTTTTTTT
>NW_006794406.1:725826-747239 GCF_000442215.2 Lipotes vexillifer | reverse complement strand
TGTGATACGCGGGCCTCTCACTGTTGTGGCCTCTCCCACTGCGGAGCACAGGCTCCGGACGCGCAGGCCCAGCGGCCATGGCTCACGGGCCCAGCCGCTCCGCGCCATGTGGGATCTTCCCGGACCCGGGCACGAACCCGTGTCTCCTGCATCGGCAGGCGGACTCTCAGCCACTGTGCCACCAGGGAAGCCCCATTTTCTTATTTTTTCCCTCTTCAAGATCCAAATCAGGAACATGGATCACATTTATTTTTCACATCCCTTTGGTGTCCTTTAATTTGGAACAGATCCTCAGCCATACTTAGTGTTTTTTGCCTTAAATTTTTGAAAGTTACAGATCAGTTGTTTTGCAGCATATCCCTCAATTTGCATTTATCTGATGTTTCATTGTTATTAGTTTCAGGCTATTCATTTTTGTCTGGAACTCCACTGAAATAGCATATCCCTCAATTTGCATTTATCTGATGTTTCATTGTTATTAGTTTCAGGCTATGCATTTTTGTCTGGAACTCCACTGAAATGATATTTTTTGTTTTGTTTTGTTTTGTGTTTTTGCTTGTTTCATTGTTATTAGTTTCAGGCTATGCATTTTTGTCTGGAACTCCACTGAAATGATATTTTTTGTTTTGTTTTGTTTTGTTTTGTTTTTGCTGTACGCGGGCCTCTCACTGTTGTGGCCTCTCCCGTTGTGGAGCACAGGCTCCGGACGCACAGGCTCCGGATGCGCAGGCTCAGGGGCCATGGCTCATGGGCCCAGCTGCTCCGCGTCATGTGGGATCCTCCCAGACCGGGGCACAAACCCGTGTCCCCTGCATCGGCAGGCGGACTCTCAACCACTGTGCCACCAGGGAAGCCCCTGAAATGATATTTTAACTTTCTCAGTGAGTCATATCGTGGCACACAATTCAGACTGCACTAATATTAGTGATATTAGTTTTGATTGCTTGGGTAAAGTGGTGTCCACCAGGTTTCTCCATGATAAAGTCACTATTTACCCTTCCTAATCAATAGGTAACTGTGGAGAGATACTTTGAGGTTATGTAAATATACTGTTCATCAAACTTTTATGTATTAGATTTGCTATCCACTAATGGTTTTCTGACTCCATCGTTCTTCCTTCAGTTTTTGGTCTGCATTCTACTGTAAAAAGTGCATTTCCTTTCCCCCCTCCTTTATTTTGTTTATTTATTTATTTATTCATTCATCTATTTATTTATGTCAGTGCGGATTTTTATTTTACTCACCAGGTTATAATCCATTATTATCAATATTTATTTTGGTGGTCAAACTGTCCCGGATTTGACCAGTGGGAGTCTTTTTGAGCTGACTCATGTATTTGTTTGACTTGTCCCTTTATCTTTACTTCCTTACTTTCTGTCACATCAAGGCTTGTCTTGTACTTCCCATGCCTTAGCACTGATATCATCTATTTTTCCTAGGAATCTTGGTTCCCTTTAGTGGAGAATGGAATTTATAAACCAGGATCTGAAAAGTAGGCATGCCATTGCTACTGGTGTGTTTTTGTTCCTCTGCCTTCTCAGTGAATAGAATGAAAAAATATCATATAGGTGTGTAAATAAGAAACCTTGCTCTAATTATCATCGATATATTTATTTGTTTGTTCAAGCCTAGAATACCCAAAAGGGAATTTTAGAACTGATAAACCGCAAAGCAAACTTATTAACTAGAGTTTTATATTTCAGTTTTCTTTTTGAGGTAAAATCATAAGGATACAATTCAATGAGGTCTGAAAAGAATAATATACTCATACAGCCCATTCTCTAACAAGTTATAGAAGATATTCTTCACCGAAAAGTTCTCTAATCCCTCTTCCTAGTCCAGGCACTCTTCCAAACCCTGAGAAAACTGTTCTTCTGTTTTCTTCACTTTAGATTGGTTTTTGCCTTTTTGAGGACTTCAATCAATATAATAATGTCTATATTATATATAAACTCTTTTTACCTGGCTCTTTTATTAAATAAAATGTTTTTGAGATTCACATGTTGTTACATACATCTGTACCTCATGCCTTTTAATGGCTCAGTAATATTCCATTGTATGAAATACCGGTTTATCCCTTCTCCTACTGATGGACAAGTTCATTATCAGTGGAATGTACGCCCCCTCCCCCTCAACTTCTATTGATGATGGAGTTATTACATGTGTATTCCTTGGGAGGTGTGGTAGAAACATGTCCCCTTTTCTTGGCTGTCCATTTTTCAAATCCCTTTTGTATTTTAAGAAATATCCCATCCTAGAATCTTGGTGGGATACAGGGCCTCAGCTCCCAGTACAGCAGCCAATGGAGGAAAAACTTTCCTTCCCCTGACCCCTGGCATTAAGAGCTCTGGGCAGGTGATAGTAGCTCAGCAGACTGAATTCTTCTGCCAGCAACATTGACTCTGGGGTAGTAAATACAAAGATGGAGGGGCAGTTTTAAGCTTAGTTCTAGTTGCAGTGTAGAACAATGACTGCAATGGCAGCCGGTGGTTTCTGCAGTAACACGCAGTGGCAGTGGTGTCTTACAATGCTCAGGGCAGTGGAGCTAATGGCTGCTTTCTGAACAGATTGGTTCTGCAGAGTGACCTCACCTGATGCTCTCTGCCTCTCTTTGCTTGGTTTCTGCCTATTTGGGGAGCCCGAGTTCCAGTTTTCCTAATAATTCTTAATATCCTACATCCTTCCAGTAAGTTAGACAGAATTGATTTCTCTTCCTTGAAACTAGGAACCCTAACAGTTACAAGACTCAAGGACAAAGTTCTCAGGGACAGTTTGTAGCCAATAAATAGAACTTTCGGTAAATGAAAATCCAGTGCATCTCTTAGTCTTATTACTTAGGTAGCAATAGCACTAACTTCTCAGTCAGCTGAACCAGTAAGTCAGGTAAGTATATTTAACATAGAATGGTCTAAAATTTATTCTATTATTAGGCATGGAGCGATGAAATTTATAGATTATTGTAAATGGTGTATGGTAGCAAATGACAAAAGATGTATCCTAATTCTTGCATACAAATCACCAGTTTTCATCAGTAATATTAGAAGTAGAGAATTATTAACAACATCGATCATTCTATTTCTTTCATAGGACACTATAATATTACACGCACTCTAAAAATTCTATCAGAAACTGATACTGCAAGTTAAAGAAATGTGTATTGGTTTTCTGGCAAAAATAGCTCAGCCTATATATATATATATATATATATTTTTTTTTCCTCTACAAAGTGAATTGTGGGCACTTGGAGTGGTACAGTGGCAGTCTAGCTATTATGGCCCTCTGCTACCAAAGCATAACCTGGCTGGATGCTAACAGTAAGAGCTACCATTTGCTTTACTACTTACACTTCTACATAATGTAGAATATTTTTGCTAACATTAATTGCCTCTTTAGCTCTTTTAGGACATTAATATTGAGATACAGCATAGAATGGAAGGCTACTAGAGAGACACAGGTGTTGGGAAAAGCAATTAGGCATAAATAACATTAAACACTGTGCTCATTTTTCTACAATATTGTAACTAGTCTCTTAAAGTCCATCTCCCAGAAAATAAGACAGCTTTAAAACTTTTAAATCTAAATTAACTTAGTTCATGGGCACATATTGATGCTGTTTCATACAGAATTGACTCAGATGTGAAATCAAGATCACAGCCCTGATGGAGAGGGGGATGTGAGTAGCAAATCAGTGTTTTTAAAAAGTTCCCCAGGTAATTTTAAAGTACAGCCAAGGTTAAGGACCTGTATGCTAACCTATGGCCTCAGGGTCTCATTTTCCACCCTAAACTGCTTTTCCCCAAAAGAATTATGGTGTTAGATTTTTAAAATAGAGAAAAAAAAAATCATCTTCCATTTTAACTTTGTAAATGAAGACTATTTTTTAAAAGCTATTTAATAATATATTATTACAGAAACACTCTGTCCTAGAAGAACAAATAATCTACGTAAACATTTAATTACTTAAGAACCACTGGTTGACCAAATAGATCACATTTTGTCACATAATACATTTTCTGGGAGTTTTTACTTTTAAGAAAAGGTTAGACAAGTAATGTCAGTGAATGTCCCCACAGCCATTCCTGAGAAGGTGAAAGCCCTTGCGGTCAGATGTATCTTCAACTTAGAGCAAAATTACATTCCTCCTATCTACTTTGACCCAAGTCTTTCGTAATTGATTTGCCCTCTGGGAGAAGTATTAGGAGTGCTGATAAGCTATTCCCTGCTTTCTTTTAGCTGCTTGACACCGCTTCACCTTCATTGACCAAAGTCTTCTAGATGATTCTATAGCTACTGACAATCACAAAAAACTGCCTTGGGAAAGTCATGTTGAGCATAAAAATGTATTTCCTCTTCAACTTCTCAACTCTCTAGTTGGAGTGGGGAGGTGAATTATGTGAGATATATATATATATATATATTTAAATACTTCCTGCTACAAATTGATAGTTAAAATTCTGAAAACCAGGAAAGATGCTTGTAGCTTTTTTAGTGATGACCTTTCATGAACATCTCATTTTTTCATTAAATTTGCTTTCTGATAATACCAGGACTAATAATGTATATACATGAGTTAGGAATAACTATAAAAAATATTCTGTTTTTACATCGAAGTGGGGTGGAATGAAGAAAAAGGTGATCTTTCCCTTGCATACAACGTCACAACACCAAGCTTTCAGCCTGCTCTGTCCAGAATGGCACCCAGAGGAGGGGGAGGGGAGAAAAAGAGCGCCCCTTATTACTCAGGCATTAGCAACCCCCCTTCAAGTGACTCCTCAAACAAAGTGAAGCTAGAGAAAGGTTTCTCAAGGGGGACTGGACCTTCCGAGGTAACTCTTTCACTCTGATTTCCCTTTAACGAAGCAGGTGAAAGGCCATTTGGCACCAGCCCGTTCCTTTTACCGCAGCTGCCTGTGATGAGCGCGGTTGCCAGGCAACCAAGTCTCTGGCTCTCTCTGTGCCTACATCAGGCTAGGAAATTTGGAGGTTTTTAAAGCTGTTTGCTGCAGACAACTTCCACTGAAATGCCTTTAGCTTTTTTAGCACTATTTTTTAAGTCCTTACAGTACAACTACATTATCTTTTCTAATTTTCTCTCCTTTGTAGAAGAGACTATTTAGAGTGTATATGGCTATATTTCCACAGGAAAATATCAAGACCTTGACTTCAAAATCAGAAGTGATTTACATTTTAAAAGAAGAGCAAATGAGCATCACAGCTGCATTTCATATGTTTCTTCCTGTCAGCTTAATTTCTTTCATTTGCTCTCTTCTCCCCTTCTTTTGCTTTTAAAATTTTTATTGGCTTTCCTCTCTCTTTTTCTTCATTACACCCCACTTCAACGTGTTTCTTTGCTTTCTTTCTTATTCTCCCCAGTGTCATGAACTCTGTGTTATTAATGCATTCATCTTTAATCAATTGCTAATCCCATGAATTTGAAGTGAATCAAACCTTTCTGTACAAGCTCACTGGTTTATATTTTCTTCTTACTTCTGAACTTTCATCATCATCATTCTTCTTCTTCTTCTTATTATTATATCTGTGGCTAGAGAGGGTTAAGGGGAAATAACTGACAAAATATTCAGAGTTGTTATGTGGACTTGTCTTGTTCCTGGCAGAGAAACCTGCACCATTGCTCTCTGAGCCTCCCAGTGTCCCCTCTCTGCTTGTATGGAGGCCCTCTTGGTACATTCCATTAGCCTTGAACCCACAGAGTTCTCCAAGTATTTTGGTCCTACATTAACCTGGGACATTCTCTTACATACTTAATGTTATGAAGATATTATACTGAGTGCCATTCCATTTAAAAAGACATGAAATGGGTGTGCTTCCTTTTGTTCTTTGTCTCTGAGTCTGGCAATAACATAAAATATATGAGAGCAAATTGGTCTGGCTAAGCTTTTAATCTGCTCCTGCAAAGGGAGAAACACCTGGTAATGAGACAAGAAAAAAGGTCAGAGTTCTCCTGGAAAGATGTCCACTCAAGACAGCAATGCATTTCAAACCTGAACACCTTTTGGTGATCCCCACTCCCATCATAAAAAACAAGCCCTGATATTTGTTTATCATCGTGAGGTAACAAGTAGTTTAAGGATTTTGTTTTATTTGCTCACTAAGAATTTGGTATTATGTAGAAGTGGACCTGCTCAATGTCATTGCCTGAAAATCCACTGTCGCAGATAAACTCATCTGTTAAAACTGTTAAAATGAAAAATGGGCTTAATGGTTAATATCCTTACAGTTTTGATTTTGAGTTAGTAGGTATGCAACCAATCACATATATTTCTGGAATTTATGAGTAAAAACTGTTCTCCCTCTATGACTCAGTATGATCTTCCATATTTGCTATGGAAAGTATAATGGAAGAGTTACATCCTTTTCTGTATGATAAAATCAGGGTACTGTGTTACAGTAGGCCAGAAAACAGCGGGTATGGATTTTACTCTGAGTTCAGTCCCTAGCTATCTTTTTGACTTTGGGCAATTCCCTTAATCTTGGTCTCAGTTCCCTCTTCTGTAAAGTTGTATTGTCTGAGATATATTCTGCTGTAAAATTCTATTATTGAATTTTAAAACCACTAACCTTTTCAGTGAGTCTGGTTTAGGAAAGTGATGATATAACATTTGTTCAAACTGGTAAAGTTTTTAAGTGAAAAAGATATTTAAACCTTCTTGTATTTGTTAATTGAGCTATTTTTTTACTTAGACATGCAAGTTCAAAATTTATATCTCTTTTCAACTCTATAGCCAGTGGTTAATAAGTACAATTTCTGGGGTGGTGGGATTCCGGGGTGCTGCTCTGCAGGGGTGTAGCGAGCCATAGCTGGATGCTAAGGCCAAGCTAATAGATTTTCATTGGAAGCTGGGTATGGCTGTGAGCTCAGACAGCTGCAGATCACTTAAGCATCCTTATGTTGCAGTGATGCTCAAAGTGGCAGATCATTCAGGCCAAGTAAAGAACAGATCCTTTGAAATGACAATTCCACAGTTTCAGAATTTCTACAGTTCAAGAAAATTGCTGCAGTTATTGAAACTGTGTGAAAACTGATTGCTTTGTTGATGAATTGCTACATTCATTCTAAAATCATGGACTTTACTTTCTGCAACAAAACTGCCTAAGGATCAAATGATATTTATTGAATGAAAATTACACTTTTGGTTTTCCATTTTTTTAAATAATAAAAAAGAAAATCAGACAAACAGGAAAAAAAAAAGTACAATTTCTAGAGACTGGGTACACTTGAATCTGCCTTCATCATTTATTAGTTGTGGATCATGGGCATGCTCCTTCATGTCTTTTTGCTCAGTTTACTCACCTGTCAATTGGAAATAATAACAGTATCTAAAACACAGGGATATTGTGAGGATTCAGTGAGATAACTCACTTAAGCCCTGAGCAAATGACTAGAGCATTAACATATTCTTGATATGTGTCAGCTTTTACTGTCACCTTGCTGTCACCAGCTATCCCATGCTATTATCACTCCATACTTTATTAGTGTAATAATAGCCTCCTAGTTTTAAAAAGTCTCTTTCTTAAGGTCTGTTCTATACATTTCCCAGCTTAGACTGCCCAAAACACAATTGTCATAATTTTACTCTGCTGCTAAAAACTATGGCAACAGATTTCAGTGAACTTATACGCAGTAGAATTGAGTATAAATTAGTCCGGCATTTTAAGGCTCTCATTAATATATTGGTTCAATTTATCTTCCCAGCCTCATTCGATTACTTTCTCATATATAAATGCTCTGCCTGAATGGATCTCCCCAAATGTCCCTGAGAACAAGTGCTCTGCTCACCCATATTAAGCAATTAAGGGCAGAGGCTGTGATGAGTCTTTACACCCCATCACTCAGGACGTGGCACACAGTGGGTACGCAATAGTTGTTGAAACGAACTGCTTCTGCTCATACTGTTTTCCTCCCAGGAGTCCTCTCTTATCTTTACCTATGTAACACCTATCTCCAAGGTTCTATCCAAATGTCATGAGTTACTACAGTTCACTAACTACCTACCTACTTCTTCTCATAGTACTGTCATGTATCTACTCTGGTAGCACTTATATTCTGCTGTATTATAATTATTTTTGTCATGATCTTATATCCTAATTTTTAAGTGGATTTGAGAGCAGTGTCCTATTTCTTATTCAATTTTATTTCCTACAATGCCTAGCATTTTGCTTTGTTAACTGTCAGTGGCTAGTTTTCGAATGCATGAATATGACTAACAGACTAACAGAATTATCCATTGTTTTGTTACCAGTTTTAAAAGAAGAACTATGCTATTTCCATAGAAGCAAATCTGCATTCCTTACCAGGCTTCTCAGTCTCTGCAAGTGCAATCACATCCTTTCTATTTAACATGACTTCAGATATCTGCTGAAGCCATATTGGCTTTCTCATTATTCAATGGACAAGCCATATTCAATCTTACCCCATCCTTCCAGTAACGTTTTCTTTGCCTGAGCGCAATCTTGTCTTCTTTGTGACCCAAACCTCATTTAAGGTTCCATCTCAGTTCCCAAATTTTCCATGGAGCACTCTATGATGACTTCTGCAACATTTCTTCTCTTTCACTACTGAAAAGAGAAATTAATGCACTTAATTTAACAGTCATACAACTTAATCATACAAAGAAACCCCTGCCCCCAGAACAATGAACCTGGAAGAGAATTTAAAGGTGTGGCACTACAGAAATTCTGATATGGAAACTTCAGAGTGGCTACTTCCATGTTAACTGACTCTGAAATTCCTTTTTTTCTCCTCCCTCGGTTACCCTTATATTATCTATACAGATATCATTCTTGGCTGCTTGTTGTAAGATAGTTATGCAACTGAATCATTATGTAAATAGTATGACTTTACATGTGCTAAGTGCTGATTATATTTTAATTCAATAGAAAAATACGATTTAAATTTGTATCAATTTTTTATGTGTTTTAGTCTTTCAACCCATTAGATATTAGATCCTTTGGGGCAGAGGTCAAATCTGGAACTTTCTTTGAATTTCCCACATTAGCAAGCATAGTTCTAATCACATTGGAGATTTTTATCATATGAACATTATTCACTGTTAGATGAGACCTACCTGCCAAAATGACCTAGTTCACTATATATGTATTTCACAATACAAGGCACTCTAACTTCATTCCATTTTTCCTGGTCTATTCATTCTAAATTACTGCATACTTACAGTTTTTTTCCTGGTCTATTGCCTTCTAATTTACTGTCATACTTACTGGACTTCTCAGTAACTAAGGCAACTAAAGCTGTATCTTTGGAGAAGACTTACACAGATATATCTTGGGGGGGTAGATACACAGGGTGGGAGAAAATTTGCTCTCTCTACTGTATTCATACTGTTTTTCACCTTTTGACTGAGGATGAAAATCGAATGTATTATAAATATTTGTTGAGTGGCCTATATGAAGAGAACTGTGTTAGACCCTTTATATACACCATCTAATTTTATCTTCTCAACAAACCTATGTAGTTGATGATACTAAGCTATATTTGCTAACATGAAAGCTAAAGCTAAGAAAGCTAAAACTAAGCTAAGTCTTTATCCTTAAACTTGATTGCAAGCCTTTCTGATTCTAGGGTCCATGCCAACAGAAGAGGATAAGACAGTGGATCTCCATCTTCAATGAGCAGAAAAGTCACCCAAGGAACTCTTTAAAATACATATTACTGAGATCAACTCCAAAGAGTCCAATTTGTTAGGTGTGGGGTAAGGCCCAGGAATCTATATTTTAAGAAACACAAGAAAAGTATTCATTTGGAAAAATTTTGAGATAAGGAATAGTTAAGATAATCATAGTAACAGTGGTAATAATACAGCAACAACAAAACCATACAACACACGGATCAATACCACACTGTCTCTCAGTTACTGTACCACCTTCCTATTTGTCAGGCATTGTATGTTAAGCACTTATGACATATTTTATCATTTGATTCTCACAACCACCTAATGAAGTATATATAATTATCATCTCCCTTTTATGTGAGGAGGGAACTAGGATCAGAGCGGTCACATAGTTGGTAAGTGGTAGACTTAGCACATGCCCACAACTCTATGAAAGAGGCAGCCAAATAAAAGGAAAGCCAGGGAAACTGCTGTCATAGAGCCGAAAGGAAGAGAACACATCAAGAACAGATGATGTCAATGCCTCAGAGTTAAGTAGCTAGGTTGTGAGAAGTGTTCCCTGGATTTGTAAATGAGGAGGTCATTGCTGATCTTAGCAAGGTCAACTTGAGTAAGAAGATCGGAGTAGTAAGGCAGAATATTGAGAGTTAAAGAATGAATGGAAGATCTAAAAAATAGAGTGCTTAAATACCCATTTTATGAATGTCCAACAAAAAGTAAGGAAATATAGAAGGGTTATTTTAGGGGGTAATGCAAATTTAGTGAGCATTTAAAACAATATGGGATAGTCATGAAAATATTAAGGGGAAGGTACAATGATGAAAGAGAGGTAGATAAGGATGAAAGTAAATAAAAGTGATGAGGCAGAGTCTTGGAGAAGATGGGATAGATCCATTAGCTTTGTACTGAAGCACTTATTTTTCTGGGAAAGGTGAGCATAGCTGTGGATACAGGTATAATTATTTGACTAGTGATGCTGACATGGGCATTTATGTGCAGGGAGATGGGAAGTTAAAGTAGCTCCTATGTGATGGATTTTATTTTTGTGTTGGGAAAATTAATAGGGTCTTTAAGTGAACTGATAAAGATTTAGAATAGCTACTGTGAGGAAACAGGCCAAATTGACTAGACACACGTAAATAGGATTGCTGTGGGGTTAAAGGCCCAGCTGAGAGGAAAGATCATATAGTGTAGTGGTATCAGTGTGTATGGTTGTGTGGTTTTTATTCAGTGGTGTTCAGTGGATGCAGAGAAGTAGAAGTAGGATTGGGTTCATCTTAGCTTAGGGGTTTAGTAAAACAAGTGGTGTGGGCAACAGTGAAACGTACGTAAGCGTGTTGACAGTAGGCTTGGTGAAAAGAGCTCTGGAACTGGAAGCTGAGGGAAGACAGTGAAGCTAGTAGAGACTTATAGACAAGGAGAAAAGGGCTAAGGAATTGGGTTTGAAAGAGATGGTAAAGTAGTAAATGGTAAAAGTAGTGAAAGAACTGGAAAAGTAGGCAGTTGGGGGATGAAAATGGGAATGAGTGGGATCTAATGTATTTTAGTTTCACGGCAGCAACCTGAAAGGAATGTGAAATTTTTTAACTTCCATGATCTAATCTATTTTTCTCTTACTTTTTAGGAAATCTGAGATCCTAACATCTAAGGAAGAGGTCTACTTTTGGCCTTGTGTTTCCTCTCACGTGTTGACAGCTTTTTGATTATCTGGACCTTTATTCCTTGTGTCTCCTTTACTATCAGCTCTGCTATCACTTGCTTTCAGTCAGATTAGGAGAAGTATTTATTTCTTTAATTTCTAGAATAACGACTGCAATGTGTAGGACCATGCACCAGGATCACCTGGAGAGCATGTTGACCATTTATACCTCTGACCTTCACGCCAAACTTATTTAATCAGAATCTCTGGTGGGGGGAGGGGGGGATTCTGAGGAATCTGTACTTTTAACAAGCTCCACAGGAGATTCTGACTCATATGACTGTTTAGGAGATGGCAGTTACAATAAGGCAGATTTTTCACCTTAAACTTACCAATTCATACTCAGTATGTTTTTGCTGTTGACTCCTGTTTGTTGGACAATAATGCTGTTGCTGGTGGGTTCTGATGTTGGGGTGGAGAGGCAAGAAAGCAACAACTTGACCTTGAAATTGGTACCTTTTCTAAGTTTCATTCTTACACACAATCCCCCCCTACACACATACCATATCTCCATCTATTGACACCAACGCCTAACGCATTTAGAAAAGCAAAAGCAAAGTAGAGATGAAAGTGGAAAAGATTTACAGAACTAAGCAGCATGACCAAAAAACTCCAAACAGTAGAGATGATTACAAGTAAAAGGTGAGTGGAGATTGGGTAGGTGTAGAGAATAGACAGGTGAGTAAGAGTTTCAATTCAGAAAGAGAAAGAGATGTGTCGATGGTGACTACAGATGTACTGTTCTGCTTTCGGTTGAATTAGACATGTGGTTGATGCCCACATCTTTGAAACTTACTGCCACAGTTACATTGTGCTTTTTTGGTAATTCTGTGATCCATTAATAATCAGTGAATTCTCTTGGCACTGCACTCTTGTGTTGTTAGATTTCCCACACAGAAATTTCAGTTCACAAACAAGAAGAAATCTTATTTTTTGGTATCCTGGTACCTAGAGTTAAGTAGAGAATGTATTATTTTCTTCAGTATCTGCTGACAGTTTTCAAGGAACAGAGGCACAGTGCTGCATCTAAAATCTCCCCTTAGTGACTTAGAAGTCAGGCTTCTGTATATTGGAGTTATGAATCATACAACAAATGTGCACACTCATGGATGAAAAAATCATCATTTGATAATATTCTATGTGATAATATACTAATCCATAGCAATGAAAATATTTTTAAAAGTTTCCTTTTGAGAAGGAACTATATCTTAGATATATTTTTTATATGTGCAAAGTACACTTTTACTATATCTTTATTAATGATTTCTGTTTAACCTAATACAAAGGCTCTCTCTCTCTCCTTCTTCCTGTCCTCTCTTTCCTGTACCACCTCAACACTCTTTTCTCTGTTTCTCTCTGTATGTAGTCTCATTAGCATCTTTATTCCTTCATGTAAGAGATCTTACTGCTTAAAAAAACTAGAATGAAAAAACTCAAGAATCACATAACCTAAGTAAGATTTAGAACAGGAAACATGCCTTTCTTTGAAGAGTAAATGACTGGATGTCCCAGATCATGCAAGTTATTCTTCACTCGATAAAAATACATGAATTCAGTTTCAACGTGGACCGTGTAAGTTTCACCTCCCTGAAGTGAATCACCAGCATCTCATCTCTTCTGCTTCTAGTCCTAGTGCCCAGGTGCACGGACTGCCTGTGTTCAGGCTGGACTGTGTGGCAACAGCAAACATGACCATTCAATTACTCCGGCAAGCATCATCTTGAATTGTTCTTACTCCCCAGTAAGAGAAATTTCTCTTAGGTTTGAGCCAGAATAGTCAACGTTAGTTCAATTTATTCACTTAATAAATTCTGTCCGATATTAGAACTTTTGAATGAACTTATGGCCTCTCTCTTATAAAATCCACAATCTAGATGCCCTGTTCAGTTTGGACTCTGGCTAATGATGTTCATATCCTGCCCCTGAGCTATGTCTCTTGGATATGTTCCTATTTTAGGAAGCATGCTCATCTCTGGAGTAACTAACCCTTGCCCTTATTTCCATTTTCAGAGATTCTGGGCCTTAGCACAACTTGTTGTGCTCTCAGTACTCTGGCCCCAGCGTCCTCCGATCTGAATTCTGGGGCCATGAATGAAACCATGGCCATGTTGCTCTTTATTTTAGTCCCAAGGCATCTGATTTTGCATTCATTATGTAGTCCTTTCTTACACTGTAGCCATCCACCTTCATTTAGGTGTAGTTACCTCATACCTTGATAACGGAAACATTCTCCTAAATTACCTCTGTGGTACTTCTCCTCAAATTCATTGTCTATGATATTACCAAATTAATAGTCTTAAATATATATTTTCTCTGTGATGCATTCCCTAGTGAAAAACTCCAACGACTCTACAATGCTTACAAAATCAAACTGACATTCCTTAGTTTATCATTTTATGCCTTCATCCACAATCTATTCTTGATTTTTCCAGCCTTGTCTCTAGTTATTTTCCTACATATAGCTTTTACTATGACTTTCTTGGTGTTCTTGGATGATACTTTTTACTTTTTAATTTATTGAATTCTTTCTCCCTGAAATACCCTCCCTCTCTAATTCAGTTATGAGAAATCCTACTCATTTTCTAAGTTTCCATTAATTTTTTTTTCTTCCATGAGATTTTCCATCATTTTTCTATGATGTTTTCTCCTTTATCTGAATTCCTATAGGTTTATGTTTTATTCATTTGATACTCGCAGATATTACTGTAGCTATTTTGGATCATAGCATATGTACTCAACCAGACAGCAAACCCTGAACAAAGGAAACTGTTTCTTTTGAATCTTTGTATATCAAACAGTGGTTTGGGTCTAATAGGTACACGGAAAATATTTTTAATGTGAAGTAATGGCTAGTATATCAAAATAAGGTACTGTTATGAAATAGTAAATATTAATTTTTAAGATGATGATCATCCTTAAAGCATGAGGGTTGAAATTTACTGGTCTATAAGAACATTTCCACAGTGCCCATACAATTTCAATAGTGTATATTTGGCTTTCAAAACTATTTCCAACCAGCGTACCATAAGATTTAAGTAGAGTTTACAGAAGAGAGTGATTACTTTCTTGATTTATATAGAAAGATGCTAGAGCACCCTAGGATTCGCCACTTATTAGATATCAGCCTTAGCTTTATTGTTTGTAAAAAACAACAAAAAAGCACCTCAAAAACAAACAAATAAATGAACAAACCATATAACATTTGTTTTATGGCTTCATTAATTTATTTTTCATTTATCTAAAAATGCTTATTGAGAATTGACTATGTGAAAGTCACTGAACTCAGAGCTAGGGATATGATGGTAAACCATTCCTGGCCCATGAATTGGGGAAAATTAAAGTATTAAGGTACTATCATCATATGAAGGGAAAAGAACATTTGCATTGCAAAGATAGACAAGAGAACGTGGACTATTTTGGGAAGATGAATGACATGTTATCAAATTTTATGAATTCCTCAAAAAAAAACTTAACATCTACTCTGTGCCATGGACTGTGCTATGCAGTGAGTGTAGGGCAGCTGTTGTAGCCTTTATTACTGTTCAGCAATTCATTCTCCCCTCCCTCAACACATAGGCAAACTCTGCCCCCCCCATTTCATTGATTTTGGACTTGTCCATGTGACTGCTTTGACCAGTGAAATATGGGCAGAAGAGACAGTGTGACCATTTTTAAATGAGGCTTAAGAATCATCATGAGTTTCTGTTTCCTGTTTCACTATTGCCATTTGCCATAAAACCATGCCCTATGTTGTCACTGTTTCTTTAGTTTGGGTTCCAGAAGGAGAAATATGTGGAGCAGATATAAACCCAACCAGTAGCCTAGAGTTATGCTTAGGCAAGCCCAGCTGTGTCCAGCTGGGCCAAGCTGTCATCACAAAAACATGAAGAATAAATACATTCGTTGTTCTAAGACGCTAAGTTTGGTTGTTTGTTAATGCAGCAAAAACTAAACAATGCAGCAGTGAAGGAGGTATTGTGTCTAGTGGGGAAGAAAGACATTATTAAACAGGTAGTTATCAATGTTCTTTGTGTTTTGAGGAAATGGAGTGTTTCTACAAGCATGTATAGCAGGTAGACTTACGTTATTCTGGGGGAAGAGGAAAATCTTCTGGGGTGGCTACTACTTATATATAAATCAATTTAACTTAGCTTCTAGTCATTACTTAGTATATCCTACACCAACTTCTGTTGGGGAACAGATATACCTTTGGGAAACAATTTTCCAGAAAAATCAGATGCAATATCCACAACAGAAACCAATTGCTATTTTTACCTCATGTAGTAGTTCTGCACGGTTATAAATTATTTTGATGAAGGCCTAAAAGGATACAGTTCTGTATTTTCACTTAAGATCAATATTCTTGTAGCTTCTATATGACAGGTAACCTCTATAGTCACAAGCTTATTCTAGTAATAGAGAGTATTTCTCTTAAGTTATAGACCATATACTATTTAGGTTGGTTTAGTCCTTGAGGTGACCTGTCCAACAACTTCATTTTGCAAGCCAAGCAACTGGGGTTCAAAGATACAAAATTACTTTCCTAAGGCTCCTATTGGAATTTGGGAAGGCTCAGATGTGGAGGTCAGGTGTCCTGATGTCTGGATCACAGTGCCTATAACTTTGAAAAAAATGTTTCCCCATATAATTGTCTTTGGGTGAATTTTAAGGAAAAAAATTGATTATAAATATTACAAGTTTCTGTGGTGATTCAACTTAGAGACAAGAGGTAAATTTTAGAGGCTGAAAATTTTTATTAACTGTAGGCCAAAGGGATCCTTAAGTTATCTACCAAGTTTCCCTATATTTCCCTGCCAACCCTGGTCATACTATACATTTTTATGTTTAGTATTATTCATAGTTTTTCATTACATAATTTTTGGTGTGATCACTCAATTAATGTCTATCATTTGTATAATTTTCCTTTTAGGCTCCATTAAGGCAGAGACAATGTATCCCCAGTAGCTAGCACAGTATTTGATGCATGCTAAGTTCTCAATACACTTTTGTGGTGGGATTAATGAACAATCTCTCATCCATCCCATGCAAGTAAAATAATCATGCTTTATCATTTGGTATGAACTATGTCCCATGCTAAATCATCTCTTCTTGCCAGATGGTCAACAGAATACGTTTTTCATAATGTCTGAAGGAAATGAATTAATGGGTTACTTTCAACAGATTTTTATTAACAGATCACATAATGAATATAACATTAAAATATAGCATTATTAATAATAATGAAATGTAAATAGGCACAAAATGATTGCATTAAAATTATTTCATTTAAGAAGAAAATAAGGATGCACAGTGACTCATTAAATGAAGATCTATTCAAGTGGAATTAGTAGAATTACTAATAAAAGATTTCAAAATTATTTGAATGACTAATACTTAAGATATGGGAAATTAAAAGGCAACAGTGCTCTAATTTACTATCTTGATATTTAGAAGAAATATCTGTTGGATTAAAGTAGCCTCATTGCCTAAGTCTTAAATGATGCATTACTGAGTCATGTAAAAAAATTAAGTTTTAAGGAGAATAATATAGGTCCTGAATACTTATTTTGCCAGCATTTTGGGGACTCCAGGGCTAAAAGGGCAAGAGGAAAGGGAAAGCCAACATACAGCTCAGTAACTGAGTAACTTTCATAGTTCTGATGTGTGGGAGTAACCAGCTCCCCAAATGATCTCCACTCTGCTTTCTTTGCTGTTCGACTTGCTGCATTCTCTAAGAGATTACCATGGACTATTTAAGAATGGTGTGACGCCCCTTGGCAACCAAAATTACGACAACATAGAGCAAAACTTGAACCAACCAGAAAATCTTTCTTCTTACATAAAGGTTATACATGAACACTTATCATTGTAAAAGAACCACATCTTGCTGGAGTTTTTGAGGAGGATGTTATTTATTAATGACATACATACATCTTTCCTACATGATTGCTAAATGATTTGAGAAATAAAACAAAAGAATATGTGAGCCAAAATACCACCTTTATCATTGCTGGAAACCAGGATGCAGATTGTGGCTTTAGGTCCATTAGCCAAATGGACTTGGTACCTGGATTCCAGAATTAGGGGACTTCATCCATTTACAGAAAGTGTGGACTTGGGCAAGGTCTCCTTTCATCACACTCCCCAGAACTGGCTCCTGCAAGACTTCCAGCATGAAAATGAAAATGAAGACTAACGGTCTCTGCCGGAGATTGGCTTCAAGAGAAAACTGGAGGGTGGGGCGTGTCTAGTTATTCCTCCTATGTTTTCAGGCAGAAAAAGCACTCCACCTTCCTAAGAAGAAAGTGACTAACAACAACTACAAAAAAAATGCCAAAAGTACATTAGTCAAACTCTCTCAATACAAGGAAAATTAAGAGTAGAGGGAAGCTTGAGCAATTATACATGATGATGTCTTTAGTGGCAATATACTTACGTTCCTGCCACAAAAAAAGCAGGGACAAAATATTATTGAAATCTTTCAAGAATAGAAAGACCTCAGTTGAGGGATTCCCTGGTGGCGCAGTGGTTGCGAGTCCGCCTGCCGATGCAGAGGACGTGGGTTCGAGCCCCGGTGCGGGAGGATCCCACATGCCGCGGAGCGCCTGGGCCCGTGAGCCATGGCCGCTGAGCCTGCGTGTCCGGAGCCTGCGCGTCCGGAGGCTGTGCTCCGCAGCGGGAGAGGCCACAGCAGTGAGAGACCCGCGTATCGCAAAAAAAAAAAAAAAAAAAAGACCTCAGTTGAAAGTGAAAAGTGATAGCAATTTCTGGCAAGACATCTATTTTGATGTGGACAACAGGAAACTTTCTGTGAAAGAACATTGAACTATTGTAAATCAATGGAAGGTTGTAAAACACTTCATGTTTAAGTGTTTCTTTACAAGTTTTTCTCTATATTTTCACATTAGACCATGTAGACCATGCAGTTTTATGACATAAGAAATTCACATGCATCTCAGTCTGGATACAGAATTTACTAAGAAGGTCTAAATAAAAAGACTTTCGTGAAGGGACTCCAGACGGAAGTGTGATTAGGATTAAGAAACAAAACAGGGCTGCTCAGTCATCAGAGGCTTGCAACAAAGGAAGCTATAGGGCCCAATGGGTAGAATAAAGACATGTTTTCTGGGAGCTCAGTGGGCACCCGAGTGGCAATGAATCTGTGCCATGCAGTCTGTAGCAGTTGACCTCTCAAAGGCAGATCAAGGAATGGAATAGAAGAGAATGGATCTGGCAGAGTAGGGAGCCAAATGGAGAATGATCAGCATGCCAGTTATTAAAAATTGCTTATAAATAGATTTTTGGCCATATAATATTCCAATATAACCATACCATGTATTACAACCACTATCTTTTGATTAACTACTTAGATTGTGTCCAATGTTTTTGCTATTATAAACAACATGGCAATGCATATATTTATTTCTACAATTTTCTTAGAGTAAATTCTTGAGAGTTGAATTACTACATTAAAAAGTACAAATGTTCTTAGGCCTTTTGAAACTTGGTAATAATGTCTTAAAGCCATACATATTATTCTTCCACCAGCAATGTGAGAGTGTGCTTATTTTACTGCACACTGTTGAGCACTGCATATTCCCATAAAAATTATTTATTTTGATGAGGATTTGTCCATAGAAATAACATCTGCGTATTTTTCAAAAGAAATCTTTAAAACTGCATCTCTTTAATTTTAATAAATTTTTTTCTATACGCTTTTTGAATTTTGTGAATCGTGTCAGCATAACCAGGTAATAATAGTATGTTGTTCTTTGCTGCTGCTGCTGCCACACCAGCATCATTGATTTAACCATTCTATCTCTCCAAGGCTGATTTGGGTTGCTTCCTTAATCATTTAGTACATTATTACATACACTGATATATGTTTTCTGAGCTATCTGGTTTATTTCATATTTCAGTCTATTTTCCTTTTGGATAATGTGACTAAAACATAGCAGCTCTGGAGTGCCAGGCTGTCTGTAAAATAGCTTGACGATGGCAAACAACAAAAGATAGGCTCCCTGTTCCCTAACATATTAGGAGGCTCACCACCTCCTTCTTTACCATTCAGCCTTGTTAATCAATGTTAATAATAGGACAACAACAAAATAAGGAAACAGTAGCATTTGTTGAGTGCTTACCAAGGGCTATAGGCATTGTGAAGAAGCTACCACATCAGCTTAAACCACAGCAACAGTGCCTCTCTTCCGGGTCAGGAATGAATTTTTTTGGAGGCTAAAGTACCTTTACCAAATCTTGTTAATTCTACTTTCTAAATACTTCTTCAATTTCTCCACTTCTTTCTACTCCTATTGAACATTTTCAGTTCTCAACTGGTTTGATCTTTTAGTGGCTTGCTGTTTAACTTATCTATTTATTTTTTTTAACGTTTCAATGACTATTTTATTTCCAGAATCTCCATTTGCTTCCTTTTCAAAAGCATCTGAGTTTTTTTCTGCATAAAATCTTTATTCTTCATGGAATCTCGTGCTGCCTTGATCTCTCTGAATATTTTAAACATAATTATTTTAAAACTTCTCTCTAATCTCTTTGATCTCTATTTCCTTAGTCTGAATGATCCCATTATGGCTTTTCCTGAGCTAGTCTCCAGTGGGAGTTTTTTTGTCTCTAAAAGCCTGGACATTCCTTAGATTTTTCAAGAGTCTCTATGTTGCTGTTTCCATGTAACCAGGATCTATTGGGTCACTGGTTGAGACCTATGTTTTATAGTAGTTCTTGTGAGAGGTTTCTGTACCTCAGGGATCTTGTGAATTTGGGTCTCATCCCCATGCAAGATAAAGGCCTTGTTCTGGTTTCTAGAGGATTATTCCTTCTACTTTAGGCCCAGGCAGGGGGTCTGTCTCCAAGTCAGTTTGGTGTTTTTGTAGTCCCTACAAGGACTTAGTTTTCAAATATGTTGGGAAAATACCCTAGGAGAACGATTGCAGGATCATGTGATTAAATTCGTTTACTTTGTTAGAAACCTCCAAACTGTCTTCCAAAGTGGCTGCAGTATTTTGCATTCCCACTAGCAATGAATAAGAAGTTCTGTTGCTACACATCCTTGCCAGTAATTAGTATTTCAAACTTTGTGGATTTTAGCCCTTCTAATAGTGGCATCTTAATTTTGTTTTAATTTGCATTTCCTTAATGACATATGACATTGAGAATCTTTTCATATGCTTATTTGCTTCCTCTATATCTTCTTTGGTAAGGTGTCTATTCATATTTTTTGCTCTTCTTAAAGTTGGGTTATTCATTTTCATTTTGTTGAGTTTTAAGAATGCTTTGTATATTTTGGATACCAGTCCTTTATCAGATATGTGTTTTGCTAATGTTTTCCCTTAGTCTTTGGCTTCACTTTTATTCTTTCACAGAACAGATGTTTTTAATTTTTTAAATTATTTTTACTTATCATAAAGTACACATAAAACTGATCATTTTAACCATTTTTAAGTGTACAGTTCGGTGGTATTAAGTACAGTCATATTGTTGTACAACCATCACTACCGTTTACCTTCAGAACAGTTTTCATCTTGCAAAATTGAAACTCTGTCCCCATTAAGCCATACTTTCCATTCCCCCCTTTCCCCAATACCTGGCAAACACCATTCTATTTTGTCTCTATGAATTTGACTACATAACTCATATAAGTGGAATCACAAAGTATTTGTCTTCGTGTGACCGGCATATCTTAATGATACTTAATATAATGTCCTCAAGATTCATCCATATTGTATTATGTAACAGAAATTCTTTCCTTTTTAAAGGTGAATAATATACCATTGTATGTATATACCACATTTTGTTTATTCATTTATCTCCTGATGGACA
Organism: Lipotes vexillifer; assembly: GCF_000442215.2. Taxonomy (NCBI): domain Eukaryota; kingdom Metazoa; phylum Chordata; class Mammalia; order Artiodactyla; family Lipotidae; genus Lipotes; species Lipotes vexillifer. The sequence goes on along the minus strand of NW_006794406.1, from coordinate 726,059 downwards.
CTTGGGGTGCTTCCATGTTTTAAAGATTGTGAATTATGCTGCTATGAACATGCGTGTATAAATGTCTCTTTGAATCCTTGCTTTGAATTCTTTTAAATATATATCCAGAAGTAGAACAGCTGGATCAAATGTTAATTCTCTTTTTAATTTTATGAGGAACCTCCATATTGTTCTCCATAGAGACTACACCATTTTGCATTTCCATCAACAGTGCACAAATGTTCCAATTTCCC
>NW_006794406.1:707242-725780 GCF_000442215.2 Lipotes vexillifer | reverse complement strand
CCCTACATCCTCACTAACACTTGTTATTTCTCTTTTGTTTTGTTTTGTTTTTGTTTTTTGGGTTTCTTTTTTTGTTTTTTGATAGCAGCCATCTTAATGGGTGTGAGGTGGTATCTCATTGTTAGGTTTTGATTTGTATTTCCCTAATAATTAGTAATGTTGAGCATCTTTTCATGTGCTTATCAGTCACATGTATATCTTTGGAGAAATGTCTATTCAAGTCCTTTGTGCATTTTAAAATTGGGTTATTCGTTTGTTTTCTGGTTGTTGAATTGCAGGGATTCTTTATATATTCTGGTTAACAACCCCTTAACAATATATAATTTGCAAATATTTTCTCCCACTGCATGGGTTGCCTTTTCACTTTGTTGTTTGTGTCCTTTAATGCAGAGAAATTTTAAGTTTTATTAAAGTTCTGTTTATCAATGATTTTTCTTTCACGAAACATGCTTTTAATGTTGTATCTAAAAACTCATCATCAGACACATCACAGATTTTCTCCTGTTTTCCTCAAGAAGTTTTGTAGTTTTGCACTTTACTTTTAGATCTATGATCTATTTTGAGTTAATTTTTGTAAAAGGTGAAAGGTCTATGTCTAGGGTCACTGCTTTGCATATGAACATCCAAGTGTTCCAGCACTATTTGTTGAAAAGACTATCCTTTTTCCATTGGATTGTCTTTGCACCTTTGTTGAAAATCAATTTACTATATTTGTAGATCTATTTTTTGTCACTCTATTCTATCCCACTTTAGCTAATACTATGTCTTGATTACTGTAGATTTATAGTAAACCTTGAAATAGGGAAATGTGAGTTCTACAAATTTTTTTTCTGCTTCCTCAGTATTGTGTTAGCTATTCTAGGTCTTTGCCTTTCTATATGAATGTTAGAATCAGAATCGGTTTATATTTACAAAATGTCTTGCTGGGATTTTGACTGGTATTACATTTAATCTATAGATCAAGTTGGGAGGACTTGACATCTTAACAATATTGAAACTTCCAGTTCATAAACACAGAATATTTCCCTATCTATTCCCCAAGCAAGGGTGGAAAAATTTTTGTATGGCTCTAAGCCTTTTCTTTTAAATCCTCAAAAGCCAAGTTCTAGGTCCCTTTCTAGGTCTAGGCTTAAAGCCTCGAGTCTAATCCATATGCTGTGTAAAAATCCATGCCTCAAAGGTGAATATCATGTCTTTCCCACTTTTTAAACCATAGTTTCCTTCAACTTGAGCTCACTGATATATCTCTGAATGCTTCAGCAGACTAGATTTATTTACTTGATTGAGGTACTTTACAGACTTTTCCTGTGGGCTTTTAAAATGTTAATCATTTTCCCTGGGACCTCTACCTTTTTCTGGACACTCATCTTTAAATATGAGTTTCGACACCTTAATCTCAGTGAAGTGTCTTCTGATTCCCTGATTAGGTTGAGGTCCCCCAGTTGTGCACTCCCTGGTCCTTGTATATTCCGTGCTTAACAACCAGGCAGGAGAACCTGAAGTAATATGAAAAGAATACAAAAATCCTTTACTTGCATTTATTAAACATCTTGAAAGGCACAAAAAAATCATTCTTTCTTAAAATCCTTTTTTACTCCTCTTCCATCCTCTGCCAACACAAACCTCAGCTTTTTTATATTCTTCTGTTCTCAAAACCATGAGAAAAACTCATTTGACTACCAAGAACTATCAGTCCTGTAACCAGCGCCTCTCTAGTTTCCATATCTTTTGTGTTCTAGATGTTTAGGTTTTCTTTGGGCTTAGTAGCATATGTATAATTATAATATTATAGTTTGCTTACACTACCTTAAGATACTTTCATTTTTTTGCTGCTAACCATTCTTGACTTTACTCAGATCTTATGCTTCAATTGTTAAGAACTGCTTTTACTCAGACTATTCTCCCTCTCTGGGATGCAAACGATAATGCTCAAATCTTAGCTTTTTGTGTAAATATTGAATTTCCAAGGCACAATTTATGACTTCATCTCTAGTGATTTCACTGCACTTCACTAATACTGTTAGAACCAATACTCCCACTGGATGGTAATCATTTGTGTATATGTTTCTTCCCTCACTTGACTGAACACAGACATAATGAGCATCACTGATAATCACACACAGTGGCATAATATGAGAAATTTATCTTCATCCTATGACCTATTAAGTTGCACATGATTTTTATAATTCTACCAAAAAGAGTCAATCCTAGGGGATAGAATGTATATGGGTCTCTGCTCAGAAGAGACAGGAAACTAATATTTATTAAGTCCTATCATGTTCCAGATAAACTCAAAACCACCTCTGGCTTGAAAGGAAGCTGAGTGAAACAAGCCAGTTTGAAGATCCCTGCCACCCAATAACAACAAAGGAGGCCTAAGTGATGAGACACTCATGGGTGGGCCAGGCCATAAGCAAATTAAGCATTCCAAGGAAGAAGAGTGATTTACTTTCAATTGCTGTATATAATTGTTTATAATCCCAATTTCTAAATATTTACAAACTGTGCACCACCATTTAATTATTTCCAGTAGTTACTATATAAATAACAGTTGTATAAATTTTAAAATACAGTGAGTTATAAAATGAAAGATGCTGCAGTAATACTGAGAATTATTAAGTGTCTTCCTAAAAAACAAAACAGACAAGACATAAATTCATAAAGTTGGCTGATGACAGACAACTGTCATCTGTCCTTCACTGGAAGGAAAAGAAAAGTGAATCTCATATAGATGAATGGGCAGAGTTTACAAAATGAGTAAAATGTAATGAAACACCCATAAAGAGCTAAACACCTAGGAGGAGAAAGGAGTGTATTAACATTAAAAAGCAAGGAAAATTATATTTCTGGGAGCATAAAAATAAGCAAGTTTCATGGTTAAGGGGAAGTTAGGGAAATAGAAAGAGAAAGAAAAATGTAAGTTGGAATAGGTTTTCTGAATTATCAAACTATGAACGAGCTAGGTGACAGTTTCTTTCCATTCTGCAGTGAAAATGACACAGCAGGAGATATGACTTTTCAGTTTCCCTAGGATTTTTGCCATTTAGGAAAGGAATATGTGACGGAATTTATTCTATTCGAAACAAAAATAGAATTTTAAATATGGTATCATGAAGCTAGATTTGAAATATTAATAATGTGATTTACAGTCTACCTCTCTGGAAAAATGGACGCAACAGAATTTTCATGAAACTTCAGGGATTTGAAATTCGCTTAGAAAGCTACTAGGTCATGGCACATTACTACAAAGTCTTTGAAGACTGTAAGCACCAAGATGGGAAGGAGAATGCTGTCGGATCTGAAATGGAATAATGAAAAGAAGTAGGAGGAAATTGAGCAAGGGCAACTTTATACTACCATCCAAAAGTTGCTTGACAGTGACAGGGAAACAGAGCCCCAAAGAAGTGCTAAAAGCTTGATGACATGAATAATTGTAACCAGTCTGCATTTCATTGAATAATCTTTTTAAAAGTCATGCAAAAAATACTGCCTAGGTTTGGTGGGAGAGGCCCCATGTAGCCAGCATTATTTTTCTCTAATTTGTGGCATCTTTAATAGATTAGGTTCACATTATTGTGCACTTATTACTGTTGTATCTGGAAAATATGAATGTATGGCACATGGGGAAAAGCCAAAGAAAATCAATCATTTAAAAATTGTAGAGCTGGAAGAATCTAGAAACAACTTTACAACTCAACCTGTCATTTTAGAGTAAACAACAACCCAACCAACTAAACAAACAAACAAAAAGCAGAAAAAAAATCCGAAAACTTAATGCCTTAGAATAAGTGACTCATTGAATGTCATATGATTAGACTATGGCAAAACCATGACTAGGACCCATGTTTCCTGATAGAAAATCTAGTTCTCTTTCTAACCATACTCTCTTAGCTAATTAAGAGTGTCCATCAACTACTCAGTAACTGGATGCTAGGCATGGCTGAGGCCTCCTATCTTCCTGAACTTAATTTACCTAATACAGCACGTCTCCATGGCCTGAGCTCCTTAGCATGGCTTAGAGCAGAAGCTGAAAACTCAGATGCTACTGGGACCAGACTGGTAATATAAATTAGCAAAGCAGATAGACATTTCAATATCAAGTGAGTAGAAATAATTCTCATTTATTTCAAAGAAATATATATTTCATTTTCTTAAAACATGCCACTATCATGATTTTTTCTTTTGCTTTCCTACTTTATATTGTTCATTCAATTATTCAACAAATATTTAAGGCAGAGACAATCTTGACGTGTTTGAATAACAGCAGAAGGCCAATGTGACTAGAGTAGAATGATTAAAGCAAAGAGTAATGGGAGATGATGTTTAAGAGGAAAGCAGAGACAAGATCATGTAGTTGACTGAGTGCATAGTAGAGGTTTTAGTTTTATCTGATTTTATTTTTTTCTGTATGTAATAGATAGGATGACCTACTACCTCAGTGCCCCGGATGGAGGGAGTTCCTGCAACATAGAAATTTCATGTTAAATCTAGGAAGGTCCCAGGCAAACTGGAATGATTTGGTCAAGCTAGTTATGGCTTTAAACAAGGACCATGATATGATATGATTTAACATTTATAAAGGTCACTGTGGTAGATAACTGACTAGGAAGTTGAGAGTAGAAGCAGGGACACTTGTTAGGTAACAATTGCTATAATCTAAGTGAAAGATGATAGTAGCCTTTTCTAAAGTTTTAGTGATGATCCATAGTGAGATGTGGTCGGATTCAGACAAATATCTTGAAAGGAGCATGAGTGGATTTTCTGATAGATTATATATCAGGTATGAGAGAAAGAGAGAAGAGTCAGGAACAAAGAACTGGATAATTGTGGTTCCTTTTAGTGAGATGGGCATAATTGAGGCAAGAGCAGGTCTGAAGAAGAAATTCAAGCGTTTGGATTCAGACATGTATGCTTGAGAGCCTAATCTGTATTCAAGTGGAGATGTTGAATTAGTCTGGGTCATGAGTACAGAGTTCAGGGTAATACTTGAAACTAGAGAATCCTGAGTGTTATCAGTATATAGAGGAATATTCGAAGCCTGCAACATGGGTAAGGCGAGGGAAGAGAAGAGATGTGAGGCATTAGATGTAGGGCATTAAATATGGATGGAAGAGTAAGCAGTAAGATGCAGATAAGTTGAAGAGAACCCTTCAAAGAAGCCTGAAAAGGGTGAGTGAGTTAGGAGGAATACATAAAAGTGTGATGTCATGGGAACTAACAGAAGAAAGTGTTTAAACAAGGATTATTGAAGAACTTTTCAAATGCTGATGAGATGTCTAGTTAAGGTAACAATAAAGAGTTTGTTTTGGGATTTAGCAAGATGGAACTTATTGGTGACTCTGACAAGAGTGGTTTCAGAGGAGTAGAGGTAATAAACGTCTGATTGAAGTGGCTTTGAAAAGAGAATAAGAGAGGGAGAGGGCTTCCCTGGTGGCGCAGTGCTTGAGAGTCCGCCTGCCGATGCAGGAGACGCGGGTTCGTGCCCCGTTTCGGGAAGATCCCACATGCCGCGGAGCGGCTGGGCCCGTGAGCCATGGCCACTGAGCCTGCGCGTCCGGAGCCTGTGCTCCGCAAATGGGAGAGGCCACAACAGTGAGAGGCCCGCATAACGCAAGAAAAAAAAAAAAAAAAAAAAAAAAAAAAAAAAAAAAGAGAGGGAGAGACAACTCATGCATCAACTAGTTGCAGTTTTATTATGAAAGGGAAATGTGGCAGTAGTTTGATGTGGGTTGTGAAAAAATGGAGTATTTTAAAAATGGAAGATATTACTGCATGTTTGTATGCTGATAAGAATAAGCCAGTTGAGAGGGGAAAACTGATAGCTCAAGAGAGTGCAAAATTTTTGAGTATGCAAAAAAGAGAATGGGATTCAAAGCAGCACAAGCGATGGGTTGGCCATAGGTGGAAGCCTGACATTTTATCCCTTTTAACATTAAGGAAGGCAGGGGACATGGGGTACAGATACAGGTACATTGAGTACAGGAAATATTCTGTATTAGAATAAGTGAAAGAACAGAGCCATTAGGTGTAGACTACTCGACCTTATGGTGGGGAGTCCATGCATGGTGGAAGCACGCAGGCAAACTGAAAGCACATGCCCTCTGTGCAGGGGCAGCTGCTTCTTGGCGCTACACAAATTTTTTTGTTTGTTGCCTGATCTTTGCGTATTTCAAGAGAAACCTGAAATGTGGGTTTTAATGGAAGATCTCCAAATTTTTTAATTTTTATTTTGGGCTGCGTTGGGTCTTCGTTGCTGCGCGCGGACTTTCTCTAATTGCGGCGAGCGGGGGCTATTCGTTGTGGTGCGTGGGCTTCTCATCGCTGTGGCTTCTCTTATCGTGGAGCACAGGCTCTAGGTTCACGGGCTTCAGTAGTTGTGGCGCATAGGTTCCAGTAGTTGTGGCACATGGGCTTAGTTGCTCCGCGGCATGTGGGATCTTCCCAGACCAGGGCTCGAACCCGTGGCCCCTGCATTGGCAGGTGTATTCTTAACCACTGTGCCACCAGGGAAGCCCAGATCTCCCAATTTTTAAATGTTGACTTAAATTCTATGAAACAAAGCAAATAAGAGCAACAACAAAAGCACTATGTATGACAAGCAATTACTTCTGACATCTAAATCTAACCTAGGGGCCGTGAGTTGGGAGCTTCTGTTCTGGAGGCATAAAACCTGGTCTCATGGGACTTCTCTGGTGGCCCAGTGGCTAAGACCCTGCACTCCCAATGCAGGGGGCCCGGGTTCGATCCCTGGTCAGGGAACTAGATCCCACATACTGCAACTAAGACTTTGCATGCCGCAACTAAAAGACCCCGCGTGCCGCAACTAAGACCCGGCGTGGCCAAATAAATAAATATTTTTTAAAAACCCACAAAAAAACTGGTCTCACACCTATAAGGGCAATTGACATTTGTTCGTTGCTTCAGAGGAACCAGAAATCAGGCAAAAAACAGTACATACCAACCCTCACTCTTGCTTCCATTCTGAGAGGGGAAATTTGATTTCCTAGGGAGTCCCTAGTTTCCTGGGGACTTGCCTGAGCAGTCCAAGAAGGATTTGTGGGGAAGCTGCTGGTTACCCACACATCTGACCTATACTCTCTAGGGAGAGTTCTGTCTTCTCATAAATGGGTAAATGGGAAAAATGAATATAGGAACCAAGAGAGAATTAAGTGATACAAAAAAGGGAAAAAAAAACCCCACAAACAAAAACGGAGCAGGATTCTGAGAACTCAGAAAAAAAATAATGTCATCCAAAAGAACTACAAACTAGAACCCAAAGAATTTGTTTAAATCTGCTTGTAATCCCAATAAATATTAATAATCATAAAATGGTAATAGCAGCAGAACTGGTAGCAACTGCTACCAAAATTTATCGAACCTCAGTATAAGCCAGACTGTTCTAGTGCTTGATAGGCATTAACTTATTTGAAACTCACATCAACCCTGTAAGGAAATTGCTATCATTATCTTCATTTTATAGATATAAACTGAGGCACAGAGAGGGTACATAAATATGTCTAGGATGCAAAGAGTTAAATGTAAAATGATCTAGCAAATACAATACATTAATTTAATTTACTTTAAAATGTTTCAGCTAAATTAAAAATGCTGTGTATGTGAGTTTTGATTTACATACACCCCCAGAATGGTTGACATGGGGTGGGTGGGTGGGTAAGAGAGTAATCAGAATTTGAAAGACTTCTTTAGAGTTGTCATTTGTGACTCCAAAGGCAGCAGTTATAAGCAAGTCAACTCTCTTGATCTCTGGTTAGAACTAGATAGTTTACTAATCAGTATAATGGGGTGTGAGAAATCATTTTCATTGGTGAAATTACTGATGTTTAAGATTTGTGGGTTGGCCAGAGATATTAATCAAGCACCAGTGCCTTTGCATAAATAAGGTTTAAAATCAAGGAGCTCATTCCCTTGGAGCAGTATCCGAAGGCCTAGATTCAGCCTGGCCCTGAGATGACCACAAAAAAATAAAAGGATTCTATCACCTGATTCTGATTAAAACCTGGCTGGATTCTGCCACTAGAAAACTGTCACATCTGCTTCATGTGACTCTTCTTGCCAGACTGCTTCAAAGGACAGGGAGCTGGGACTTCATCAAGCTTCCAAACACATACATTTAACAAAAGAGAAACTAATATTCAGAATTTTTCCAGAGAAATATATTTTAAACACAAACCAAATAACGTCAGAGAAGTTCATTTCATATTAATGAATGGTATAATCAGAATGAAGGTATAATAACCTATTCAATAATAATCCTAATAATAATAACCACAGTATATTGTATTCTATGTACTGGCAGCTGTGCTGAGACTTTCAGAAATACAACCACACTTTAACTTCACAACTGTTCTGTGAGGATAGGAATTTTTGTTGCACCCCTCTTCCAGATGAGGAAACTGAATATTAGAAAGATGTAAGTAACTTTCTTGGAGGAAACTTATCCATGCAAAATGGCAGAGAGGCACTCAAAATCAAAATTTTCTCCCTCCAAAGTCTATATTATTAAGCACTATATTGTACTGTTTGGTAAGTACTGATTAACTGCATCTGTTCATTCATTTATTTTATGAAATATTTATTGAGTGTCTACTAGTTCTCAGGTTTTGAAACTGGTAATGAAGATACAGCATGTAAATAAGACAGATACAGTCCATGTGCTTATGGAGACTGCATTCTATTCTGACTTTAAACTAATTACAGAAATAACTGCAAAAGTACAATTGTGATCCTGAAAATTGAGGAATAAAACCGAGAGCTCTGAGAACATGGAAGATGCAACATGCAACTCTGAGTGGCAGAGGATAGAGGAATGATAAGTGAAACTTCCCAGGGGAGAAACTAGAGATTAGGAAGCTGGCCTGATGTTCTCCAAGAAATACCGATGCAGCGAACCCAGGAGGTGCCCCACCTTATTAGCAAACAGAATGGTTAATGCAACTTAAATACCTTACTGATAAATAATATAAATTAGCAGGTGAAACTATTCACCTCAACAGTGAATTCCTCACGTCACAAAATTATCATAGGTTCCTTTTATATAGCACCTGATCAAGTGTTAGTTACAGATCATTAAATTCTTGCAGAGAGAGACCCAAAAAGCTAAAGGGTTCCAAAGCACGTGCTCCTTAAGCATGAACCAGAAATTTAAATAAAGCTAATCTCAATTATCATAAGAAAGGTCTATCACTCGTGGGTGGTTTTATTTTCATTTTAGCCCACAGGAAGTTGAAATACTAAATACTATGTTTCCATTCCATATATGCTTTATATGTGTCAAATCATTCAGAACAACCCAGAGATGTGTACTATTACACACCCTCTCTTACTGTTGGGAAACGTGATGCAGAAAGAAGTAAACTTATTTGCTAAATCTCACATGTTCAGTAAGTGGTAGAACTGAAATTCAAGTTCTGGGATTCAAATCCAGAGACTTTGACTCAAGTAGGCTCTTAACACCAAGCTACATTGACTAGGCTATGCTTTGTGTTAATATATTTAGAAAATATCCGTATGCTTTTATATACCTATGAAATACATACATATGTATTTCCAGAATTTTCTTACATAGAAAGTAGAAAATAACAGGTAAAACCTGAAAAATTATCCAAAAGCTCTGCTGAATGCTCTGGAAACAGAATGCCTAACTGGTGAATTCTTTTGAACTTTTTTTGCCATAGGTAATTTGTATGCCACATCTAACACCACCAGTCTGTGTGTACGTGGAGTATGCTTCCCATCTTGTTTCACAGAGTTAACCTAACCCTGAAACCCTAACTGGTAAAGATGTCGCAAAGTAATGTCATACCCATCTTACTTTTCAATATAGATGTAAAAATGTCAAAAAAGTTTTTTAGAGAATAGAGTTTCAATGTGTAAATAATATACCACAGACAAATATGGTTTGCCCTAGATTGCAGAGTTAAATATTACCATATTAATTAATTAATATATCAATATCATATAATTAAATTGGTAGTTAAAATAAAACAACACTGATCAGAGCATGGCCCCTACTTGCCTCATGGATGTCACGGCCACCAGTTTTGTACAGTGATATTTCCCAAGCTGGTCTTTCTCAGTGCTCTGTTCCAAAGATACTACCAGGCATTGATCAGTGTGCTGTGAAAGAATAGTTCCATGCTCTTTGACACTCTGTTCTTGTATTCATCCTTCAAGGTTTAGCTCAAATACCACTTCCCTCTGGGCTGTCCTCCCTGACCCTTCTCCTCCCAAGCAGAAAGGAACCCTTGCACCTCCATTGCTCTTTATGGGCACCCAGTTTATGGGTGATTTTAACTTTCATCTTGTGTTGGTGTTATTTGAGGACATTTTATGTTTTCTCTTAGATTCTATGTTCTTTGACCTTGGAATCTCGATACCCTCCACACACAAAATAAAGCATAATCCTACCTCTTAATTTAAATAACATGGTTATTTGAAAGCTAGAGATGAAAGCACAATAGTCATCTAATCCTATCCTATTGTTATTTCTCTTTCCAGAACAAATCCAACCCTGAAAGAAGTTATGAAAGCCGCTTAGATCTATGTGAATGCTTTTTAAAGATTATTATTAAAGACTAGTTCTGGCCTTGAAAATCTAATGCAACGCATTTACTTTTGATTTTAATTGACTTTAAAAACATGCCATGGTATATAGTGAATATATATTTTCTAATACACAAAACTAATGATTTAGAGCAGATTTTCTTTCCTTAAAAATTACGCAGTGGGACATAAAAATGAAGCTTTATAGAGATACAAAATGATAAGCATAGAAATATTATAAATGAGGTATCTGAGGTATAACCTACCATTAGTTTTCTATTAGCAAGAGTATAAAAGAGTTTCATTTGTATTAGAAAGATGTATTATATAATGGACTGAAATCCCAGACACAGAAAGGAATGTACATTGATTTCCTTGAAAATGATTTATGATTTAGGCTCTGGTGGGAAATCATGTTTTTCTCATTTTACATCTCACTTGAAAATATTCTCCTAATTTAGTCCAAAATGTGCTTTTTTCTCCTAACACCGTCTGCTGTTAAATGAAAATTTCTAGAAAAATTTTACATTTTCTGTTTGCTTTAGAGTTCAGAGTTTTTTTAATTTATTAAAAAAAATTTAAATTGAAGTATACTTGATTTACAATATTGTGTAAGTTTCAGTTGTACAGTACAGCGATTCAGTTATACATATATATGCACATATATATATAAATATTCTTGTTCAGTTTCTTTTCCTTTATAGGGTATTACATAATATTGAGTATAGTTCCCTGTGCTATACAGTAGGTCCTTGTTGGCCTTCTATTTTATGCATAGTAGTGTGTATATGTTAATCCCAGACTCCAGAGTTTTAAAAAATAACATGGACCTTGAATCCCTTTGTAACTATATTAAAAATATAGACCAATTATAGCTTAGTGACCAGCTTGATAATACTCTGTGATGGGGAGATGAATTTAGTTCAAGTTGGTTTTGCTTATGGTAAGAAAGCTGTTCTAAAGTAGTTCAATAAAAACATGTGATTTACCCATATGATTTATATGAGAAAAGATTTCATTCTATAGATTTTAATGGTTTAGTTAGTTTTATTAAGAATGATCTAAACTCTTTGGTAATGGCATAATATTTAATATGACATCATTATTACTGAGAAAGTGCTGATATTTTGTATATCTGATAGAGAGAAGATATTTAAAATTTGCAAGCTTTCTTGAAAGTTTTAGGAAGCATATATAATTTCATGCCTATAAAAGGCTACATCAAACCTATGTAGGTCAATAAATTAAAGTAAAATATTGGTGATTGAATGTACAATTTGATTTGCATGTGGTAAATTAACATAATGACAGGTCTACAACTTTGATCTTGTTTAACATCTTTAAAAATTTTTTTAATTTTATTTAATTTTTTTCCTTTTTTTTTTTTTTTCCAATATTTACTTATTTGGCTGCACCGGGTCTTAGTTACAGCAAATGAGATCTCCGATCTTCATTGCAGCATGCAGGAACTTTTAATTGTGGCGTACGGGATCTTTAGTTGCGGCATTCGAACTCTTAGTTGACTTGTGGGATCTAGTTCCCTGACCAGGGACGAACCCGGGTCCCCTGCATTGGGAGCGGGGGGTCTTAGCCACTGCACCACCAGGGAAGTCCCTGAAATTTTTTTTATCGAAGTATAATTGATTTACAATGTTGTGTTAGTTTCTGGTGTACAGCAAAGTGATTCAGTTATAGATATATGTGTGTGTGTATCTATATATATATATTCTTTTTTATATTCTTTTCCATTATGGTTTATTACAGGATATTGAATACAGCTCTCTGTGCCATTCAGTAGGACCTTGTTGTTTATCTATTTTATATATAGTAGTTAGTATCTGCTAATGCCAAATTCCTAATTTATCCCTCCCCTATCTTTTTTCCCCTTTGGTAACCATAAGTTTGTTTTCTATGTCTGTGAGTCTGTTTCTGTTTTGTAAATAAGTTCATCTGCATGATATTTTAGATTCCACATATAAGTGATATCGTATGGTATTTGTCTTTCTCTTTCTGACTTACTTCACTTAGTATGATAATCTCTAGGTCCATCCATGTTGCTTCAAATGGCATTATTTCATTTTTTTATGGCTGAATAATACATTGAATATATATACCACGTTTTCTTTATCCATTCATCTGTTGGTGGACATTTAGGTTTCTTCTGTGTCTTGGCTATTGTAAATAGTACTGCTATGAACATCGGGGTGCATGTATCCTTTCAAGTTAAAATTTCCATCTTTTCAGGATTTGAGCCCAAGAGTGGGATTGCTGGATCATATGGCAACTCTGTTTTTAGTTTTTCAAGGAACCTCAGTACTGTTCTCCATAGTGGTTGCACCAACTTACATTCCCACCAATAGTGTAGGAGGGTTCCCTTTTCTCCACACCCTCTCCAGCATTTGTTATTTGTACACTTTTTAATGATGGCCATTCTGACTGGCATGAGGTGATACCTTATTGTAGTTTTGACTTACATTTCTCTAATAATTAGCGATGATCTTGTTTAACATCTTAACATTAGGATTATTTCTACTTGATAGTGACCAGACTGATTGAGAATTGATTTCTGAAAGATTCGCAGACAAACATGAGTTTAGTTTTGATAGTTCAATTTTTTGCAAACATGAAATAATACTATAGAAGACTTTAGTGTACAAAATTTTCCCATTTAAATATGTAACTGCAGAACAAGTTTGGAAATTAGACTCAATTGCCCATTTAGGGTTCCCTTAAAATAAAACAGAAAACAAAAACTGAAATAGAGCCTTGAAAATTCAATTTGAATAATCTATTCTGTTTATGGTGATCTCAACATCATATTAGACCATTATAGACTAACGTTTCTATAATGAAACAGCTTTCCCTGTCTTTCTCTACATTTTCAACACTGCAAAATACCAGTTTTTTTCCATTACACTTAGAGAACAAATACATTATTCTTCATTAAAATCGTGTTGACTTTAGAGTGTGATTTTTTTGTCTTCTGTACTACTCTTAGTACTACTTAGCGCTTTGTGAAAACTAGCATGGGGAATGAGCTACGTGAATACTGTGATTCAGCACCTCAAGTAGCTCATGAAGATGTCCATTCAAGCCCATGTACAAGATCATAGTTTTTAATGCCTAAGTCATGAAAGGAGTCACAGTACTGTGCAATAAAGATAAACTTTCCACAAATGTTTATTGTTTATACTAGAAAAATGCTATTAATATATGTGCACTCAGAATAATGTGCAGTTAAACCACTGCACTGTTTTTGATACATGAGTTTTAAGCCTTAATGAAAATGTTTTTCTTTCCCAAATTAATCTTTTTTCCTTGTAATTCCCTTCTTCCATACCTCCCTTCCCCTTACTTTTGCTTAAATACATTTAAAGAACTGTGCATTCTTGAATGCTACCTCTTCCCACCCCCGACCCTGCCAACCAAAATTCAAAAAAAATTGCAAAATAAATTGTTACATTTTTCTCTGTCTCTAGATTATAAATTAGGTATGAAATTAATTTTTAACCTCTAGAAGCTTGAATTAAAACATGTTCCTTATACTCCAACTGCTATCTGGTATGGTAGACTCATTTAAATGACAGAAAAAAGGTAAGTCATTAACAGTCAGAAGATATTTAAAGGTTAAAAGAAAAATGTGTCTAATACAATACATCATAAAATTTGGAATTTTTAAGCAGTCTGTTTTATTTAATGAAAAAAGAAAAGTCAGCAAGAAGTCAAGGGAAGGAGTTATTGACTTCATTTATGTACGTTGCTACTAAGAAAACCGTTTGCAACCTTGAGACTGATTCTATGGAGAACAGCTGAAAGAGTAAATTAGTATGCCATAAGGACTGGTTAAACTTTCAGCCTGACCACAAACGTATTTTTAGGTGTGTTAAGTGGGGCATTCACCACACAGTTATGATTTAAAACTTTAAATTGTATATAATTATAGTTGGGTGACAGCTCTAGAATTTCTCTCTGCTTCATCAGTCATGTTAACTGATATTTCAGCTTGGACGCTGATTTCTTAGTGCTCAAAAGACAGCTGTATGAATGTCATAGGTTAAAGGGAGAAAATGCAACATCAGTTTATTAATATTTGGAGCTAATGGGAAAAGAATGATTGATTCTAAACTCCTTCACTAAAACAACCATGCTGGTGCAACAGCCTGCAGAATTACCAAGTAGAGAATTGGCATGGTGTTTGTAGATGCAGTCTCACCACAAATGTCATGATCCCAGACCCTGCAGTCTGACACCTCACATTCCAACGCTAGTGGGATGCTTATTAGAGCCTCAGTTTCCATATGGGTTTATTAGAGATGAAATAGATATTACCAATAAAGCACCTAGAATAACACCTGGCACCACAATGTTGTACAAACCCACCGGAATGACTAAAATGAAACAGTCAGATAATATGGTATGGGGAAAAATGTGAAACACCTGGAACTCAATTTGCTGGGTGCAAATAACAGAACCTCAATAAATAAATAAGTGAAATATTAGAAAATCTGTTAGCATTCATAACTCAAAAGAGTGAGTTGGTAATATTAGGGCATGTCTAAATTCACCTTAGAATAAATGATTTCATTTCCAGTGTTGGTGCTGATGCCTAATCAGGGCAGTATATCTCACTATTGCTGGGAGACAACTTCCTTCCAAGAAATTGTTATTGCTTAGAATGAGTTTTCTATATTAGGTAAAGAAAATAAAAATTTGCAGCAAGGAATATAGCTTTCATATTTCTTTTAATTAATGAGGATATGGGATATGTCAACAGTGAAATGACATAACTTAGGAAAGCAGGAGATATATATGGGCCTTATTCAACATGTCCTCTTCTGCCCTAAAAACACTTCATTTCTCGTATGACTATTATAACAACAATAAAGAGAGTAGAAAAAAATTCTCTATATATTTCACCTAATTCAAAAAACTTTTAATCTTACCATGCTTCCCCATGTTGCTTGAATATATATACATACATGTATATATATATATATATATACATACACACATACATATGCATATATGCATGTGTATGCTGACCTTAGATTTTATTTTCCGTTCCGTATTTTTTACCTAAAATGATAAAATGTCATTATTTTCAACATTTAAAATTGTTATATGGCACTTCATTGATCTGTTTCATAATTTACTTCTTTGTCCTTATTTTTGTAATTTTTAGGGTAGGTTTATTTTTTTTAATGTGACATCTAACCTAAATTTGTTTTTTGTGTTGTTGGTTTTTTTTATATTGAATTATAGCTGATTTACAGTTTCAGGTGTACAACTTAGTGATTAAGTATTTTTATAGATTATATTCCATTGAAAGTTATTTTAAAAAATGGCTATATTTCCCTGTGCTGTACAATATATATCCTTGTTGATTATCTATTTTATACATAGTAGTTTATGTCTCTTAATCTCATTCCCTTTTCTTGCCCCTCCCCTTCCCTCTCCCCACTGGTAACAACCAGTTTGCTCCCTGTACCTGTGAGTCTGTTTCTGTTTTGTTACATAAACTCATTTATTTTATTTTTTAGATTCCACATATAAGTGATAACACAGATAACACACACAATGGAATACCAGCCATAAAAAAGAATAAAATTCCCCCATTTGCAACAACATGGTTGGACCTAGAGAGTATTATGCTTACTGAAATAAGTCAGACAGAGAAACATGTATCTTCTATGCTATCACTTATACGTGCAATCTAAACATTAAAAAAAGAATATATACAACAAAAATTTTTAAAAATTATGATTTCCTTAGAATTATTAGGTCAAAGGATAAACACTTTGTTGTGATTCTGGGTAAATAGTGTCATTTTGTTTTCCAAAAAAGTACCAATGTAAGGTTTTTTTCACATTGTGCATTGCAAATATAACCAAGTTTGGTCACATCCTGGTGATGAACTGACATCCTGGTTAGCATGAAATATTATCACTGAAGAAGTTACTTTCATCAATTTATCAGGTAATAAACATCGTATTTCAACTTTAATTATTTTGGTCAACATATGGTTATAAATTTTCTTAAATATTTGCTTAAAATTGGATTTCCTCTTCTTTTGAATAACCTTTAATGTTCTTTGTCCATTTAACTATTTGAATCCTGTTTGTTGTGTGATTGATATAATAATCTGTATATTGTTGGCGTTACTCCTTATCTGCCACCTGTTAGATTCCATTTCATTTTTTTCATAATAGTCAAAGTTATATATGTTTTCTTCCTTTGGTTAATGTATTTTTAAAATTAATTAATTAATATATATTTTATTTTTGGCTGCGTTGGGTCTTCATTGCTGCGTGCGGGCTTTCTCTAGTAGCAGTGAGTGGGGGCTGCTCTTCATTGTGGTGTGCAGGTTTCTCATTGCAGTGGCTTCTCTTGCTGCAGAGCACGGGCTCTAGGCGCATGGGCTTCAGACGTGGGCTCAGTGGTTGTGGCTTGCTGGCTCTAGAGTGCAGGCTCAGTAGTTCTGGCGCATGGGCTTAGTTGCTCCACAGCATGTGGGATCTTCCCGGACCAGGGCCTGAACCCGTGTCCCCTGCACTGGCAGCTGGATTCTTAACAACTGCGCCACCAGGGAAGTCCTGGTTAATGCATTTTTGAACCGATGATATAATTTTTTCTAATTCTTCTGCTCACTACTGTCATTTTCTTTACTTTAATTTTAATATTTTACATTTAATTCTTTCATTACCCTGAAGTTAAATATATCTCTTTAATTGCCATCAAGTTTGCTTTGTAAATGTCATTAGGTGTGATCTAAATAATTTTCCTAAACATTTTAGCTTCATTACATATCACCAAAACAAACAAGCAAACTAAACTAAACTAAAGTGAATTAAGCCTTGCCTCGAGATAAGCATCACCCCTGATTTTGACAAGCACCAAATACATGGTGACAATAAAAGTGAGAGACAAGAATTGTCTGGTGTTAGGTTTGCATTTTTATTTTTACACTTATGATTCATATCAGTATAACCCAGATGCCAACTGGGGTCATGACATTTCTTAAGAATTAAATGCAAACTGAGTTAAACTTCTATCACAAAAATGATGAGGCCAATGTTTCTCTTAATGTGTCAGGACTGCTTGAAGGAGATGCACTTGCCCGTTAGAGTTCTGTAACTTCTCATCTTTTCCTACCAAGCTTTTGTTCCCATGGAATTCAGTCTTACCTATTTTTTTCCTCCTAGAGCTGCTATTCTTTTTCTGCTTCAGGCATAAATTATATAAGCCACATATATACTCTTTCTCATGATACCCATTTGCCTAGAAATTTTATTTGTGCATTTATCTTGTTATCAAAAAAATAAATTAAATTAAGCATTACTGTTTCCAAAAGATCTTAGAGACTCCATCATCAACATTCTAATTTATACCCACATTGTCCAATATCCTCCTATACAATTTGGACTAATTTCTTCCTTATCCACAGCTCTTCCCCCAATTCCAAATTTCTGTTAAATGGCTACATAGAGCCCTAGAATTTAGGTGTTTTATTTTTTTCACTCTGCTATTTCCATGAAGAACATACACTCAGGTTTTGGTGTTTCCCTCCTGAGAGTTCTATCAAGGTATTTCCTAAGCAAAGATATTTCTCTCTAGGAATCTGGAGCCAGCTATCAAAATATACATTTATTGGGGCTTCCCTGGTGGCACATGGGTTAAGAATCCGCCTGCCAATGCAGGGGACACAAGTTCGAGCCCTGGTCTGGGAAGATCCCACATGCCATGAAGCAACTAAGCCTGGGCACCACAACTACTGAGCCTGTGCTCTAGAGCCCACGAGCTACAACCACTGAGCCCGCATGCTAGAGCCCGTGCTCTGCAACAAGAGAAGCCACAACGATGAGAAGTCCATGCACCGCAGTGAAGAGTAGATCCCGTTCGCCACAACTAAAGAACACCCACGCACAGCAATAAAGACCCAACACAGCCAAAAAAAAAAAAAAAAATATATAAATAT
>NW_006794406.1:674179-704844 GCF_000442215.2 Lipotes vexillifer | reverse complement strand
AAAAAAAAAAAAAAAAAAAAAAAAAAAAGAGAGGGAGAGACAACTCATGCATCAACTAGTTGCAGTTTTATTATGAAAGGGAAATGTGGCAGTAGTTTGATGTGGGTTGTGAAAAAATGGAGTATTTTAAAAATGGAAGATATTACTGCATGTTTGTATGCTGATAAGAATAAGCCAGTTGAGAGGGGAAAACTGATAGCTCAAGAGAGTGCAAAATTTTTGAGTATGCAAAAAAGAGAATGGGATTCAAAGCAGCACAAGCGATGGGTTGGCCATAGGTGGAAGCCTGACATTTTATCCCTTTTAACATTAAGGAAGGCAGGGGACATGGGGTACAGATACAGGTACATTGAGTACAGGAAATATTCTGTATTAGAATAAGTGAAAGAACAGAGCCATTAGGTGTAGACTACTCGACCTTATGGTGGGGAGTCCATGCATGGTGGAAGCACGCAGGCAAACTGAAAGCACATGCCCTCTGTGCAGGGGCAGCTGCTTCTTGGCGCTACACAAATTTTTTTGTTTGTTGCCTGATCTTTGCGTATTTCAAGAGAAACCTGAAATGTGGGTTTTAATGGAAGATCTCCAAATTTTTTAATTTTTATTTTGGGCTGCGTTGGGTCTTCGTTGCTGCGCGCGGACTTTCTCTAATTGCGGCGAGCGGGGGCTATTCGTTGTGGTGCGTGGGCTTCTCATCGCTGTGGCTTCTCTTATCGTGGAGCACAGGCTCTAGGTTCACGGGCTTCAGTAGTTGTGGCGCATAGGTTCCAGTAGTTGTGGCACATGGGCTTAGTTGCTCCGCGGCATGTGGGATCTTCCCAGACCAGGGCTCGAACCCGTGGCCCCTGCATTGGCAGGTGTATTCTTAACCACTGTGCCACCAGGGAAGCCCAGATCTCCCAATTTTTAAATGTTGACTTAAATTCTATGAAACAAAGCAAATAAGAGCAACAACAAAAGCACTATGTATGACAAGCAATTACTTCTGACATCTAAATCTAACCTAGGGGCCGTGAGTTGGGAGCTTCTGTTCTGGAGGCATAAAACCTGGTCTCATGGGACTTCTCTGGTGGCCCAGTGGCTAAGACCCTGCACTCCCAATGCAGGGGGCCCGGGTTCGATCCCTGGTCAGGGAACTAGATCCCACATACTGCAACTAAGACTTTGCATGCCGCAACTAAAAGACCCCGCGTGCCGCAACTAAGACCCGGCGTGGCCAAATAAATAAATATTTTTTAAAAACCCACAAAAAAACTGGTCTCACACCTATAAGGGCAATTGACATTTGTTCGTTGCTTCAGAGGAACCAGAAATCAGGCAAAAAACAGTACATACCAACCCTCACTCTTGCTTCCATTCTGAGAGGGGAAATTTGATTTCCTAGGGAGTCCCTAGTTTCCTGGGGACTTGCCTGAGCAGTCCAAGAAGGATTTGTGGGGAAGCTGCTGGTTACCCACACATCTGACCTATACTCTCTAGGGAGAGTTCTGTCTTCTCATAAATGGGTAAATGGGAAAAATGAATATAGGAACCAAGAGAGAATTAAGTGATACAAAAAAGGGAAAAAAAAACCCCACAAACAAAAACGGAGCAGGATTCTGAGAACTCAGAAAAAAAATAATGTCATCCAAAAGAACTACAAACTAGAACCCAAAGAATTTGTTTAAATCTGCTTGTAATCCCAATAAATATTAATAATCATAAAATGGTAATAGCAGCAGAACTGGTAGCAACTGCTACCAAAATTTATCGAACCTCAGTATAAGCCAGACTGTTCTAGTGCTTGATAGGCATTAACTTATTTGAAACTCACATCAACCCTGTAAGGAAATTGCTATCATTATCTTCATTTTATAGATATAAACTGAGGCACAGAGAGGGTACATAAATATGTCTAGGATGCAAAGAGTTAAATGTAAAATGATCTAGCAAATACAATACATTAATTTAATTTACTTTAAAATGTTTCAGCTAAATTAAAAATGCTGTGTATGTGAGTTTTGATTTACATACACCCCCAGAATGGTTGACATGGGGTGGGTGGGTGGGTAAGAGAGTAATCAGAATTTGAAAGACTTCTTTAGAGTTGTCATTTGTGACTCCAAAGGCAGCAGTTATAAGCAAGTCAACTCTCTTGATCTCTGGTTAGAACTAGATAGTTTACTAATCAGTATAATGGGGTGTGAGAAATCATTTTCATTGGTGAAATTACTGATGTTTAAGATTTGTGGGTTGGCCAGAGATATTAATCAAGCACCAGTGCCTTTGCATAAATAAGGTTTAAAATCAAGGAGCTCATTCCCTTGGAGCAGTATCCGAAGGCCTAGATTCAGCCTGGCCCTGAGATGACCACAAAAAAATAAAAGGATTCTATCACCTGATTCTGATTAAAACCTGGCTGGATTCTGCCACTAGAAAACTGTCACATCTGCTTCATGTGACTCTTCTTGCCAGACTGCTTCAAAGGACAGGGAGCTGGGACTTCATCAAGCTTCCAAACACATACATTTAACAAAAGAGAAACTAATATTCAGAATTTTTCCAGAGAAATATATTTTAAACACAAACCAAATAACGTCAGAGAAGTTCATTTCATATTAATGAATGGTATAATCAGAATGAAGGTATAATAACCTATTCAATAATAATCCTAATAATAATAACCACAGTATATTGTATTCTATGTACTGGCAGCTGTGCTGAGACTTTCAGAAATACAACCACACTTTAACTTCACAACTGTTCTGTGAGGATAGGAATTTTTGTTGCACCCCTCTTCCAGATGAGGAAACTGAATATTAGAAAGATGTAAGTAACTTTCTTGGAGGAAACTTATCCATGCAAAATGGCAGAGAGGCACTCAAAATCAAAATTTTCTCCCTCCAAAGTCTATATTATTAAGCACTATATTGTACTGTTTGGTAAGTACTGATTAACTGCATCTGTTCATTCATTTATTTTATGAAATATTTATTGAGTGTCTACTAGTTCTCAGGTTTTGAAACTGGTAATGAAGATACAGCATGTAAATAAGACAGATACAGTCCATGTGCTTATGGAGACTGCATTCTATTCTGACTTTAAACTAATTACAGAAATAACTGCAAAAGTACAATTGTGATCCTGAAAATTGAGGAATAAAACCGAGAGCTCTGAGAACATGGAAGATGCAACATGCAACTCTGAGTGGCAGAGGATAGAGGAATGATAAGTGAAACTTCCCAGGGGAGAAACTAGAGATTAGGAAGCTGGCCTGATGTTCTCCAAGAAATACCGATGCAGCGAACCCAGGAGGTGCCCCACCTTATTAGCAAACAGAATGGTTAATGCAACTTAAATACCTTACTGATAAATAATATAAATTAGCAGGTGAAACTATTCACCTCAACAGTGAATTCCTCACGTCACAAAATTATCATAGGTTCCTTTTATATAGCACCTGATCAAGTGTTAGTTACAGATCATTAAATTCTTGCAGAGAGAGACCCAAAAAGCTAAAGGGTTCCAAAGCACGTGCTCCTTAAGCATGAACCAGAAATTTAAATAAAGCTAATCTCAATTATCATAAGAAAGGTCTATCACTCGTGGGTGGTTTTATTTTCATTTTAGCCCACAGGAAGTTGAAATACTAAATACTATGTTTCCATTCCATATATGCTTTATATGTGTCAAATCATTCAGAACAACCCAGAGATGTGTACTATTACACACCCTCTCTTACTGTTGGGAAACGTGATGCAGAAAGAAGTAAACTTATTTGCTAAATCTCACATGTTCAGTAAGTGGTAGAACTGAAATTCAAGTTCTGGGATTCAAATCCAGAGACTTTGACTCAAGTAGGCTCTTAACACCAAGCTACATTGACTAGGCTATGCTTTGTGTTAATATATTTAGAAAATATCCGTATGCTTTTATATACCTATGAAATACATACATATGTATTTCCAGAATTTTCTTACATAGAAAGTAGAAAATAACAGGTAAAACCTGAAAAATTATCCAAAAGCTCTGCTGAATGCTCTGGAAACAGAATGCCTAACTGGTGAATTCTTTTGAACTTTTTTTGCCATAGGTAATTTGTATGCCACATCTAACACCACCAGTCTGTGTGTACGTGGAGTATGCTTCCCATCTTGTTTCACAGAGTTAACCTAACCCTGAAACCCTAACTGGTAAAGATGTCGCAAAGTAATGTCATACCCATCTTACTTTTCAATATAGATGTAAAAATGTCAAAAAAGTTTTTTAGAGAATAGAGTTTCAATGTGTAAATAATATACCACAGACAAATATGGTTTGCCCTAGATTGCAGAGTTAAATATTACCATATTAATTAATTAATATATCAATATCATATAATTAAATTGGTAGTTAAAATAAAACAACACTGATCAGAGCATGGCCCCTACTTGCCTCATGGATGTCACGGCCACCAGTTTTGTACAGTGATATTTCCCAAGCTGGTCTTTCTCAGTGCTCTGTTCCAAAGATACTACCAGGCATTGATCAGTGTGCTGTGAAAGAATAGTTCCATGCTCTTTGACACTCTGTTCTTGTATTCATCCTTCAAGGTTTAGCTCAAATACCACTTCCCTCTGGGCTGTCCTCCCTGACCCTTCTCCTCCCAAGCAGAAAGGAACCCTTGCACCTCCATTGCTCTTTATGGGCACCCAGTTTATGGGTGATTTTAACTTTCATCTTGTGTTGGTGTTATTTGAGGACATTTTATGTTTTCTCTTAGATTCTATGTTCTTTGACCTTGGAATCTCGATACCCTCCACACACAAAATAAAGCATAATCCTACCTCTTAATTTAAATAACATGGTTATTTGAAAGCTAGAGATGAAAGCACAATAGTCATCTAATCCTATCCTATTGTTATTTCTCTTTCCAGAACAAATCCAACCCTGAAAGAAGTTATGAAAGCCGCTTAGATCTATGTGAATGCTTTTTAAAGATTATTATTAAAGACTAGTTCTGGCCTTGAAAATCTAATGCAACGCATTTACTTTTGATTTTAATTGACTTTAAAAACATGCCATGGTATATAGTGAATATATATTTTCTAATACACAAAACTAATGATTTAGAGCAGATTTTCTTTCCTTAAAAATTACGCAGTGGGACATAAAAATGAAGCTTTATAGAGATACAAAATGATAAGCATAGAAATATTATAAATGAGGTATCTGAGGTATAACCTACCATTAGTTTTCTATTAGCAAGAGTATAAAAGAGTTTCATTTGTATTAGAAAGATGTATTATATAATGGACTGAAATCCCAGACACAGAAAGGAATGTACATTGATTTCCTTGAAAATGATTTATGATTTAGGCTCTGGTGGGAAATCATGTTTTTCTCATTTTACATCTCACTTGAAAATATTCTCCTAATTTAGTCCAAAATGTGCTTTTTTCTCCTAACACCGTCTGCTGTTAAATGAAAATTTCTAGAAAAATTTTACATTTTCTGTTTGCTTTAGAGTTCAGAGTTTTTTTAATTTATTAAAAAAAATTTAAATTGAAGTATACTTGATTTACAATATTGTGTAAGTTTCAGTTGTACAGTACAGCGATTCAGTTATACATATATATGCACATATATATATAAATATTCTTGTTCAGTTTCTTTTCCTTTATAGGGTATTACATAATATTGAGTATAGTTCCCTGTGCTATACAGTAGGTCCTTGTTGGCCTTCTATTTTATGCATAGTAGTGTGTATATGTTAATCCCAGACTCCAGAGTTTTAAAAAATAACATGGACCTTGAATCCCTTTGTAACTATATTAAAAATATAGACCAATTATAGCTTAGTGACCAGCTTGATAATACTCTGTGATGGGGAGATGAATTTAGTTCAAGTTGGTTTTGCTTATGGTAAGAAAGCTGTTCTAAAGTAGTTCAATAAAAACATGTGATTTACCCATATGATTTATATGAGAAAAGATTTCATTCTATAGATTTTAATGGTTTAGTTAGTTTTATTAAGAATGATCTAAACTCTTTGGTAATGGCATAATATTTAATATGACATCATTATTACTGAGAAAGTGCTGATATTTTGTATATCTGATAGAGAGAAGATATTTAAAATTTGCAAGCTTTCTTGAAAGTTTTAGGAAGCATATATAATTTCATGCCTATAAAAGGCTACATCAAACCTATGTAGGTCAATAAATTAAAGTAAAATATTGGTGATTGAATGTACAATTTGATTTGCATGTGGTAAATTAACATAATGACAGGTCTACAACTTTGATCTTGTTTAACATCTTTAAAAATTTTTTTAATTTTATTTAATTTTTTTCCTTTTTTTTTTTTTTTCCAATATTTACTTATTTGGCTGCACCGGGTCTTAGTTACAGCAAATGAGATCTCCGATCTTCATTGCAGCATGCAGGAACTTTTAATTGTGGCGTACGGGATCTTTAGTTGCGGCATTCGAACTCTTAGTTGACTTGTGGGATCTAGTTCCCTGACCAGGGACGAACCCGGGTCCCCTGCATTGGGAGCGGGGGGTCTTAGCCACTGCACCACCAGGGAAGTCCCTGAAATTTTTTTTATCGAAGTATAATTGATTTACAATGTTGTGTTAGTTTCTGGTGTACAGCAAAGTGATTCAGTTATAGATATATGTGTGTGTGTATCTATATATATATATTCTTTTTTATATTCTTTTCCATTATGGTTTATTACAGGATATTGAATACAGCTCTCTGTGCCATTCAGTAGGACCTTGTTGTTTATCTATTTTATATATAGTAGTTAGTATCTGCTAATGCCAAATTCCTAATTTATCCCTCCCCTATCTTTTTTCCCCTTTGGTAACCATAAGTTTGTTTTCTATGTCTGTGAGTCTGTTTCTGTTTTGTAAATAAGTTCATCTGCATGATATTTTAGATTCCACATATAAGTGATATCGTATGGTATTTGTCTTTCTCTTTCTGACTTACTTCACTTAGTATGATAATCTCTAGGTCCATCCATGTTGCTTCAAATGGCATTATTTCATTTTTTTATGGCTGAATAATACATTGAATATATATACCACGTTTTCTTTATCCATTCATCTGTTGGTGGACATTTAGGTTTCTTCTGTGTCTTGGCTATTGTAAATAGTACTGCTATGAACATCGGGGTGCATGTATCCTTTCAAGTTAAAATTTCCATCTTTTCAGGATTTGAGCCCAAGAGTGGGATTGCTGGATCATATGGCAACTCTGTTTTTAGTTTTTCAAGGAACCTCAGTACTGTTCTCCATAGTGGTTGCACCAACTTACATTCCCACCAATAGTGTAGGAGGGTTCCCTTTTCTCCACACCCTCTCCAGCATTTGTTATTTGTACACTTTTTAATGATGGCCATTCTGACTGGCATGAGGTGATACCTTATTGTAGTTTTGACTTACATTTCTCTAATAATTAGCGATGATCTTGTTTAACATCTTAACATTAGGATTATTTCTACTTGATAGTGACCAGACTGATTGAGAATTGATTTCTGAAAGATTCGCAGACAAACATGAGTTTAGTTTTGATAGTTCAATTTTTTGCAAACATGAAATAATACTATAGAAGACTTTAGTGTACAAAATTTTCCCATTTAAATATGTAACTGCAGAACAAGTTTGGAAATTAGACTCAATTGCCCATTTAGGGTTCCCTTAAAATAAAACAGAAAACAAAAACTGAAATAGAGCCTTGAAAATTCAATTTGAATAATCTATTCTGTTTATGGTGATCTCAACATCATATTAGACCATTATAGACTAACGTTTCTATAATGAAACAGCTTTCCCTGTCTTTCTCTACATTTTCAACACTGCAAAATACCAGTTTTTTTCCATTACACTTAGAGAACAAATACATTATTCTTCATTAAAATCGTGTTGACTTTAGAGTGTGATTTTTTTGTCTTCTGTACTACTCTTAGTACTACTTAGCGCTTTGTGAAAACTAGCATGGGGAATGAGCTACGTGAATACTGTGATTCAGCACCTCAAGTAGCTCATGAAGATGTCCATTCAAGCCCATGTACAAGATCATAGTTTTTAATGCCTAAGTCATGAAAGGAGTCACAGTACTGTGCAATAAAGATAAACTTTCCACAAATGTTTATTGTTTATACTAGAAAAATGCTATTAATATATGTGCACTCAGAATAATGTGCAGTTAAACCACTGCACTGTTTTTGATACATGAGTTTTAAGCCTTAATGAAAATGTTTTTCTTTCCCAAATTAATCTTTTTTCCTTGTAATTCCCTTCTTCCATACCTCCCTTCCCCTTACTTTTGCTTAAATACATTTAAAGAACTGTGCATTCTTGAATGCTACCTCTTCCCACCCCCGACCCTGCCAACCAAAATTCAAAAAAAATTGCAAAATAAATTGTTACATTTTTCTCTGTCTCTAGATTATAAATTAGGTATGAAATTAATTTTTAACCTCTAGAAGCTTGAATTAAAACATGTTCCTTATACTCCAACTGCTATCTGGTATGGTAGACTCATTTAAATGACAGAAAAAAGGTAAGTCATTAACAGTCAGAAGATATTTAAAGGTTAAAAGAAAAATGTGTCTAATACAATACATCATAAAATTTGGAATTTTTAAGCAGTCTGTTTTATTTAATGAAAAAAGAAAAGTCAGCAAGAAGTCAAGGGAAGGAGTTATTGACTTCATTTATGTACGTTGCTACTAAGAAAACCGTTTGCAACCTTGAGACTGATTCTATGGAGAACAGCTGAAAGAGTAAATTAGTATGCCATAAGGACTGGTTAAACTTTCAGCCTGACCACAAACGTATTTTTAGGTGTGTTAAGTGGGGCATTCACCACACAGTTATGATTTAAAACTTTAAATTGTATATAATTATAGTTGGGTGACAGCTCTAGAATTTCTCTCTGCTTCATCAGTCATGTTAACTGATATTTCAGCTTGGACGCTGATTTCTTAGTGCTCAAAAGACAGCTGTATGAATGTCATAGGTTAAAGGGAGAAAATGCAACATCAGTTTATTAATATTTGGAGCTAATGGGAAAAGAATGATTGATTCTAAACTCCTTCACTAAAACAACCATGCTGGTGCAACAGCCTGCAGAATTACCAAGTAGAGAATTGGCATGGTGTTTGTAGATGCAGTCTCACCACAAATGTCATGATCCCAGACCCTGCAGTCTGACACCTCACATTCCAACGCTAGTGGGATGCTTATTAGAGCCTCAGTTTCCATATGGGTTTATTAGAGATGAAATAGATATTACCAATAAAGCACCTAGAATAACACCTGGCACCACAATGTTGTACAAACCCACCGGAATGACTAAAATGAAACAGTCAGATAATATGGTATGGGGAAAAATGTGAAACACCTGGAACTCAATTTGCTGGGTGCAAATAACAGAACCTCAATAAATAAATAAGTGAAATATTAGAAAATCTGTTAGCATTCATAACTCAAAAGAGTGAGTTGGTAATATTAGGGCATGTCTAAATTCACCTTAGAATAAATGATTTCATTTCCAGTGTTGGTGCTGATGCCTAATCAGGGCAGTATATCTCACTATTGCTGGGAGACAACTTCCTTCCAAGAAATTGTTATTGCTTAGAATGAGTTTTCTATATTAGGTAAAGAAAATAAAAATTTGCAGCAAGGAATATAGCTTTCATATTTCTTTTAATTAATGAGGATATGGGATATGTCAACAGTGAAATGACATAACTTAGGAAAGCAGGAGATATATATGGGCCTTATTCAACATGTCCTCTTCTGCCCTAAAAACACTTCATTTCTCGTATGACTATTATAACAACAATAAAGAGAGTAGAAAAAAATTCTCTATATATTTCACCTAATTCAAAAAACTTTTAATCTTACCATGCTTCCCCATGTTGCTTGAATATATATACATACATGTATATATATATATATATATACATACACACATACATATGCATATATGCATGTGTATGCTGACCTTAGATTTTATTTTCCGTTCCGTATTTTTTACCTAAAATGATAAAATGTCATTATTTTCAACATTTAAAATTGTTATATGGCACTTCATTGATCTGTTTCATAATTTACTTCTTTGTCCTTATTTTTGTAATTTTTAGGGTAGGTTTATTTTTTTTAATGTGACATCTAACCTAAATTTGTTTTTTGTGTTGTTGGTTTTTTTTATATTGAATTATAGCTGATTTACAGTTTCAGGTGTACAACTTAGTGATTAAGTATTTTTATAGATTATATTCCATTGAAAGTTATTTTAAAAAATGGCTATATTTCCCTGTGCTGTACAATATATATCCTTGTTGATTATCTATTTTATACATAGTAGTTTATGTCTCTTAATCTCATTCCCTTTTCTTGCCCCTCCCCTTCCCTCTCCCCACTGGTAACAACCAGTTTGCTCCCTGTACCTGTGAGTCTGTTTCTGTTTTGTTACATAAACTCATTTATTTTATTTTTTAGATTCCACATATAAGTGATAACACAGATAACACACACAATGGAATACCAGCCATAAAAAAGAATAAAATTCCCCCATTTGCAACAACATGGTTGGACCTAGAGAGTATTATGCTTACTGAAATAAGTCAGACAGAGAAACATGTATCTTCTATGCTATCACTTATACGTGCAATCTAAACATTAAAAAAAGAATATATACAACAAAAATTTTTAAAAATTATGATTTCCTTAGAATTATTAGGTCAAAGGATAAACACTTTGTTGTGATTCTGGGTAAATAGTGTCATTTTGTTTTCCAAAAAAGTACCAATGTAAGGTTTTTTTCACATTGTGCATTGCAAATATAACCAAGTTTGGTCACATCCTGGTGATGAACTGACATCCTGGTTAGCATGAAATATTATCACTGAAGAAGTTACTTTCATCAATTTATCAGGTAATAAACATCGTATTTCAACTTTAATTATTTTGGTCAACATATGGTTATAAATTTTCTTAAATATTTGCTTAAAATTGGATTTCCTCTTCTTTTGAATAACCTTTAATGTTCTTTGTCCATTTAACTATTTGAATCCTGTTTGTTGTGTGATTGATATAATAATCTGTATATTGTTGGCGTTACTCCTTATCTGCCACCTGTTAGATTCCATTTCATTTTTTTCATAATAGTCAAAGTTATATATGTTTTCTTCCTTTGGTTAATGTATTTTTAAAATTAATTAATTAATATATATTTTATTTTTGGCTGCGTTGGGTCTTCATTGCTGCGTGCGGGCTTTCTCTAGTAGCAGTGAGTGGGGGCTGCTCTTCATTGTGGTGTGCAGGTTTCTCATTGCAGTGGCTTCTCTTGCTGCAGAGCACGGGCTCTAGGCGCATGGGCTTCAGACGTGGGCTCAGTGGTTGTGGCTTGCTGGCTCTAGAGTGCAGGCTCAGTAGTTCTGGCGCATGGGCTTAGTTGCTCCACAGCATGTGGGATCTTCCCGGACCAGGGCCTGAACCCGTGTCCCCTGCACTGGCAGCTGGATTCTTAACAACTGCGCCACCAGGGAAGTCCTGGTTAATGCATTTTTGAACCGATGATATAATTTTTTCTAATTCTTCTGCTCACTACTGTCATTTTCTTTACTTTAATTTTAATATTTTACATTTAATTCTTTCATTACCCTGAAGTTAAATATATCTCTTTAATTGCCATCAAGTTTGCTTTGTAAATGTCATTAGGTGTGATCTAAATAATTTTCCTAAACATTTTAGCTTCATTACATATCACCAAAACAAACAAGCAAACTAAACTAAACTAAAGTGAATTAAGCCTTGCCTCGAGATAAGCATCACCCCTGATTTTGACAAGCACCAAATACATGGTGACAATAAAAGTGAGAGACAAGAATTGTCTGGTGTTAGGTTTGCATTTTTATTTTTACACTTATGATTCATATCAGTATAACCCAGATGCCAACTGGGGTCATGACATTTCTTAAGAATTAAATGCAAACTGAGTTAAACTTCTATCACAAAAATGATGAGGCCAATGTTTCTCTTAATGTGTCAGGACTGCTTGAAGGAGATGCACTTGCCCGTTAGAGTTCTGTAACTTCTCATCTTTTCCTACCAAGCTTTTGTTCCCATGGAATTCAGTCTTACCTATTTTTTTCCTCCTAGAGCTGCTATTCTTTTTCTGCTTCAGGCATAAATTATATAAGCCACATATATACTCTTTCTCATGATACCCATTTGCCTAGAAATTTTATTTGTGCATTTATCTTGTTATCAAAAAAATAAATTAAATTAAGCATTACTGTTTCCAAAAGATCTTAGAGACTCCATCATCAACATTCTAATTTATACCCACATTGTCCAATATCCTCCTATACAATTTGGACTAATTTCTTCCTTATCCACAGCTCTTCCCCCAATTCCAAATTTCTGTTAAATGGCTACATAGAGCCCTAGAATTTAGGTGTTTTATTTTTTTCACTCTGCTATTTCCATGAAGAACATACACTCAGGTTTTGGTGTTTCCCTCCTGAGAGTTCTATCAAGGTATTTCCTAAGCAAAGATATTTCTCTCTAGGAATCTGGAGCCAGCTATCAAAATATACATTTATTGGGGCTTCCCTGGTGGCACATGGGTTAAGAATCCGCCTGCCAATGCAGGGGACACAAGTTCGAGCCCTGGTCTGGGAAGATCCCACATGCCATGAAGCAACTAAGCCTGGGCACCACAACTACTGAGCCTGTGCTCTAGAGCCCACGAGCTACAACCACTGAGCCCGCATGCTAGAGCCCGTGCTCTGCAACAAGAGAAGCCACGACATTTCACTGAGCACAGTGTCCTTGAGGTTCATGCATGTTGTCACAAATGGCAGGATTTCATTATTTCTTATGGTTGAATTTTGTGTGTGTGTGTGTGTGTGTGTGTATATATATATACACACACACACACACATTTATTTCTCAATGCATGACAAATGACATCCTTGTTTGGCCAAAATAGAATGATATTTCCCTCTTTTTCCCATTTGCTTATATATGATGATGGAATTTAATTGTGTGGGATGAGCCAGGATTTCAACTTTATAAGCTTATTTTTTAATTCTCTAGACTTGACACTCGTGAAGATGAACAAATGGAGAAGATGCTGGCATTAGGTACCTTTAGGAAAGATCACATGTCATTTTGTACTAAGTAGTTAAAATTTCTGTGGTAAGGTAAAAATCATGGACAGGACAGAGGGAAAGACCTAAGTTCTGTTTCTGGGCATCCCAATCCATTTGTAATTTGGGGAAAGTCATTTTGCCTTTCCAGTGTTAGTTTTCTATTTGTAAAATGAAGAAATTTGACTAGCTGTTTTTTTCTAAAGTGATAATTTTGGCCTTTTCAAAAGATCCAATTTTAAAATACATCGATTTTTTTTTTTTTTTTTTTTTTTTTTGCGGTACGCAGGCCTCTCACTGTTGTGGCCTCTCCCGTTATGGAGCACAGGCTCCAGACACGCAGCCTCAGCCGCTCTGTGGCATGTGGGATCCTGCCGGAGTGGGGCACGAACCTGTGTCCCCTGCATCGGCAGGCGGACTCTCAACCACTGTGCCACCAGGGAAACCCAATACATTGATTTTTGCTTCCAAGCTTGTGACCTTTCTGGCTTACCTAAGATAGTGTACCCCTCTACATATTCAATAGTTGCTTGGCTATTTTTAAAATAACATTTCATTTTTTAAATTATAGAACAGTTAAGCTGTGTGGGAGAAAAACCCTTCTAACTATAGAATATAAATATCTGCCACAAAGAATCTAATAGTGGAAAAACCAAATTTTTCTTAGTTTCTTTAGTTCACAGATTAAATTCACACAACTTGGTGAGAACTGGACAAATACCAAAAAAAAAATTGTGAGTAAAAATTACAGGTAATTCACCACAGAGAGATAACAGTGAAATATTGTTATACAGTTTTAATACGTTTTATTCTGTTCTGAAATTTTTGAGGGGCACTGTTAACACTGTCTTCTAGTTATTTACAATTAGAGAAAATGTGAAGTTTAATACTTAAATTTGATGGTCTGTCAGTATCCATAAGTATTTTCAGTGTTGAATGACATGGCTCAAAGTCCTTATTTTCAGGTTTTTTAGGCAACTAGCTAAACACTTCATGTTTAAGAGAAAGTGTTCTTTCTTTCTCAAGGAACTTTTTCAATTTTTTTCTATACAGCTAACGAGCAAGTTGAAAATATACCAGTGCTCATGACTGATAATGCTGTGTACTTGTAGGAGGGTAGTTCTGGCTGAGATGATAAAGTGAGGAGTAGACAGCTGTGGTTGGTGGGTAGCGTTTGGGGTTTAGAGTCAAATACCTAAGTTCCCTGAAGATTTTACAGCACATTTTACTGGGTTAGCTTTAGGGAAACATGAGATCCTTACAAAGAACAGTGTGTTGTAAATAATGCCAGGAACCAGTACCAGTGGATTGCGGTGATGACTTTTCATGAAACATTTTGTTCTATAGGTCCTGGGTCATTGTGCTCCCTTTGGGGGCTTTGTGGTTCATGTGTTTGAAGCTGCAAGGATGGAGGAGCAAGTGGATTCTTTTCTTCACTGGAATTATCATAAACAAAAACACCAAGTACATTCTCCTAATTTCCCAGATGAGTGATATACGCTGGGAACAAGGGGGCAATGGGACTCCAGTGTTACAAAGAATGAGACACATAGGGAGATAGATGGCTGCTGGCAGACACAGGGGGTGTGGAGACTGCCTCATTTCAGGAACTGTGAAAATCCAAAATCCCTTTCAAGTCTTTGCTGAGTTCTGTGTCATAGAATGGGGGTGGGAAGAGATAAAGGGACTTTCATTCGTTTTTTTTTTTTTAATTTTTATTTTATATTGGAGTTTAGTTGATTAACAATGTTGTGTTAGTTTCAGGTATACAGCAAAGTGATCCAGTTATACGTATACATGTATCTGTTCTTTTTCAAATGCTTTAAGTCCCTTTTGACTAATTCCTGCTTCGGGACGAAGTCCTTTATCTTTGCCCTGGGTTTGATCCAAATGTGGAAACATCTTCTACATTGGGATCAGAACACTCCAAAGCACCACAGATAGAAGGAAATTACATGAAGCAGCTTTTTTCCTAAAGCTTTACTAAAGGGGTCAGCTTGCTCACCTCACAACAACTTAAAATCACACAGTTTATTTCCCACTTAAAGACCACTGTAGCTCTTCCTATCCAGGTAGCACCCGGGCTGACTGTCAACTTCCTTGCTCTTCTGCTGACCTTCCCATCACTTCTCCTTATGACCTTCTTACTATTATGAAGAGCAACACTGATCTCTAGTTCCTGGCCCAAACTTGAAAATCTACAGTGATAAAAGTGCACGGAGTACAAATTAACAATATCCCTGCTCCTTTGGAGGCGCTTGTATTTATATATAATAGTTATTTTTCTGTGAGGTCTGTGTAGCATTTTCTATCTGTAAATATTTTTGTAATATTGTTCATTGGCTTATACAAAGCTGAGATGTAAATGACTATTGGGATTACCTTGTAAGCATACGTGCACCCAGACTTTCTGTGAAAGTGACAATTAGAGTGAGATTCTTCTCTGGCTGTGCCTTGAAGGGTGTTTGGAGGTTGTTGTTTGAACTCTCTTCACATTCTTCTGGGATTTCTTAGCCATTTTTTTCCTGAGTGCCAAGTCCACACGCTGGATATTTTTTCTTGTCAACTTGTATAGTGACACTGCTTGTAAATGCCATGCTATAGGTTTCTTTTTTTTCTTATAAAACTGTTGATGTAACTCTAATGAAATTCATTCCCTGTGTTGTTCACTTTTATTTTATAAAGTACATTTTAGCGTTAGAACAGCTAAGCCATTAACATTTGCAAAACATCTGTTGTAGCATTTGTGATTAAATTTTGAAATTTTTAATCATCCTTATATACTCATATCATAGTACTTGCCAATCTATATCTTGCTAACATAAGGACTCACCTATTTCCATATCTGTGGCATCACTGCAAATCATGATGCTCTTTGAGCTGAATAAAGACTCTAATCTTAGCAATATCCTTGAATATATTTAAAGGATCTTTTAAAATGTCAGCTGAGAGCTCAAAGATGTAGAGAGCTGGAAAGGACATTGCTCCCACCCTTATAACAAGAAAAATGATGGACTAACTGCAAATTAAAGAATTTTCAGAGCAAACAACTACCTCCAAAAAAATGGTGAGAGAGGGAAAAATGGGACCCTGGAATTTGATTACTTGGGCAGATGCTGCCAAAAAAACATACTGACCAGTAAGAACATGGAGCTAACATTCTTTTGAAGGCGTTGTTAAAAGCCACATATGGGCTAGTGTGAGTGTGAAGCCTTTGGGGGCCACAGGATAGGTAGTTTATATCCCTTTGTAGGCTTTTTCTCCATGACAGCCATCAAATGCTCACACAGAAGATCATAAAGAATCCTGAGAACAGTTCCCTGTGGTTCTGACTGGATGAGGGGAATAGCAGTCACTGACAAAAGGCCACCCAGATCCATGTTTTCTATTTCACCTACGGAACAAAAGCGTTGATATGCACAGGGAAGAACAGCAAAAAACTGTCGCATTGGAGCACTGGATTTTTGCAGAAGGGAGAAGAAAAATGAGGAGGGGAATTAAAAAAAACTCCACCTCTGGGAAAAGGGCAAGAGTATGTGCTAGACCCATCATTACAGCTGGAGAAGGAACAGGAATAATGGTGAAAGCAAAACATCTAGGCACAGCTTCACAGTTACTGCCTAAGAATGAGGTTTAAGCGGAACATCAGAGAAGGCCTCCCCTCCCAGACCACCACCCTCCCTTCTTCAGTTGTGACTTGGCAGAAGGGAGCTCTCTGAGGTCTCTAAAAGATCACTAATCCTATTGATGAGGGCATCACCCTCATAATCTCCCGAAGGCCCCACCTCCTAATATCTTCATATTGGGGTTTAGGTTTTAACATATGAATTTTAGGAGGACACAAATATTCAGTCTATAGCAATAGTCCTCCCTCCAAAATGTGGAGCTTAGTTTCCGCTCCTCTTAAGGGGGCCAGACTTAGTGATTTGTTTGTAATAAATAGAGTTTAGAAGGGTAAACGATACTTTTTACATTGGAGAAAACTGGCAGACAACACCTTAACCACTGGTCAAAGTTAACAGCATCAATAATAAGTCAAGCTGATATCATATACACCAGTACGATGCCATGAGAAGGGAATGTCACCTCTTTGGTACTCTTCCAAAATTTCATAACCTCAGTATAATCATTAAACAATATAAGAAAAACTAAATTAAGGGACATTCTACAAAATGGCTGGTACTCTTCAGAATTGTCAAGTCCATGAAGAAAAGTAAACAACAAGTTACTATCAATCACAGATTGGAGAAGATCAAGGAGAAATGACCATGTAATATCCCAGGTTGGATCCGGGAACAGAAAAAGGACATTGGTGCCAAAACTGGGGGTATCTGAATAAAGTCTATAGCTTAGTTTAGGGTTGGCAAACTGCGAACTATGGGCCAAATCTAGCCCATCACCAGTTTTTGTAAAATTTCATTAGAACGGATCTGTGCCCGTTGTGTTACCTATTGTCTAGGGCTGCTTTCACCCTACAGTGGCAGAATTCAATAAATGTGATAGAGGCATCTCACTCACAAAGCCTACAATACTTACTGTCTGACCCTTTACAGAAGAAGTCTACAGACCCCTAGTATATGGGAACATCTGTGTACTATATTTCTTTGTACACAGTCTTCTGTAGGTCTAAAATAACTTCAATATAAATTTTTTTTTAAGTCACAATTTATATCATCAATCCTTTTTAAGCTTCCGTTGAGAGGTTACTATTTGCGAATCACTTTGCTGAATGTTTTTCATATTCTACCCTAATCAATCCTCTCAGCAACCTTTTATAACTTCTCCTATTGTTATCTATCCTTCTTTTACACCTAAGGAAAACTAAAGTTAATTAAGTCAAGTGACTTGATGAAAGGCACAAAGTTCACACGGTTAAAAATGCAAAACTAGAGTTTAAACCAAAGTCTTCCAGAGACCAAAGTCCATATAATCCTATTCTGTCATCCGTATGCATGGGTCAACTGCAGATATCCAGTGTCACCTTCATCTAAAGTTCAGAATTCATTTAGTCAGTGTACTGAGCACCTACCATGCCCAGCACAACTTTCTGAGATCCATGGAATGACAATTCTTTTACCCACAGCACCTCCTGAACTCACCTTTGCTCCCTTAACGCTCTGATTAGATTTATAATTATGCACATAGCCCTCCCTCTGGCTAGTTTCGTCTCTTACCTTTCCAGTTACAGTGTCTCAAATAATAAAATGCATACCAAAGAATAAATCTCGGGCTTCCCTGGTGGCACAGTGGTTGAGAGTCCGCCTGCCGATGCAGGGGACACGGGTTCGTGCCCCGGCGCGGGAGAATCCCACGTGCTGTGGAGCGGCTGGGCCCGTTAGCCACGACCGCTGAGCCTGCGCATCCGGAGTCTGTGCTCCGCAACGGGAGAGGCCACAACAGTGAGAGGCCCGCGTACCGCAAAAAAAAAAAAAAAAAAAAAAAAAGAATAAATC
Source organism: Lipotes vexillifer (assembly GCF_000442215.2). NCBI lineage: Eukaryota > Metazoa > Chordata > Mammalia > Artiodactyla > Lipotidae > Lipotes > Lipotes vexillifer. The sequence goes on along the minus strand of NW_006794406.1, from coordinate 686,254 downwards.
TCCATCACCTTTCCCTTACTCTTTTCACATAGTTTTCTATTCTGTAGTGGCCTCTGTGTCCTTTGTTCTTGTCCTCGATGATTTCTTACTTTTTTATAATCAGTAAACAGATATCCAGTCTTCACTTGAAACTCATTTTTAGTCCAATTTTCCTGTAAATTCTTGAAATGACAGGTTAACTTTTTTCAGCCTATTAAAAATGTCTAAAGCACCATTTACCTGAGTCTGATGGCTGTTTGCATTCCCAATAGATGGCGCTTTATTATACTTATTTCTAATTATTAAACACTAAACACCAGTTATAAACACATCCTTCGAAAACTAACCTTGGAAAAATAAATCTATTAAATATTTACTATAATGAAGAGCATTTCTGGGTACTACAGTTACCATTGGTTAAAAAAGGAAAGGAAAACAATCTCTTTGGTATCTGTGGATACTTTATAGCTGGGCAATGGGGCACTTTCTCTCTGGAGGTTTGTAATTCATTTTAGTAAAAGTCTACCTCTGCTTGACAGGATATTTTCAATGTGCAGATAAATGACTGACAAAACATTAAGCCCCATTGAACATAGTTAAGTATTCTTGCTATCTGAGTCCTGGTTTGACATAAGCAGAGAATGATTTTATTTGAGCCACACTTAGAATTCATGACAGGTTCACTTTCAAACACCACCACTCTGATGGCATTGCTGTCTTTACACAATGCTTCAATTCCGTTTTTAGAGGATACAATACTTGTCTGGGTTTGACAAGTAAAGCTAAAGTTTTAATAACTCCAAAGGTGTGCCATCACTGGAAAAGAACTGATGAAAGGTTTAAAAGAATTATTTGAAAGGTGCATTATTACTTTCATATCAGAACACATTTAAATAAAAAGCAGACAATTTCATTACTGTCAGGAAGCACATTTTCCACTATACATTTCTATAGCAACATCTCTATATATAACAACGCTTCACTGTTTAATTTGAGATATAGACTACACGAGGAACATGTTTCATTGGCTTATTCTGTAGGCAATTCCTAAACTTGCTTAGGAGTGATATCAACATACAGACACTGATAAAGAAACTCAACATGACAGTTTGTTGGGTGGAGGAGGAAGAATTGTGATTCAAAAATAGTAATGTTCTGATTTACTACTAAGGAATAAATCTGGTATTTAAAGTCCTCCTCAAGGATGTTCACTCATAAATGATTTCTCCAAACCACTTGGGCTACTTGGTTGTCAGCATCTCTCTAATCCTCAAAATCCACCTTCCACTCTTGAAGATCACAATGTCTTTATGAACATTTTTGTGACTTCCTAGAGGGCATATGCTTTCTTTCTGTTCTCTAGTTCTGGTTGCTGCCTTTGTTCTTTTTAAAGGTCGTTTTTCCATTTTTGTTGTGTGGTCCCTGGTTCATACCATGTTGATCTAAATGTGAAACTCAACACCTTTTCTTAAATTTTGCCAAACAAACCACTCACACAAAGGCATTTGAGTAGATGGATTTGGCAAAGGTTTGAAAAGATGAAGGAACATGGCAGCAATACAAACAATTACAAAATCAAAGTAAGATATTCCTGGTTTTAAAAGTCTCTTGGCTATTTCAGTAATGAGGCACCGTCTGCCTGTCACATGACTTCACCTTCTCTTTTCCTCCTTCATTCTTTTCCACTTTTCCAATTTCCCTGCCTTCTTCTCGACCACTCCTTACCCCAGACCCACTTTAGCTCTCTCATCTACGGCCTCATTTCAGCTGAACCTCAGGTCCCACCTTCTCCCCAAATGGTTCCTTAAGTTCTGTTTTTAAACCAAGGCACACCCCTTATTAGGAAGAATTTTAGTAACAGCTCTTAAGACACTTACCCCATCATACTTGGATACCAGAAGAATTTCATCGAATGTCAGTGTGATCATCAGTGTTTTTGGCTTGATAGTCATAAAGTCATTGGTAGCTTGGCTCAAATTCTAGATTGTCTAATTATTACCAGTGCCATTTCTGATCTGTTTTAAATGGAAACATAACCTTCCTCATAGTATGATTTTTGCAAATTAACAAGTAAGTGCTCGATACACGCCAAGTTCCTTTCCATCCTTCCTCTAAACATTTCGTGGGTTTGAAATCTGATGATCAGAAAGTTATTTCCTCTGAGCCTATTCCAGCTTCTGATGGCTTCCACAGTGCTGATCACCGTCTTCCTGTGTACGCTGTCATACCTGGCGGGGGCAAGATTTCTACTTATTCTTCCCATTCCCAAACTTTGTTTTGCCACTCTTTCTTGCATTTGGCTGGGATTGAATACCTTACCTGCCTTATACTGAATTACTTAACTGTAGTTGTTTCTTTCTTAGCACTAGCATACTATCAGATTTTATAGGCATCTGCCAGCAACTGTTACTGTCAGTTATGGGGATATTAATTATTCTAATAGGTGTGTAGTGGTTTCTTAGTGCCCAAGGGCAAGTGACTGGTATAGCTTCTTCAGTGAGGTATCTTCAGATCTTTAGCACATTTAAGAAATTGTGTTTGTTTTCTTAGTGTTGAGATTTAAACATCCTTTGTATATTTTGGATAAAAGTCCTTTATCAGATATATGTTATGCAAATATTTTCTAACAGGTTTGATTTGCTAATATGTTTGTTGTGGATTACAATAGCAAATGTACATATGACATGAGATTCTCTGTATTATCTGAGCCAAAGAAATTTTTGAAAGTGCAAATTTCTTAGAGAGGATGTTGGTTAGAGAGCCATTAGAATTGGAGAATTACAGAAAATGTGATTTCATTTTACATCACTGACTGCAAAACCTGTAGACTTGATTTCATCCTCTTTCAATCTAATGAGGTTGGTATAATTTTTGTCATTTCTCAGTTTAGGAAGCTGACCATTCACAGTTTAAAAAGGAGGTAAGTAGTGCTCACTTCAGCAGCACATATACTAATATTGGACCAATACAGAGAAGATTAGCATGGCCCCTGTGCAAGAATGACATGCAAGTTCGTGAAAGTATTCCATATTTTAGTATCGATACCAAGGGGGAAGGGGGGTGGCATGAACTGGGAGATTGTGATTGACATATATACATGACTGACACTATGTATGAAATAGATAACTAATGAGAACCTACTGTATAGCACAGGGAACTCTACTCAATGCTCTGTGGTGACCTAAATGGGAAGGAAATCCAAATAAGAGGGTATATGTGTTTATGTGTAGCTGATTCACTTTGCTGTACAGCAGAAACTAACACAACATGGTAAAGCAACTATACTTTAATAAAAATTAATTAAAAATAAATACAAAGGAGGTAAGTAAATTCCTTAGGATCACCCAACTAAGTGGTGAAGCTCTGTTTCATGTCCAGTTTTTTATGCCTTAAAAGTCCATGGTTTTCTGACCACAAACAGACAGTCTTGCTAACAGTAGGAGATGGAAAGTTGACACATTAAAAGCCATAAAGCAAATCACTAGTAAAGTTTCAAAAGAAAATATTTTTATTAATGATATCTATATTAAAACCATCAGTCTAACATACATAGTCAAGATTACATATGTATGTATGTGTGTTTATACAAATATCTATTTTTCAATACTCAGCATATAAAATATTGAAAAAATATATAGAATATAAGTTTATATTAATTTATATTAATATGTAATATTAATATATATGCAGAGTACTGAAAATAAACTTCCTAAGCCATGTTCTAGTGAAGAAAGTTGGGGTTGGCACATGCTTATTTACTGGGAGAAACTGATAGTCTGTATAAATCAATACTATGTTTCTTTTAAAACTATGAAAAAGTGTTTTGTTTCCCCGAACCTCAAACTCATTTTCTTGGACACACTGTTCTCTTATTCAGCAGTGTCTTTTGTGAAAATTATCAATGCAACACTATTAATCATTTAGCAGCTGGTATAAGAAAGAGCTTTTAGGAGATTTGGGTTGATGTACAATTCAGAAATAATAATTTGCTCACTGTGCTGCATGAGATGCCTGACACTTCATTCAATGAACCAGAGACACAGCTTACATTTTTTTGCCCTTCTGACTTCTGAAATTGGAATGTTTAGTGCATGTTTCTTTAATAGACCTTATCATATATATAATTTAGTGCTATGAAACTAATATGTAGATTCTTTTGATGAAAGATTAAAGGTAAAATAAAGGATATGTTATCTTTCAATTCTCTTGAGGTGGTTCATTTTTATCAATTAATAATGCAAAACTGCAGGGAAATGTTCAACTGAGTTTTGCAAAAGGTACTGGGCATTTAAAAAATTTCCCTATAAACTAAAAAGTTTCAGAATGTGTAAGATGTTGCCTATGATGACTGTGAATTATGAATACGGAATTGGCTAATTAAATTTTAATATCATGTGGTGCTATGTTTATTGTGTGGTCAAAGCTTACAAGCTGAGACATTTAATACAACAATAAGACTCTATAATCTGGAAAAAGAAGTGCTTTTTAAGAGTTAGTTAAATCACTAATGCCTATATTTAGAAAAAAATGAGTTTACATAAGAAAAAATACTTGGCAAATGTGGATGGTATTCATTTAAGCAGAGGATGAACATTTGAGGTAATCTGTAATTTCATATTAATTGCCCCAAATAAATTTGTGTTTTGTTTAGCAGAGTAAAATTATTGACTCAATTCAGTTTTTAAATGTTGAATTTTAAAAAAATCAGAAATTGTTCTGGTCTATGTAATGCCATGTAAATTCAGAAATCGTCCTTTTTCCAACTGAGTCCTTTTTTCCACCAAGTCTTTTCACATGTGTAAAGTGCTTTAACAAGCAAGGCAAATGTTGCCTTTCAATGATTCTCCCAGCAAACAGCCAAAATCTCGAACAATTACTTTAGGTGCTCAGATAATCTAAAAGCTGCACCTGTTGGTGCCAGTGCAAGGAGGGTTAAAGTCAGAGGGCTCAAGGATCAGTTAGTCTCAGTGGCATCACATCAGCCTGTGGCTTGTCACGACCTAAAACCACAGGGCCATTGAAAAGTATAAGTCCTTGGAAAGAAGTGGTACCAAGTAGCAGCTAAAAAGCCTAGGTTCAAACTCTCTGGGCTGAAATTCTGGGCTCTATCATTCACTAGCTGGCTGACCCTGAGCAAGCTACTTAATAACTCTCTGCCTTACTCTATTCATATCTGAATGGGAATAAAAGTGGTACCTATCTCATAACATTCTGAGTTAAATGACATAGCCCACAATTAGCACCCAACTGGCATTTAAAAAATACTGTGTAGTAGGAAATAGTCCTAGAAGCACCCTATAAGGCATACACCATAATATCTGTTGTTCACATTCTTTCTACATTTCCTTTGCTATGTCTCTACCTGCTTCAAAACATGGAAGATGGTGGTTTGCTTTGCATAATATAAATTCGAAAATATGTTGTGTCATTTTCCAAGTGGAAAAATACTTTCTAAAATTCCAGTTGGTCAATAAACCTTTATAACCAAATAAAACTTAGATTTTCTCATTCATGTTCCTTATCTGCTAAGCTTGAAAAATACCAGGAAAGAGAGAGCTCCAGTGTGATGGAAAAATTATGAACTCATTAGATTCCATTTGCAGTGTTGAAAGAAAATTTAAATCTCATATTTAATTGCAATTTTAACTTTTGTAAGATGAAGTATCAGAACTCAACATCAAGTCCCACTGTAAAACAAGAGGAGCTTTAAGAATTTTATCCAATTAACAATTATTAACTAATTATCAATAATGTATTGCTCCTCCACCTATCAGTTATTTTAAACATTCTGAACATTCCATACTTAATTTGATTCATTCAAAGTTCCTCCTCACATCTATCTCCTACCTAGTTTTTGAGCATTATGAATTAAATTTGTTTCCATTTTCAATTGGGACATTATTTTGATTTGTGACCTCATCACTCATGAAGATTTTAAGTTCCTCACAGGTGTTTTGACTGATATGGACATAAAAGGTCATAAAGAGGTATAATGTGGAACCTCCATCATAGCCACAGTGAGTGTTCTGAAGAGTAGATACATGCCATGGTTATGGCTTGCCCAATAAATATTTTAGCACATACTATTTTTGATAAACATAGTGTTTGTCCTAAAATTCTTGAACATAAACATTAAATAATGGACAGGTAATTCCAAAGAAAACATGTAAAGAATATGCCATTTAAGAACATTAAATAATTTTTAACAATTATTAATCTTAATCTTGCCCAACTTTATTTGTAAGATCCGTACAGAGAAAAGTTTGATCACTTATCCCTCATGTGATGTTAAAACACTGGTTTTATATACAATTATGCTTCCTGATTAAATCATGTTGCTTCTGTTGCTATTGTGGGCTTCACTTAAGCCTAAAATGCATAGGACATTCTGGCTCAGTTGGCTTCCCTTGCATGTTCATTGTTGTAACTCAGTGCTAGGCAAAGTACTCAGCATGTAGTAAGTGCTCAATAAATATTTTGTAACAAGTAAATGGCTGAGTCAATGCCGATTAACTGGACAGAGAAGTTTGAGCATTTAAGCATTTTTGTAAAAATTGACTTTTTATTATAAATAATATGTATGCATTTTAGAAACTTCAGGGAATACAGGTGAGCATATAGTAAAAATATTAAATTAAATAAGAACCATTATTTATAAACAATTTTCTAAGTATTTGTCATATACTCTACACACTATCAATGTTTTATAATAAATTATCTACTGTTTATTAAACATTTAAAGCAAAGAAATTTTATGAAGCAAAACTCAAAGTGATAATCAAGAATTTGGCCAGATGGGCTTTTGACTGAATGCTAGGAGAGATGCAAAAAACAAGAAGCAGAGAGAGGAGAACAGAGAGCCATTCAATAGAGAGAGTATTTAAAACAGGGATGGAGGGAAACAGGAGGCAAAGCCTGTGTATCTGTCTTAGAGCCCTGTTCTCTGTCCTGGCCCTATATAGCCTGTATTGTATCTTAGTGAGAGAAGAGGGGCCAGCAAACACCGTGAAGATGATTTACAACAAAATCTTTGGGAGACTTGAATGGTCAAGGAAGCACCTTTGAAGATTATCCTGACTATGTGTATGTGACAGGGTAGCCAGTGAACCCAATTTAATTGTAATTATTCTTTTAAAATTTGATATATAGAGGTTGATATTTGCAGGGAAGGAATTTGGTAACTGCATAAAGAGCTTGGATTGTTCCTGAGAGGCAAAGGACAGAAACCTTAAACTCTCCTGAGATTCGAAGTTACTGAAATCTGTTAAATGGGTAGAGCACACTTGACCAAGACTTGGAAACAGGGAAGAACAAAGAAGCCCTTGATATTCACATCACTAGATGGTAGAAAAAGGATGGGACCAGTAGGCTGGTCTCTGTACATGGCCAGTGGTTCTGAAGTAGGCATGCCTCTGATACAAACTTAGTCCTTATCTAGCCCTCTTATACCAAAGGAGGATAAAACATAAGCAAAGCTGAAGTGTTATACCTTTGGGAGCCCAAAACAGTACTTTAGCTGACCATGGTCATGCAGTGGAGGGCATCCACACAGAGAACCATTCTCCCTTGAAACTTATGAAGAATGACAGCATCCAAGACAGGCAGCTGCTGATCTGAAACCAGAGCAGGGGTCTTGACCTTAGCAATGTTGCTTCAGATAGGACTGGAGGAGTGGGCCAGGCTTGGTGATGAGCCGAGGGTTGTTTGTATGGCCTGGATGTTACACGGATGTCTGCTTATCTACAGTGGCCAGTTTGGAAGTAAACTAAACTTACGGTGTTTGGTTGTAGTATCTGCAGCTTCAACGGGTTAATGCCATTCTGTAAAGCAGGAACAAACAGGACTGACTAATTGGAAATGAAAAAGCACTCTGGGGAGTCTAAGGACTATAATGGAATTGGGGCGACCCTGTGAGAATAGCATTAAAAAGTGATGGAATGGGGGCTAAATCCCACACTGGCGAGGAGTGAGAGCCCTCATGCGGGAGGGAGGAACTCTTTCCATTTCAAACAAGTAGCCTCAGCCTGTTACAGCTTTTATATGGTATGCCATGGTAAGGTCATCTGTATGAAGTGTATTTGTTTCCTATTGCTGCTGTAACAAACTTCCACGAAGTTATCAGCTTAAAACAATATGGGTTTATTATCTTATAGTTCTGAAGGACAGAGTTCTAAAATGGATTGTGGGGACTGCATTATCTCTGGAGACTTGAGAGAGGAATTCATTTCCTGCCTTTTCCCGCGTCTAGCCTTGGTTCATGGCCCTGCATCACTCTAACCTCTGTTTCTGTCATTGCATCTCCTTCTCTGACTCTCCTGTCCTTGTCTCCCTCCCTCTTTCACTTATAAACATCCTGGTGATAGGGTTGGGCCCATTGGATAATCCAGGATATCTCTGCATCTCAAGAGCCTTCATTGAATCACATCTGCAAAGTCTCTCTTGCCATATATGGTAACAGATTCATAGGTTCCTGGTATTAGGACATTTTGGGGGCCCATCATTCTGCCTACCACAGGGAGCAATGCTAAGAGTGGGCACTGACACCTGCATCTGTGACAGGGGCTGGTCCTCTACTCAGAATTCTAGCTCCTTTTTGTAAATACCAATTTTTATAGGTTTGAAGAGAATATATTCATGCGTCAATAATTTTGCATTAGATAAGTTGCTGTTTACCAGAATGACATTATTAGTTACATAGAGGTCACCAAAAACTACTGTACATACACCCTTGAAAATTTTTTTGTGAAGCCATGTTTTAGTCAAGTAGAAGATGAATCCAAGTTAAAAATGGAGTAATAAATAATTAAATATCAGGTTGTAAATATCAACATCAGCCATTTTAGGTAAATCTAAATTATTATCATAAATACTGCTTTTAAAATGAAGCACAAGTCAATATTTTTAAAAAAAATGATGAAGCTCAGAGCAGGGGCATTTGAGCCATGGGTCAAATCCAAGCCATGCAATATAATAGTTGAAAATAATATTCTTACATGGTTAAATCATTGTTTTATGACTGACGATGGTAACTAGAGAAATGAAATATAAAAGCTTGTGTTTTAAGAACTTATGATAAACAGTAAGACAATTAAATTCAAATTATTAACTTGGTGAAAGTTTCTTACAAATAATAGAAGAAAAACATGAAGAGTCATAAAAATATGGAAATTCATAGAAATAGAAAAATTAAAAACTACTTCCAAAAGAGAAAACATTAACACAAAGCATATGCTAATTGTGTAAATAAAGACAATTAGATAAAGCATTTTATTGAAGATGAAGACTGTCAGTTTGTCTGTAATGAACAAAATTACATATGACATACACCTAAAACTACAGGAATCAGAATTATTGAAAATAAATGGATAGACAGCATTTCTCAAATGAAAAAAAGTAAGTTCCAGTCAAATTTTAATTTCAGACAAATTGAGAATTAAAGACAAAATTAATTAAATGGGCTAAAACCTGTTATTTATATTTAAATAAAAATATAATATTCATGGGTTCTTTTTGGTATTGCTTAATAAAATATCAAAATATATAATTCGAATACTAAAGCTTAGAAAAAGAAATTGAAAGACAAATGATCTAGGATAACTACCTTTGCCTTTATCAGCCAAAGTAGAAAAATATAGAAAATTAGAATAACATATTATGTTATATTATTAACATAACATTAATAAAAATGAAGTATTGGTATACATGTAAAACTTTTTACTCCAAAAGAGAAGCAAAACATATTTTACAATTTCCATGAAATGTTTAGCACAGAAAATTAGGGCTAGACATATTAGCACATATTAGGCTACAAAGTGAATTTAGAACACCAAAAATGGCAGTAATTCTTCAAGATAGATTTTTTTTCTAACTAAATGGTTAGAAAAATTTAAATTTATAATTAAAAATTAAGAGTAAATGTAAAATTTAAAAGTAAAAAAAATCAAATTTAAAATACACCCAAACATTTGTTAGTTGATATAATAACAAATCTCCTAGCAATAAAAGGGTCAAAGAAAATCACTATTAGACAAAGTATTGGGGATGTCTAGAGTGGTGAAAGAATCAAATTCATTGCCAAATGTTTCTCTTATTACACTTACTTCAAATGAAAATTCATTTGTAACCAAACTAAAAAAATCATGCTTCAATAAGCGTATCTGCACATAGACTCTTCAAATAGGTTCACAGACATGGAATTAAATGGTTGGGTTAAATGGTATGCATTTTTATATGCATTTAATTTGCATGACAAACGTATTTTTCAGAAATGTTGAAAAGTAAAAATAATGAATATTGCCTCTATCAGAACATAATAATTAACTGAACAGCCATTAGTCAAATGTACACAAGGGGAAACTCCACTTTTCTAATGACTCATTATCAACTCTATTCTTGAGCCTGCCTCATGCAACACAGTAAGCAACCTGGTTAATTTCATGGTAGTAAACTTGGTCAAATAATTTTAAAGTCAGAGTCAGAGTCTTTATTATCAAGTGTCCCGAGCTAGGTCACAAAGTTCTGTAGGCTCCAGCTGCTCGTGTCCTCCCTGACTGGTCTGTGGTGCAGGTGTACCCCATAGCTGACTTTGACAAATGGCCCACTTGGGGACCCAGCTGGGCACCTGCCCTACTGCTTGCCATGGGGGATTCTAGAGAAGCAGTCCATGGTGTATGACTCCAAAAGTCCCACTGATGCAGGTTTTATTCTTAAAGCTGGCAAAGCCAGCTCCTTTCTTCCCCTGCCCCTTCCCTCTACTTTCCAAGCTGGCTCAAGTCCTATTTCCATAAGAAAATTACATGTATCCTTGTACTTTTGTGGAGATCTTTAAGCATTCTCTCCCTCTCTTAGTTGTACCTCTGTAGGAATATTGTATTGTAGATGTGTGTGTGTGTGTGTGTGTGTGTGTGTGTGTGTGTGTGTTACATACCTACTGGTACTTGCTCATTTGGCCTTATTTTTCTTTTGCACAAGTTGGCTAAGCACCAGTCTCCATGAGCTTTAGATGAGAAGTGCTCATTATGCTTCAGCCCCAAACAGCAAGGGAAATTCTTCTGGGAATGGGGTAATCAGGGTGGAGGCACAAGTCACCTTCTCTATACACAGCTATCATCCCCACCCCCTAAAATTTGCCTCTTTTTCTTTCAGTTTTATTGATGGACTCATTTCTATTAGTTGGGGGAAGACACAGACCAGTTCTCTGATTTTCTTCATTGTTTTAGTCTTACATCTTGCAGGATATTATAGAGTTTAGTTACCTGTAGTTGGGGACCTATCCTCCACAAATAAAGATGGGGATGGTTGTAAGGGAAGGCAATATGGCCTAGGACTGGTAGTTGACATCTTGATATGCCACTCCACCTAATATGTCACTCCATTAAAACTCTGGCAGTTAACAGTGTGATACTGACAAAATACTTAATGTGCAGAAAATGGAATGGAATATGCATTGATGTATCTCTGAATTAAGTATATACTAATGGAAGAATTATAAACCATTGCTGAAGGGACACCTTTATTTAATTGATGTATGAGGAAAAGTTATTTCCAGATGGATTGAAGAATTAAATGCGAGAAAAGAATGAAGAAAAGTATGAAGAACTTTGAATGTTGATATTTTTCAAATAAATAATATTTAGCTATGAAAGCGAAATATCTTTATTTTCTGAGTCTTAGGCAAATGAACCTCAGAAAATTTACCACACAAAGAGTACCTTCGAAATTACTCTTGCAGAAACACCTCCAGGAAAAAGAATGAATATTGGAGGAAGAGACACTATGGGGTAAAAGCTTAGCAAGTGTTATTATTGCCTTAATAAGTAACAACAATAAACAGCCCCCATGGCAATCCAGAATTAAAATTCCAGGTGACTGTAATATGACTTGGGATGTAAGGGACGTTGGACATCAGTGGGGGCTGAGAATAGTTTAAGGAAAATACATAAATATTAGTAAATGTAGAAACTCACAGTTAAAAATAAATGCAAATTTGGGCCTTAGTTAGAAATAATCACATAGAGACGAAAATAGTATGTCTGCTGTTTTACATAAAACTCAAGACACAGTCTATTGTAAAACACACCTTTTTTTTTTTGCAGT
>NW_006794406.1:636174-674079 GCF_000442215.2 Lipotes vexillifer | reverse complement strand
TACGCGGGCCTCTCACAGCTGTGGCCTCTCCCGCCACAGAGCACAGCCTCCGGACGCCCAGGCCCAGCTGCCATGGCTCACGGGCCCAGCCGCTCCGCGGCGTGTGGGATCCTCCTGGACCGGGGCACGAACCCGCGTCCCCTGCATCGGCAGGCGCACTCCCAACCACTGCGCCACCAGGGAAGCCCAACACACCAGTTTTTAATTTACCGCTATGAAAGAAAAAATGCTGCCAACTATGAAAAGGGACTGCCAATCAAGACACAATGCTTTCTTGGTTAGAATTTTTATTTATATTGAAAGAGCTCTTTTAGATATATCATTCTCATAAAACCACAAGAAGAAAAACCAAAATAAAACCAGTAAACGTATTCCCCAAACTTCCTCACACCAAGTTCAGCTCTTCTAAATGACTTTTTAGTCATTAATGATTGTGTTTTTCTGCACAAAATAATCCTCTGTGCTATGAAGGGTGGTGATGCGATATTTTAAAAAGAATTTATAGAAGTAAAACTACTATGTATTGCAGGTAGGACAGGCCTACTTTAGACTTCTCCTGAGGAATGTTGCCAAGTATGCCTAGTTCATCACCCACATCAACATCTTTTCCCATGTCATTTGGTTCCTAGGAGTTAAATATATTCTTTTCTCCACTATTTTCTCTAGGATTTTCTTCCAAACTGCTGGTACCCAATCTATAGGTTATGATGCTGGCACTTTTGACATTCCTGCACGCTCAAGGAATGACAGCTATGTCACGACTACTGCCTGGCCAACAGTGATTGATCGTTAAACACTATAGACTTCAGACCTTTCCTGATTTTCAATATATTACATTACAAAATACATGTATTTTTGAAACCATGAAATATAACTTTCAACCAGCTTAAAAAAATTCAACCTTTCTAATATAAAGGACAGAAAAAAAAAGGAAAAAACAAAAAACATGGTGATATAGAACATTAAGCATTACACATAAGAAAATCCCGTTATAAGAATAATTTTGAAAAATGTGAGTTCAACTCAAAAATCTAAAGATGGAGGCACACAAATTGGATCTGAAGTAAGATTTAGCAGTATGTTGTTATATTAGTCCAGATCCCCCAAAGAAAAAAAGGATCCTAAGTATTTAGAGGGAATTTAATACAGGGAATTGGTTATACAGATGTTGGACGAGCAAAATGCAGAAGATGATTAGCAGAAGCAAAAACGAAGAAAGGGTGATACCCAAAGATCAGAAGTTTGCTGACACTTCTATGCTGGAGCCCAAGAGTTTACACCTACTGATGAACCGCTGGAGATGTTGTCACATCCTGTTCAGGATCCACCAAAGAGCTGCCCCTTTGGCAGGGTTGGAACCATGGCTTACACTGTGGCTACCACCAATGCTGTCAGGTGTTGCTGTGCTGGCACCACTATTGGTCTGTCACTGCTTCTGCTGCTGTCACCACTTAACACTCTGCCAGAAACAGGAAGCAGGATGAGAGGCAGCTCTCCCCTCCTCCACCTTACAAATTCCTATCAGGACTCCTATTAGCAGAACTAGACAAGAAGCCAGTTGGCAAGAGATCCTGGGAAATGTCATTTGCAGACTCCCAGCCCCTTCTCCACATAGCAGAATACAGAAGGAGCTTCAAGCAAACATGCAATTAACTGACACCATTATCTACAAGACATGCATTTAAAACAAAAGGATATGGAACTGCTTATTTGTTCATTCATTCAACAAACATTTATAGCATGCCTTCTAAGTGTCGGCTCCTCTTCCAGGTGCAGTGATAGAGCAGGGAGGGAACAAAACAGACAAAATACCTGCTCAGCATATTTTTGACTTGTTAACTTGGGGAAGCCGGAAAATAAACAAAATAAGTAATTGAATCCTACAGTATTTTGGGATGTGACAAATGCTATAGGAAAAGTTAAGCAGGAAGAGGGCTAGGGAGGCAGGGGATTGCAAGTTATTAAGACAGGGGCCCGGAAAGGCCTTGTTGAAAAGGTAACATTTGAACAAAGATATGAAGGAGGAGAAGAAAGAAGTCTGAATGAAATGTGAAATATTTATTTTAATAATACACCATGTAAGGATTGTGAATTCACCAAGTAAGGTGAATGTGCAATAGGAATAAAGAAGTAAAACAAAGCTTAGATCAAGAAGAAACAGTAATACAGTGATGTGCATAATTTGCGGCCCAAAAACATAAACAGCAACAATGGTCAGAATGAGGAGAAATAGGTACATCAGAAATTGCGGTTTAAGTGGACAGATCTCAAAGACAAAAACCCTTATAGTAGATTTGGGCAACACAATAAGAACATATTAGCTTTATGTAAAAATGTACACCCAACAGAAAACAAAGATTCTTTTAATTCATTCATGGGAGGCTCCATGTACAAGGCTGCAAAAGAAGCCCCAATACATTCTAAGGAATCAGCATTACATTAGACTATGTTCTTTGTTCATAATTCAGAAAGTTAGAAATCCATAAAAAAAAGAACAGCCTTATGAAAATCCTTTGGATTTTGGAACCTAAAGTAAATTTTTTTTTTTTGGCGGTACGCGGGCCTCTCACTGTTGTGGCCTCTCCCGTTGCGGAGCACAGGCTCCGGACGCGCAGGCTCAGCGGCCATGGCTCACGGGCCCAGCCGCTCCGCGGCATGTGGGGTCTTCCCGGACCGGGTCACGAACCCGTGTCCCCTGCATCGGCAGGCGGACTCTCAACCACTGCACCACCAGGGAAGCCCAATATTGGTTTTATTGAAGAGAAACACATGGAAAATTATGAAATACTGAATGCAGTAAAAATACCACATATCCATATGTGGGAGATTTAACCAGGGTAGAACTCAGAAATTTATATCTTTTAAGACATTTAATGAAACACAAAGAATGTTGGAAAAAGAACATATTAGCTAACCTCAAGAATACAGAAAATAGCAACAGAGTAAGCACAAAAGCTTAAAAATTGACTAAACATCTCTGAAATACAGAAAACAAAAAAGTGTGAACAAAATAAAACACGTTTAAAAATAATGAGAGGGCTTCCAGGAAGATGGCGGGAAGAGTAAGACGCGGAGATCACCTTCCTCCCCACAAATACACCAGAAATACATCTACACATGGAACAACAACTACAGAACACCTACTGAACGCTGGCAGAAGACCTCAGACCTCCCAAAAGGCAAGAAGCCCCCCACGTACCTGGGTAGGGCAAAAGAAAAAAGAATAAACAGAGACAAAAGAATAGAGACGGGACCTGCACCAGCGGGAGGGAGCTGTGAAGGAGGAAAGTTTTCCACACACTAGGAAGCCCCTTCGCGGGTGGAGACTGCGGGAGGCGGAGGGGAAAAGCTTCGGCGCCGCTAAGGAGAGCGCAGCCACAGGGGTGCGGAGGGCAAAGCGGAGAGATTCCCGCAGAAGATCGGTGCCGACCGGCACTCACCAGCCCAAGAGGCTTGTCTGCTCACCCGCCGGGGCGGGCGCGGCTGGGAGCTGAGGCTCGGGCTTCGGTCGGAGCGCAGGGAGAGGACTGGGGTTGGCGGCGTGAATACCGCCTGCAGGGAGTTAGTGCGCCACGGCTAGCTGGGAGGGAGTCCGGGGAAAAGTCTGGACCTGCCGAAGAGGCAAGAGACTTTTTCTTACCTCTTTGTTTCCTGGTGCGCGAGGAGAGGGGATTAAGAGCGCTGCTTAAAGGAGCTCCAGAGACGGGCGAGAGCCGCGGCTAAAAGCGCGGACCCCAGAGACGGACATGAGACGCTAAGGCTGCTGCTGCCGCCACCAAGAATCCTGTGTGCGAGCACAGGTCACTATCCACACACCCCTTTCGGGTAGCCCGTGCAGCCCGCCACTGCCAGGGTCCTGCGATCCAGGGTCAATTCCTCCGTGAGAACGCACGGAGCGCCTCAAGCTGGTGCAACGTCATGCCGGCCTCTGCCGCCGCAGGCCCGCCCCGCACTGCGTGCCCCTCCCTCCCCCCGGCCAGAGTGAGCCAGAGCCCCCGAATCAGCAGATCCTTTAACCCCGTCCTGTCTGAGCGAAGAACAGACGCCCTCCGGCGACCAACACGCAGAGGCGGGTTCAAATCCAAAGCTGAGCCCCTGGGGGCTGTGAGAACAAAGAAGAGAAAGGGAAATCTCTCCCAGCAGCCTTAGAAGCAACGGATTAAAGCTCCACAAACAAGTTGCTGTACTCTGCATCTGTGGAATACATGAATAGACAGCCAATCATCCCAAATTAAGGAGGTGGACTTTGAGAGCAAGATTTATGATTTTTTCCCCTTTTCCTCTTTCTGTGAGTGTGTATGTGTATGCTTCTGTGTGAGATTTTGTCTGTATAGCTTTGCTTCCACCATTTGTCCTAGGGTTCTATCCATCCGTTTTATTTCTGTTTTTATAATTTTTTTTTCTCTTAATAATTATTTTTTTATTTTAATAACTTTATTATATTTTATCTTACTTTATTTTATTTTACTTTATCTCCTTTCTTTTTTTCCTTCTCCTTCCCTCCTTCCTTCCTTCCCTCCTCTCTTTCTTTCTTTCTTTCTTTCTTTCCTATTTCCTCCTACTTCTACTAATTCTCTCTACTTTCTCTCCCTTTTATTCTGAGCCGAGTGGATGAAAGGCTCTTGCTGCTCCAGCCAGGAGTCAGGACTCTGCCTCTGAGGTGGGAGAGCCAACTTCAGAACACTCGTCAAGAAGAGACCTCCCAGCCCCACATAATATCAAACGGCGAAAATCTCCCAGAGATCTCCATCTCAACACCAGCACCCAGCTTCACTCAACGACCAGCAAGCTACAGTGCTGGACAACCTATGCCAACCATATAGCAAAACAGGAACACAACCCCACCCACTAGCAGAGAGGCTGCCTAAAATCATAATAAGTCCACAGACACCCCAAAACACACCACCAGACGTGGACCTGCCCACTAGAGAGACAAGATCTAGCCTCATACACCACAACACAGCCACTAGTCCCCTCCACCAGGAAGCCTACACAACCCACTGAACCAACCTTAGCCACTGGAGACAGACATCAAAAACAACGGGAGCTACGAACTTGCAGCCTGCAAAAAGGTGAACCCAATCACAGTAAGATAAGCAAAATGAGAAGACAGAAAAACACACAGCAGATGAAGGAGCAAGATAAAAACCCACCAGACCTAACAAATGAAGAGGAAATAGGCAGTCTACCTGAAAAAGAGTTCAGAATAATGATAGTAAAGATGATCCAAAATCTTGGAAATAGAATGGACAAAATGCAAGAAGCAGTTAACAAGGACCTAGAAGAAATAAAGATGAAACAGACAATGATGAACAACACAATAAATGAAATGAAAAATACTCTAGATGGGATCAATAGCAGAATAAATGAGGCAGAAGAACGGATAAGTGACCTGGAAGATAAAATAGTGGAAATAACTACTGCAGAGCAGAATAAAGAAAAAAGAATGAAAAGAACTGAGGACAGTCTCAGAGACCTCTGGGACAACATTAAACGCACCAACATTCGAATTATAGGGGTTCCAGAAGAAGAAGAGAAAAAGAAAGGGACTGAGAAAATATTTGAAGAGATTATAGTTGAAAACTTCCCTAATATGGGAAAGGAAATCGTTAATCAAGTCCAGGAAGCACAGAGAGTCCCATACAGGATAAATTCAAGGAGAAATACGCCAAGACACATATTAATCAAACTGTCAAAAACTAAATACAAAGAAAGCATATTAAAAGCAGCAAGGGAAAAACAACAAATAACACAAAAGGGAATCCCCATAAGGTTAACAGCTGATCTTTGAGCAGAAACTCTGCAAGCCAGAAGGGATTGGCAGGACATATTGAAAGTGATGAAGGAGAAAAACCTGCAACCAAGATTACTCTACCCAGCAAGGATCTCATTCAGATTTGATGGAGAAATTAAAACCTTTACAGACAAGCAAAAGCTGAGAGAGTTCAACACCACTAAACCAGCTTTACAACAAATGCTAAAGGAACTTCTCTAGGCAAGAAACACAAGAGAAGGAAAAGACCTACAATAACGAACCCAAAACAATTAAGAAAATAGGAATAGGAACATACATATTGATAATTACCTTAAATGTAAATGGACTAAATGCTCCCACCAAAAGACACAGATAGGCTGAATGGATACAAAATCAAGACCCGTATATTTGCTGTCTACAAGAGACCCACTTCAGCCCTAGAGACACATACAGACTGAAAGTGAGGTGATGGAAAAAGATATTTCATGCAAATGGAAACCAAAAGAAAGCTGGAGTAGCAATTCTCATATCAGACAAAAGAGACTTTAAAATAAAGACTATTAGAAGAGACAAAGAAGGACACTACATAATGATCAAGGGATCAATCCAAGAAGAAGATACAACAATTGTAAATATTTATGTACCCAACATAGGAGCACCTCAGTACATAGGCAAATACTAACAGCCATAAAAGGGGAAATCAACAGTAACACATTCATAGTAGAGGCCTTTAACACCCCACTTTCACCAATGGACAGATCATCCAAAATGAAAATAAATAAGGAGACACAAGCTTTAAATGATACATTAAACAAGATTGACTTAATTGATATTTATAGGACATTCCATCCAAAAACAACAGAATACACATTTTTCTCAAGTGCTCATGGAACATTCTCCAGGATAGATCATATCTTGGGTCACAAATCAAGCCTTGGTAAATTTAAGAAAATTGAAATTGTATCAAGTATCTTTTCCGACCACAACGCCATGAGACTAGATATCAATTACAGGAAAAGATCTGTAAAAAATACAAACACATGGAGGCTAAACAATACACTACTTAATAACGAAGTGATCACTGAAGAAATCAAAGAGGAATTCAAAAAATATCTAGAAACAAATGACAATGGAGACACAACGACCCACAATCTATGGGATGCAGCAAAAGCAGTTCTAAGAGGGAAGTTTCTAGCAATACAATCCTACCTAACGAAACAGGAAACATCTCGAATAAACAACCTAAACTTGCACCTAAAGCAATTAGAGAAAGAAGAACAAAAAAACCCCAAAGTTATCAGAAGGAAAGAAATCATAAAAATCAGATCAGAAATAAATGAAAAAGAAATGAAGGAAACAATAGCAAAGATCAATAAAACTAAAAGCTGGTTCTTTGAGAAGATAAACAAAATAGATAAACCATTAGCCAGACTCATCAAGAAAAAAAGGGAGAAGACTCAAATCAATAGAATCAGAAATGAAAAAGGAGAAGTAACAACTGACACTGCAGAAATACAAAAAATCATGAGGGATTACTACAAGCAACTCTATGCCAATAAAATGGACAATCTGGAAGAAATGGACAAATTCTTAGAAATGCACAAACTGCCAAGACTGAATCAGGAAGAAATAGAAAATATGAACAGACCAATCACAAACACTGAAATTGAAACTGTGATTAAAAATCTTCCAACAAACAAAAGCCCAGGACCAGATGGCTTCACAGGCGAATTCTATCAAACATTTAGAGAAGAGCTAACACCTATCCTTCTCAAACTCTTCCAAAATATAGCAGAGGGAGGAACACTCCCAAACTCATTCTACGAGGCCACCATCACCTTGATACCAAAACCAGACAAGGATGTCACAAAGAAAGAAAACTACAGGCCAATATCACTGATGAACATAGATGCAAAAATCCTCAACAAAATACTAGCAAACAGAATCCAACAGCACATTAAACGGATCATACACTATGATCAAGTGGGGTTTATTCCAGGAATGCAAGGATTCTTCAGAATACACAAATCAATCAACGTGATACACCATATTAACAAATTGAAGGAGAAAAACCATATGATCATCTCAATCGATGCAGAGAAATCTTTCGACAAAATTCAACACCCATTTATGATAAAAACCCTGCAGAAAGTGGGCATAGAGGGAAATTTCCTCAGCATAATAAAGGCCATATATGACAAACCCACAGCCAACATCATCCTCAATAGTGAAAAACTGAAATCATTTCCACTAAGATCAGGAACAAGACAAGGTTGCCCACTCTCACCCCTCTTATTCAACATAGTTTTGGAACTTTTAGCCACAGCAGTCAGAGAAGAAAAGGAAATAAAAGGAATCCGAATCGGAAAAGAAGAAGTAAAGCGGTCACTCTTTGCAGATGACATGATACTATACATAGAGAATCCTAAAGATGCTACCAGAAAACTACTAGAGCTAATCAATGAATTTGGTAAAGTAGCAGGATACAAAATTAATGCACAGAAATATCTGGCATTCCTATACACTAATGATGAAAAATCTGAAAGTGAAATCAAGAAAACACTCCCATTTACCATTGCAACAAAAAGAATAAAATATCTAGGAATAAACGTACCTAATGGGACAAAAGACCTGTATGCAGAAAATTATAAGACAGTGATGAAAGAAATTAAAGATGGTACAAATAGATGAAGAGATATACCATGATCTTGGATTGGAAGAATCAACATTGTGAAAATCACTCTACTACCCAAAGCAATCTACAGATTCAATGCAATCCCTATCAAACTACCACTGGCATTTTTCACAGAACTAGAACAAAAAATTTCACAATTTGTATGGAAAATAAAAGACCCTGTATAGCCAAAGCAATCTTGAGAACGAAAAACGGAGCTGGAGGAATCAGGCTCCCTGACTTCAGACTATACTACAAAGCTACAGTAATCAAGACAGTATGGTACTGGCACAAAAACAGAAAGATAGATCAATGGAACAGGATAGAAAGCCCAGAGATAAACCCAGGCACATATGGTCACCTTATCTTTGATAAAGGTGGCAGGAATATACAGTGGAGAAAGGACAGCCTCTTCAATAAGTGGTGCTGGGAAAACTGGACAGGTACATGTAAAAGTATGAGATTAGATCACTCCCTAACACCATACACAAAAATAAGCTCAAAATGGATTAAAGACCTAAATGTAAGGCCAGAAACTATCAGACTCTTAGAGGAAAATATAGGCAGAACACTGTATGACATAAATCACAGCAAGATCCTTTTTGACCCACCTCATAGAGAAATGGAAATAAAAACAAAAATAAACAAGACCTAATGAGACTTCAAAGCTTTTGAACAGCAAAGGAAACCATAAACAAGACCAAAAGACAACCCTCAGAATGGGAGAAAATATTTGCAAATGAAGCAACTGACAAAGGATTAATCTCCAAAATTTATAAGCAGCTCATGCAGCTCAGTAACAAAAAACCAAACAACCCAATCCAAAAATGGGCAGAGGACCTAAATAGACATTTCTCCAAAGAAGATATACAGACTGCCAACAAACACATGAAAGAATGCTCAACATCATTAATCATTAGAGAAATGCAAATCAAAACTACAATGAAATATCATCTGATAGCAGTCAGAATGGCCATCATCAAAAAATCTAGAAACAGTAAATGCAGGAGAGGGTGTGGAGAAAAGGGAACCCTCTTGCACTCTTGGTGGGAATGTAAATTGATACAGCCACTGGAGGTTCCTTAAAAAACTAAAAATAGAACTACCATATGACCCAGCAATCTCACTACTGGGCATATACCCTGAGAAAACCATAATTCAAAAAGTTTCATGTACCAAAATGTTCATTGCAGCTCTATTTACAATAGCCTGGAGATGGAAACAACCTAAGTGTCCATCATCAGATGAATGGATAAAGAAGATGTGGCACATATATACAATGGAATATTACTCAGCCATAAAAAGAAACGAAATTGAGCTATTTGTAATGGTGTGGATGTCCCTAGAGTCTGTCATACAGAGTGAAGTAAGTCAGAAAGAGAAAGACAAATACCATATGCTAACACATATATATGGAATTTAAGGGAAAAAATATCATGAAGAACCTAGGGGTAAGACAGGAATAAAGACACAGACCTACTAGAGAATGGACTTGAGGATATGGGGAGGGGGAATGGTAAGCTGTGACAAAGCGAGAGAGAGGCATGGACATATATACACTACCATACGTAAGGTAGATAGCTAGTGGGAAGCAGCCGCATAGCACAGGGAGATCAGCTCGGTGCTTTGTGACTGTCTGGAGGGGTGGGATAGGGAGGGTGTGAGGGAGGGAGACACAAGAGGGAAGAGATATGGGGACATATGTATATGTATAACTGATTCACTTTGTTATAAAGCAGAAACTAACACACCATTGTAAAGCAATTATACTCCAATAAAGATGTAAAAAAAAGAATTAAAAATAATGAGAAAAAAATCTTTGGTAAGACTAATCTGAAAAAAGAGAAGATCCAGATAAACTATAGAACGAATGAAAAGGAAATAATAATCACGAGAGATACTAAGATCAAAAGGACCTCACTAATAAACACAAGTAAATTAGCAAAGCTATGAATCACGAAGCTGTCTCATTGTACTTACCTTCTCCCCTTAGAGTTTCAGCAGTGACACTAAGCATAGCAATAGTTGCTGTATTTCAGTGTAGGACATGGTAAGAGCTTGTTAAACCACTTTTTCTTCCATTGTTTAGCTCATTCTCAGGTCCAGACTACATGGGGAATTAAGAGTGGTGCAAAAGTAGAGAACTGGAGAAAAAGGGTTTCTTTAGATGGAGAACTGATGGAGTGAGGTTATATTTCTCTCCATTCCCAAACAAATGATGAGTTCTTTAAGACAGCCTGGGGAATTTGATTTGCATGTCTCTTTAGATTTGGGGGACATTGAACTAGTATTTCACTTTGTCCTGGAAAAATATTATATATATATATATATATTTCAAAATTTATTGGCTGCATTGGGTCTTCATTGCTGCGTGTAGGCTTTCTCTAGTTGTGGCAAGCGGGGGCTATGTGGGCTTCTCATTGTGGTGGCTTCTCTTGTTGTGGAGCACAGGTTCCAGGAGCATGGGTTTCAGTTGTTGCAGCACACTGGCTCAGTAGTTGCAACACGGGCTCTGTAGTTGCGGCAGACAGGCTTAGTTGCTCTGCAGCATGTGGGATCTTCCAGGAGCAGGGATCAAACCCACATCCCCCACATTGGCAGGTGGATTCTTAACCACTGCACCACCAGGGAAATCTTGAAAAAATATTTTAAAGATGACTGTGATAAGAACAAACCAGTGTATCAGAGCCAACATTATATAACTGTCTTTATAGAGCTTGAGGGGGCGCTGTGGTAAATATGAGCTTCCTCTGTGGTCCCTAATTCCAAGAGGAAACCTGAAGGGGTGGGAGAGCCCCAAGGATGGAGTTTGTGTGGGGTGCATACCAGGAGCCAATAGCTGAGAAAAGAGTCATAACTTGCTGCCCAGAGACAGGATGTCCAATATGAGAGACCTGTAAGTGGTGGCTCCTTGGAAACAGATCCTGAATGAACCCCCTAAGTAAGTGCTCCACAAAATAGTCGACATCAGTCACTGGCCACACTCAAAGGTCATCAAGAACAGATTATGATGGTACTGGTCAAGAGAGATCTTTTTGCCTTTACCTCTGTTCTTCTCTCTTCCCTTCACCTCTGGTGGGGTTAGAGACAACATAGTGATTACTGGAGGAAAAAGAAGAAAAAGGCTCTGCAGAAGAAACTCAGACCTGAGTTGAGCAAGGAGTTAAGTTTCAAATGGAATGAGAAGATGTGATTAGATTTGAATGTAACTGTTAGTATGTTAGTATGTTAATTGTGACAAGAAAAATACAAGACTTTATCTAGAAGAGTGACAAACTATTCAGCAGAGTGTAAAAAGGCAATGGTGAGGAAAAGATAAAGTTTCTTTCTCCTTACACCTTACCAGGTCCAACTTAATCAATAAACTGCTAACACCTAGATGAAATGGGTACCTTTATTAAACAAAATTCCAAAATTGGTAACATTAAGAAATAAAACAGGGCTTCCCTGGTGGCGCAGTGGTTGAGAGTCCACCTGCCGATGTAGACCGGGTTCGTGCCCTGGTCCAGGAAGCGGCTGGGCCCGTGAGCCATGGCCACTGAGCCTGCGCGTCTGGAGCCTGTGCTCCACAAGAGGAGAGGCCGCAGCAGTGAGAGGCCCACGTGCAAAATAATAATAATAATAATAAATAAATAGTTAAATATTCTAATAATCACTAAATAAATAGACCAAAATAGTAATGAAAATCTTCCCTTTATTCCTCCCTGCAAAAAGTCCAATGTCTAAATCGTTTTATGGGTGAGTTCCACTAAAATTTCAAAGAATGGATAACCTTATCTAAAACAAGTTGATACAAAACTGATTTTATGAGATTAGTGTAATTTTGATTCTAAAACAGATAGGGTATAAACAAATATAAAGCTAGAGGTTAATGTAATTTATGTAGATATAAAAATTCTGAACACAAAAATATTTTTAAAACAAGTTAATATGGTCCAGTTAGTGAGTAAACATCAGAAATTCTATCAATGTTCTTCATGTAGATAGACTAAAAGTAAAATTACACACAGTCATTTTATGGCTACAGAAAAATCATTTGATAAAATTAAACAACTAGTAGTGACAAACTTTCTCATAAAATTTGTAATAGAAAGAATGTTCTTGACTCAGTCATTTCTCACTCAGTAGAAAAAAACAACTTAGGTATATTCTTTTTAGATCAAGAACAGACCTAGGAGGTATGCAATCAGCTCTTGAATGATAAGAGATTTTATAGAATAAATATCATAATGAGCTTTAGAGACCACTTTTATTTCTGTAAATTAAAAATATATGTACACAAAAGATCCCATATAATTTTCAAGTGTGCATGATTGGGACCCAAGGGGGATGGGAGTGGAGATAAATAAATAAAATAAAAAATAAAAAATGTTTAAAAGTACAGTGCAGTACATGGAGATAGCAACTTGACTTAAACTGAGGCAAAAGATAACCATCTCTGTGAATCTGAGATCCTAAAATAAATAAAACTAATAAAAGCAATGGAAGAAATCAACAAGAAAAGTAAATGTGAAAATATCTACTTTAGAAATACAAGATATCTGATTTCCCAAATCATTTTAAACAAATATTTTTAGAAATTATTTAAAGAAAAAGGATTCAAGACCCTTGCCATAAAGAATATTACAAAATAAAAATAACACTGGTGTCTCAATGAAAATAAACATAAGCAGAATTCACACAGAAAAAAAACTCAGAATAGTCAATAATGTAGAAAGAATTTCAATTATTTTATTCATAAATGCAAATGTAATTTGAAACATTAAGGTAGCTTTTTTGATCTATCAAATTGAACAAAAATTAAAGGACATATCAATGATATTCAGTGCATGTGAGGGCATATTGAGACATTTTCATAAAACAATGCAATTTTTTGGCCTTTCTAGATGAAGTTATTTATTCATCTATCTGTCTGTCTCCATCTCTTTCTATAATATATGTATCATATCCATTTTACTTTACATTTATTAGAAGAAAATATCTTAATAATAAAAAATAAGTTCACAATAAAATACAAATCACAAAGAAAAATGGATAAATTAAACGACATCAAGATGGACTATTCCAAAGATCATCAGCAAATTTCAAAGACATTGCTCTCATTCACTGATGATAAGAGAATAAAGGAGACCAAAACTTTGAGTATTTTGGCAATAGTTACTAAATTTGAATACGTCCATATGCTAGTATCAAAAATTCCATTTTCAGGTATATTCTATAATTTAAAAAGGCCAAAGAATTCTATTAAAAAACAACAACAACAACTTTGCTATCTTAAAGAACTGCAATGTAGGAAGGAGGCTTAGTAGCTTGGGTTGGTGCTTGGGTTGGTGATGACCATCCTCACTTCCTTAAACACCAAAATTAGAGGATTAAAAAAGAATGACTCAGTGAATTCAAGACTTATACTCCCCTATTCCCTATATACATACACATGGATTCAGGAGTTTCTTGGTGATACACCTGATAGGGAACGTGTATACTCGCAAGAAACAATTTTTTTTTTTTTTTTTTTTGCGGTATGCGGGCCTCTCACTGTTGTGGCCTCTCCCCTTGCAGAGTACAGGCTCCGGACGCGCGCAGGCTCAGCGGCCGTGGCTCACGGGCCCAGCCGCTCCGCGGCATGTGGGATCCTCCCAGACCGGGGCACGAACCTGTGTCCCCTGCATCGGCAGGCGTACTCTCAACCACTGCGCCACCAGGGAAGCCCAAGAAACAAATTTTGAAAGAGAAAACTGAACATACATGGCTTGAAAAGAGATCAACCATATAGACTTGTAAACAAGGCAACTCAGAAAATTTATTGAGAGCAAATATTGTGGGACTGTGATATTTAAGATTTGACAGTAAAACATTAATGTCAGCTGAGTATTTAACTGAATAACTGACATGAACTTCTTTTGATAGTTGGGACTGATTTTGTCATCACATCCTTGTGGTATTATATACAGAAAAACACGAACAACAGTTTTCAGTGTAGCATTATTTGTATAGTAATTAGAAAATAAATGAAAACAACTCCAAATATTCATCACTTTGTGAATAGAGAAATAAATTTTAGAAGATTCATACAAAGGGATATCATACAGCATGTAGAGTAATCTAGAGCTAGAAATAAAAACTGAAAGACCAAAGTTTGAGTGCTGAGTGGAAGTCATTTTTAGGGCAAGGCAGAGCCCATTTTTAGGGCAAGGCAGAGCCCAATCCAACACAGCATCTAAACTTTGATGGACGTGTTTGAAGGAAGAAGGCAAGTCTTTTAAAGCTGAAAAATTTCAAATCATCTCTGTCCCATATTAGGAAAACAAAGTCTCAGAGGGCTGGTGATCAGCTGGCGATAATACGCAGTGGCTGGGGTAGGTTTCAATGGCACATCTCACTTTGAACTTTGCCTTGGAATTTGGGTATCTGGTTACCGTTGTGTAGATGACTTTCCTGGTTTGTAATTATGACACCCAATTATCTTTTAGTAAAATCAGGCCTCCCCACTTTCAGCGGGCTAAGTATCAACATGGGCAGTTCTCAAAATTGAATATTGAATGCAAAAGCATATTGCAGAATCACTGAACAGTAGGAGTCTTTATGTTAATTATTTAAATTTAAGAACACATGCAAAAAATATGGCATATTGTGTTATTTTGAGCATATTTAAGAAGAATATTCTTGGGATGATTATTAGCTACTAGTAGATAGTGTTTGCTTAATCCTCCTAGACACTGAAATCGGAAAAGAAAAAAATAAGCACATATGGCTAACTGGATTTGTCTACCATTCCATCTAAACAAAAATACATGAGTAGATGCTTCCCTGTTACAGCAGTTTAGAGCTTCACCACCAGGCACAAGCACCTTGGCTGATTTGTGGAGTCAGGGTTTGGAATTTCAGGCGATTGCGACACTGTGCTTTACATGCCCTATCAGTAGCTCGTGAATTGACAATGTGGAATGATGGTTCTGTCCTCCCTTCAGTATTTTCTCATTCTGCTTTCGGTGCTGAAAAATAGAGACATGAAGCTCTACTTAGAGCCAGACAGACTTCTCTGGAGGAGCCATTGCCTTTCAGGGACTTCTGGGGAGAACGCTAGGCATCAATATTTCCTTTTCATCTGGAGGCAAAAATTCAAGGACCAGGGGAATCACTCAAATATTTATAGGAGCTACCTGTCCATGCCAATGCCTGGGCTCTCATCAAACTTCAGGAAAGGCACAGACCTTGTCGTCAAAGGCAGGTACTTTAAAGGATAAACAACACACACTCTCATACATCTTTACAAATGCAAAAACGAATCTTCATATTTCTACTGAATGTGTTGGTGTTGATGGGATGATGATCTGTTTTTCTATCTCCGCGGCATGTGGGATCCTCCCAGACCGGGGCACGAACCTGTGTCCCCTGCATCGGCAGGCGTACTCTCAACCACTGCGCCACCAGGGAAGCCCAAGAAACAAATTTTGAAAGAGAAAACTGAACATACATGGCTTGAAAAGAGATCAACCATATAGACTTGTAAACAAGGCAACTCAGAAAATTTATTGAGAGCAAATATTGTGGGACTGTGATATTTAAGATTTGACAGTAAAACATTAATGTCAGCTGAGTATTTAACTGAATAACTGACATGAACTTCTTTTGATAGTTGGGACTGATTTTGTCATCACATCCTTGTGGTATTATATACAGAAAAACACGAACAACAGTTTTCAGTGTAGCATTATTTGTATAGTAATTAGAAAATAAATGAAAACAACTCCAAATATTCATCACTTTGTGAATAGAGAAATAAATTTTAGAAGATTCATACAAAGGGATATCATACAGCATGTAGAGTAATCTAGAGCTAGAAATAAAAACTGAAAGACCAAAGTTTGAGTGCTGAGTGGAAGTCATTTTTAGGGCAAGGCAGAGCCCATTTTTAGGGCAAGGCAGAGCCCAATCCAACACAGCATCTAAACTTTGATGGACGTGTTTGAAGGAAGAAGGCAAGTCTTTTAAAGCTGAAAAATTTCAAATCATCTCTGTCCCATATTAGGAAAACAAAGTCTCAGAGGGCTGGTGATCAGCTGGCGATAATACGCAGTGGCTGGGGTAGGTTTCAATGGCACATCTCACTTTGAACTTTGCCTTGGAATTTGGGTATCTGGTTACCGTTGTGTAGATGACTTTCCTGGTTTGTAATTATGACACCCAATTATCTTTTAGTAAAATCAGGCCTCCCCACTTTCAGCGGGCTAAGTATCAACATGGGCAGTTCTCAAAATTGAATATTGAATGCAAAAGCATATTGCAGAATCACTGAACAGTAGGAGTCTTTATGTTAATTATTTAAATTTAAGAACACATGCAAAAAATATGGCATATTGTGTTATTTTGAGCATATTTAAGAAGAATATTCTTGGGATGATTATTAGCTACTAGTAGATAGTGTTTGCTTAATCCTCCTAGACACTGAAATCGGAAAAGAAAAAAATAAGCACATATGGCTAACTGGATTTGTCTACCATTCCATCTAAACAAAAATACATGAGTAGATGCTTCCCTGTTACAGCAGTTTAGAGCTTCACCACCAGGCACAAGCACCTTGGCTGATTTGTGGAGTCAGGGTTTGGAATTTCAGGCGATTGCGACACTGTGCTTTACATGCCCTATCAGTAGCTCGTGAATTGACAATGTGGAATGATGGTTCTGTCCTCCCTTCAGTATTTTCTCATTCTGCTTTCGGTGCTGAAAAATAGAGACATGAAGCTCTACTTAGAGCCAGACAGACTTCTCTGGAGGAGCCATTGCCTTTCAGGGACTTCTGGGGAGAACGCTAGGCATCAATATTTCCTTTTCATCTGGAGGCAAAAATTCAAGGACCAGGGGAATCACTCAAATATTTATAGGAGCTACCTGTCCATGCCAATGCCTGGGCTCTCATCAAACTTCAGGAAAGGCACAGACCTTGTCGTCAAAGGCAGGTACTTTAAAGGATAAACAACACACACTCTCATACATCTTTACAAATGCAAAAACGAATCTTCATATTTCTACTGAATGTGTTGGTGTTGATGGGATGATGATCTGTTTTTCTATCCCAAGAAATAAAGAATGTTGAAACTTACTCTTCAACGTGAAAAGTTTTCCATTTCAAGAAAAATGTCTGCAGCCTTGATCAACCTTCACATTAAACCCCTGTCTCTGCCCTCACTAATTAGTCTTTTCTCACAAACAAAGCCACTGAAACAAGGTCCTCAAATCAGCTGCTGGCAGCTGCTTGAGCCTCACTGCATGGTCAGACCCAGGGCAGTTATTTTTCTTGCTCCAACCCTGAACCTGCAAACTGCTGGCTCAGCAAGCCAACTGCAGAAAGCGTGGCCCTTAGCTCTTCGGCCAGGATCTGCTCTTTGCTACCTAATAATGTAGATTGTATTTTCCTATGTTATTTATTTTGTTTTTAGATTTAATCAGGATTGTCAGAGGTTTTTATTTTCACAGCCAGACCTCGTGTGTTCTGTGACAAGCTCCTCAATGGGCCATTTCAGTTTATGTGACCTGCTTTCCTTTTTATTTTCATCTCTTTACCTTTAAAAAACTCAACCCATTTCCTCCTTTCAGCTGTGTTAGCAGTGCTGTGTAGAACAGGATTCAATACTCCTCCACACTGTTTGCTGGTAGGCTTTTAAACGGGGTGTTTTAAAATATGCTTTTGAGCCAGAGTTTTACTGGAATGTAAAAATTATTCTTTCATCCTTGCTGTACTCTTTATATTATCAGTTAAGCAAAGCTGTGGCTGTACAGAATGTTTAGGAGTGATATAATTATTTATTGCCAGTAGCCAAACATCTGCTGAAAGTTACAAATTCCCCCAAGTATGTTAATTTACTTAACAGATATGCTAATCCATAGATATATTCAATAAATACCAGCTCTTGGATTCGTTGATTCTGACTATATTTGTGTGCACCCATGTTTGTTAAAAAAAACTTTTCAAGTCGATTTAATCAGCCAACAAATTAGATCAGTTGAGGCAAAATTGTCAACCTGATATGACTGCCCATTTTGACTAAATGTATTGTCAAATTCAAGCTATTAAAACAGTAGGCTTTTTTATCTTGTAGTTGTGGTCACCACCACTGTAATAGCTTTACATGTAATCTGAATCCTGGCCAGAAGTCCTCAGAACTATTCAGCCTTCCTCCAAGTTGATTCTAAACAACGGAAAATCAGTCATTATACTTAATTCCTAATCCTGTTGTCAAGTCATTTCACAATCTCCTACTTCATCCATACTGTTTCTTTCTTTTTTTCCTTCCTTCCTTCCTTCCTCCCTCCCTCCCTCTCTTTCTTTCTTTCTTTCTTAAATTATTGTTTCCTTCTTAATGCCATTGTTTCTGTATATGTTTCATGGAGTTGAATATTTCCATCTCCTGATTCAGGCCCTCAGTGATCTCCTGCAGAGAACTTGAGAACTTTAACCTTCCTTTGGCCCTTCAGATTTATTCGCAAACTAAAGTCTTTTGTTACTGGGGTCAGACTTTCATCCTTCTAACATCCAGCTTCATTTTGATTTTTGCAGTTAGCATTCTTTCCTTCTCCCTTTCACACGATATTTTGAATTAATTTTTTCAGGTACAATATTTACTGACTCCTTCCTTGCGTCCAATAGCATGTTTGTTAGGCACATGAAGAAAAATGCAAAAGAATTCTCATCCTTGATGTGTTTATACTTGTGAGAGAGAGAGAAGTGAAAAACAAATAATAAAACACACAGAGATAATTTCAACACTATCTGAGCAGAATTCAAGAGAGCAGGCAGCAGGACAGTGTGGCCTAGCAGTTAAGAACCTCAGCTGGGGTGTCTGCCTGCCTCTTCCTATGCTGACTTCACCACCTGGAAATCATATAACCTTGGGTAAATTTCCTTTAGTTTTTCACTCCTCAGTTTCCTTACATTTTAAAGTAAGATACCTATAAAATTTCCTTAATAGGATTGTTGTGAGAAGGAAAAGAAATGATACACACACAACACTTAGGCTGATTCCTGACACATCGTATGTACTTGGTACCTGTTGTTATTATTAAGATTATGATTATTACTCCCTACCCCAACCTTGGGAGGTAGAGAGGAGGGAGTTTAGCACAACTAGCAGATTGTCTTTTGGGTGAATGAGAGCAAAGTTTTGAGCTGTGACATTTTATTTGGCTTCTGGATCTGCCACCAGAAAACTGTAGTCACTCCACCTTTCTAGAGCACAGCATTTTTTGTATGTAACATGAGTGGATTTTCTTAAAAAATTTTTAATTTTATACTGGAGCATAGTTGATTAACAACTGTGTGTTAGTTTCAGGTGTACAGCAAAGTGATTCAGTTATATATATACATGTATCTATGAATGGATTTTAATAGTTCATTATTTTTATTTCCCCTAAACTTGGGTTATACATGGACCCTTAAAGACCTCAGTATTTAAAATTAACTTTATTATAATGTTACTTTTATTTAAATAAGTATACCCATAAAGCAAAATAAATAAGATATAAATCTTTAATACTTGCAAAAATTTAAAATTAAACCAAAATCTGAGGATTTGATGCTAGCCATGAGTCAGTATTGATTTCCAGATTTTGATAGTTATAATTATGCAGAAAAAATCCTTACTTATAGAAATTGCATGCCAAAGTATTTGAGCATGATGGGCCATTGCATCATCAACTTACTTTCAAATGATTCAGGAAAAAGTTAGTTGTACTTGCAACTTGTTCATAATTCCAAAATTATTTAAGTTATTTTAAAATGTTCTTCAATGAGCCTGAAAGGAAATATACATATGTGTATATCCAATTAAAAACTAAATAAAAACTTCAGCCCCTTAATTCAAGATTAATTATATTGTTATTAATATTGTAATTTAATGTAGATTGATTAAATAGTAATTGGTGTTAATTTCATCAATTATGTTTGCCTCCTCCTTCAGTTCAGTCCTAAACTTCAGTCCTGTAGTTCCCATAGAGAAGAGAGTGTGTTCTCTTCTAGCTTTCCCTGCTTCATGGCCTGTTCCGCACCTCGGCTGCCCCTAGGTCCTGAGGGTCTGGAACTTGAGAAATGGTGTTTAGAAGGAAAGGACAAAAACCTACTTGACTGCTTCACAATGTGCTGTTCCCTGATGTTGATCATGCTTGCTCCAAAGGACTCCCAGCTCCCACCCTCATGAACAACAGCCTGGGGGGGGGTTAGAAAGCTCCTTTCAGGATCATCCTAGCCCTAGTCACTTCTGAGCGTCCGCTTGGTCCCTGGAAAAGTTCACTACCTCACTCTGCCGAGCTCTGAATTTTCAGGATTTTCTCAGTTATGCTGTCTATCCCCATTCAATCATCAAGGGCACTCCAAGCAGTCTCTAATCTTCAGGTTCATCCTAACTAGAGACAAGCACCTGTTTCCCTTCATTCCCAAGCTTCAGAGAAATCTCCAATGCTCTTCTCTAACCTTACATGGGTCTGGCTTTTGGCAGCTTATCTATCATCTAACAGGAAATAAGAGGTCAGCCTTGCATTCTGGAAAAATGTTGCCTCAAATATCATAGCAGGCCACTCATATTACCCTTCTTACTTGGACTGGGAGAATGGGATAGAGTGGAGAAGAAACACCAAGGCATTCTCTACTCCTATACATTTCCTTCAGAGAATCTTCTCATCTTCTCAATAAATTCTCAAGAGTTGTGATGGCATCCTCTAAAGGTTTCTTGAGCTTTTGTCAACTCTTAGTGAGCTATCAACCTCAGGTTAATTTAAATAATTTCATGTTATGATAAATGATGTATTTTGGCTGAAACTAAATTGCTGTAAGCAACACAAATATGGTAATGATGATTAAAACAGATTTTTATTTTAGCTTATCTGCACTATGTAGTAACTTATGTCTCCCATTTCCTTTCCCTATTCAAACTGCAAGGCACCTTGATGTTTTTAGCCACTAAACAGACTGACACAGTTCTCTTATTGGCTCAGATTTATAGTTTTTGACACTTACATGATTGTAAATACAATTGTAATTTAAAATTTTCCAACCACATGGCAGTTATAAGGTGTTCATTCAGGTGGTTAAGAATATCTTTGTTTTTAGATTATCAGTGGGTTGCAGACTTGCAATGTGTAGACGAACCCTAATTGAAAAGCATTGACATGGACCAAACAATTTTGTGTTCTCTTCCAAATATAGAGTCACTATGATTCTAACAGCATAAAATATTCCCTTGAAATTAATCCTTTAAATGGTTGAGGATACTCTGGTGTTCAAATCAAATTTGACCTTTAAGGACAACTGGTTTGTTTCCTTTTTATACAAATCCACCCTTTTCAACATTGTTTTTTCCTTAAAACTGGTATAGAAGACTTGCCTTAGATATATGTGAGACGTTATTTTTGTCTACTAGGCACATCTATATAAGAGATATGCAATATAAATTCCATAATTGTGTTAGAAACAATGTAAGCTTAGTTCTCAAGGGCATCTTATCTCAATGTCCAAGTGTTTTTTAAAACGTTCTTGAAATGTTTTCTTTTCTTTCTTTTTTTTTTTTTTTTGCGGTTCGCGGGCCTCCCACTGCTGCGCCCTCTCCCGCCGCGGAGCACAGGCTCCGGAAGCGCAGGCCCAGCAGCCATGGCCCACGGGCCCAGTCTCTCCGCGGCATGTGGGATCCTCCAGGATGGGGTCACGAACCCGTGTCCCCTGCATCCGCAGGCGGACTCTCAACCACTGCACCACCAGGGAAGCCCAAAATGTTTTCTTCTATTGTTAAAGTCATTAAGATGCCTGATCCTTTGAGTGCATCTTTGTAACTCCCAGGTTTGGAGAAGCATGTGGAAAAAAAGGAAAAGAAAAAATGGTAAAAGCTACCTCCCTGCTCCCTAGCCATGGCTACTTTATCAAATTTTGCTCTCAAATGCTTAGGTACTAGATGAAGATTTTACTGAGCACATCAAAGTTCTGAGGAGCGTATTTTCCATTTCACTATATTCTTCACAGTTTCACATGTGGATGCATATGTAGAATTCTCTCAGTAGACTCAGATGTTCAGATAAACCCTGAATATGGCTCAGCTAGTTGCTAACAGACTTACTGGGAAATTTTCTGTGAAATCTTGATTCAAATATTTTGTGATAAATAAATAACAAAAGAATAATGAATGAACTCAACTGACTTTTACTGTTTATCTGAGCCCCACATGGAAGAAGATTGTCCAGGATAGATCACTTCAAAACCTATAAAAAACCAATAGGAAATCACAAGTTTCCCTCTCAGCAACAAAACTCAAGGTGTAGACTCTTCTGATCTTAATCTCTTGGGTTTAATACCAAGATGCTCTCGCTTTTTATTTGCAGTCTGCATGCTTGATTTTGACAGTCTATGATTTGTAAGCATGCTGTGCAGGACACAATAACACTGTGTGTCTCTGACTCTCAAGGGTGCAAATAGAGAACAGTGATTATTTCCCAATAGGTGGATCTCAAGAGTTTGCAAATATTTTAATAATAATACCACCAAAGTTTCCAGAAAATGCCTTCTATTTTTGCTGTAGTGTATTTCTTGTTTTTCCCAGCTGGAAATTTAGTAGTGGGTTTTATCTGAAATAGACGGGTAGACCTTATTTTTATTTTCATCTGCTTATTTCTACTTAAAATTAAATTGCATTTGTATTATTTTCAGTGAGAAAATTGTTTTAAACTGTTGTTTATTAAGATTACCACTTGCAATACCCCCCCTTACTTGTATTTGCACTAGAAAATAACCCAGAAATGTTTAGCTACAGCTGGCAAGAAAAAATTTACATAATAGCTGGGCCAATAAAACTCATTAGCTCCCAAAGTAACGTTCATGCTAGTTATACAAAAGCTAGGAATCATGTTTGATTTAAAAAAACACCTCATTTTGATCAGTAACTAGGCAGTTTTAAGAATTATCTGATTTATAAAATAAGGCACATTATTTTGTAGCTTAAATCATTAGGTGTAATTCAGCTACCATAAGGCAATTTTGGGCAGATTTGAGCTTGCTTATTTTATATACAAAATCAATATTCACTATCATATGAATTTTTCAACATATACTGTCAAGGTGTATATCATATACCACGCTTAAAGCCCTGTAAACAAAAAGGAAAAATATATATACAATGAGAATTATGTAAGTGAAGCGAATATCTTCAAGCCAATAGCTAAAAATAACTGAGTCACATAAAGCCACTAATCAAAATCCAAGGAGAAAAACATTCTTAGCATCGTTCTCATTTTCTCTTGGTAATTGGTTTTCTTTCTTCATACCTTTGGAATTAGAGGAGAATTAACAGTGGAAGAAAGAAAGGCACACAGACAAAATGAGAATGTGACAGACTCACAGGATTAGCATAGGTTTTTTCTCCAGATTTGTTAATGACAGACTTGTTCATAATGCCTGTAACTCTAGAAAATCTCATTCATTGCCAAGCCACTTTTGGATTTCTTTGTATTTGCAGCAGATTGTATATATTTGGCTGGTTTTATTCCTTGCATTTTCTTTTTTATGTTGGTCTGAAATATTAATGTTGGATGGCAAATGTTGAAATAAAAGTTTTCTTTCCCTGGGTTAGCCGTTGAAAAAACTAGAGAAACCTTAACGTGACAGTAGAGCTGTATACTTCCTTAGTAACCCTCTCTGTGTGTCTCTCTGTTATTTCCTTTCAAGCAACAATTAACCGAGCATTTCACAATAGATATCAGTTGACTCCTTTAGAGATGCATCACCACCAACAGAAAAGTCTGGATCTCAGAGTAGTGGAGCAGGAATATCTTTGCACAAGGAATCTGGTCAAGTCGCTTGGCTCTAGTTTAAAACTATTCCTCGATTACTCCAGAAAGCTAGCAGTCAACCCTTTACTATGAATCCTCAAGGAAAAGCCACAATTCTCTCAAACTCTATAATTAGGATTTTCCTCCTATTTCACTTCTTGAATTTTAATCCCTCATTATTATTATTGTATTGTTATTATAATACTTGATGATGAAAGTAATATGTTTTCTTTGGAGAAAATGTGAAGAATAAAGAAAAATAGGGAGAGCAATGAATCCCATCCAAAGATGGGTCAGTGTTAATAATTTTGATATATATTTTGCAAGATTTATTTCTATGTACTTACTACATATGTTAATGTCTTCAAGGTGCAGAGCAGTATAGTATATGCTCAATAAATGCTTGTTGAATGGGCCACTGAAAAGTAGAGATCGGGTTGGGGCAAGGAGGAGACCAAAGCAGAGTGAATGTGAAAGGCGTAGATCTGAGGAAAATGAACAATGAGGGAAGTGAGGAAACATATCCACAAGAATTCCTTCTTTGCCTTACATGTTAAATTACACAATTTTTAGCTTAGGGATTGTAGATATTCAAATTCTGATCTAATGCCTAATTTCTGGAAATGGAGGAGCATGTTCTAGGGCTATCTGTGCCAGAGGCTGTCTCATCTTCTCTGCACTACGATCATTTTGTTTGGGAGCAAGATCCCCACTTTTCCTACGGGCACCAGATATATGGTCACCTTTTATCCTGCTCTCTAAGCCTCTGATTTGAAGGAGCTTGGAGTTGCTTCACACAATTCTATCACTTTGAGGAACAATAGTATAATCTCTGGGAATAATTTACAGACAGATATAATCAGCTTCAAGCCAAAGCATGAGATATTTGAATAGAGGTCCAAGTTTGAGAAAGTTTGGTGAGGGAAAACTGGTAAATCTTTTAAAGTATTTCTTAAACTTACTCTCAAGAGAATAATCTCATTTTATATTCTTCACTGAGCCACATAAATTTCCTCTGTCCATAACAGGACCTTTACCCGAAGCCCTGGTAACTGTGGCTCACTTTTTCTCCCTCGGCCATATGTTTTCTTACCTTGTAGATTGTGAGCTCTATGCAGTGAATCAGGGATTACACAGAGGTGCATTCAATTAATGTCTTAGCTCAAAGGCATCAATCTGCAGTTTCGTACATCCATTACATATGTTGGCAGTGCTTTTTATGAAGACTGACGCTAGTTCTGAGACAGCACAAATTTAACCTGAGCACTTGGACAGGTTTTCTTGAAGATATGGTGGATTCCCAAGAGGATTTCATTTCACACAAGGACATGATTTTGAGAAATGGTAGGGAGGGTATGAGGGAACTCTGACAGGAACTCTGAAAGAGGAAGGGTTTGAGGGAGCTCTGAGTGAAGGAGGGTGTGAGGGAATTCTGAGTGAGGGTGTGAAACCAAATGAGGCCCTGTGGGATTCCCGGCCTGGAGGCCCTTTTTTCCCCCATTTCTTGTAGGCAAGACTGCAGCCTCCATGACTTTCCGAGTTCCAAAGGGCAGATTCGAACTGTTGCTATGAGACAACATGAAGGGAGTGCAAGCCCTGCGCACACCTTAATCTTGTCAGACAGCCCAACTTTGAACCATTGTTATAAAACCCTCAGCAAATCCTCCTGGGTTGGGACACACGGTTTTCGAGGGCAGGCGCCCACCATGTCCCCCTTTGCCTGGCAAAGTAATAAAGCTATCCTTTTTACTTCACCCAAAGCTCTGTGTCCCGAGATTTGATTCGGCAGGCACTGGTGTACAGAGGCCGAGCTTTCCATAACAGGAGGGTGTGAGGGAATCCTGAGAGAGGGAGGGTGAGAGGGAATTCTGAGTGAGGGAGGGTGTGTAAATTGTATTGTAGATGGCTATTAAGTTTTCCCTTCTTTTTGCAATTGCAAATAAGCACGGCTGAGAACACTCTTACGAATGCTATTTGGTAAACATTTCCCTTGGATCTATGTACAGGAATAGAATTGCTGAGTCATAAGGATTACATATGTCAAGCTTTGGAAGATACTGATAAGCAGTTTTCCCCAGGGATTTTACTAAATTAGACCGTCACCAGCAGAATGAGAGTATGTTATTCCCACAACCTGTCAGCACTTGAAATTGTCTGCTTGTTTTTTCTTCTTTTCAGTCATTTTGGTAGCAGTGTGGGGAAGCATATAGTTTGAAGTATTTAAAAAGTTAACTGTAGGGCTTCCCTGGTGGTGCAGTGGTTGAGACTCTGCCTGCTAATGCAGGGGACACGGGTTCGAGCCCTGGTATGGGAAGATCCCACATGCCGCAGAGCAACTAGGCCCATGAGCCACAACTACTGAGCCTGCGCATCTGGAGCCTGTGCTCCGCAACAAGAGAGGCCGCGATAGTGAGAGGCCCGCGCAACGCAATGAAGACTGGCCTCTGCTTGCCACAACTAGAGAAAGCCCTCGGACAGAAATGAAGACCCAACATAGCAAACATAAATAAATAAATAACTAAAAACTCCTACCCCCAACATCTTCTTTAAAAAAAAAAAAGTTAACTGTAGGTGATTATTTCACAATGTATACATTTGTGAAAACATCATCATACAATTGTATGCAAGTTTTATTTGTTAATTATACTTTAAAAAAGGTGGAAAAAATAAAAAGCTGACTATAGTGTGCATGAGTTTACCAGTCATGGTACTGAGATGTAGCTTTCCTTATGTTTTTAGATGATTTCTTACTTCTTGCAAGGTACCCTTCTTCCAAGAGTAGAAAAAGATCTTAAACCTGCTTATTCAAATTAACTTAGCCTGTAACATCTTAAACAGTCCTTTTTAGGTCAATACAAAAGTTAATTCTTTTTCAGGAATTTCTGACCTCTCAAAATGTGTCCTCATCCCCTGATGGTGTCTGTGTAGAAGAATATATCCTCAGGATAGCAGTGAATCCCCGTCCTTTCCTTGTGTCCTGGCCTGGACCAATGCTCTTTCTTGTTGATCTCTGCTTGAGGTGTGGTTCACCTTGCCTTGTCTTTCAGGTGCCACCACTTTTATAGTTTCATTCAAGGACGAAGTGTCAGGCTGGAGTACTGGTGGCTTGTTCTTTCCCTGTGAGACAAAGCTTGGAATTTTCTTCTGTTCTTCCCTCCCTCCCTCCCTTCCTTCCTTCCTTCCTTCCTTCCTTCCTTCCTTTTTCTCTCCCTTTCTTCCTTTTCCTCTATCTCTATCCTATATTCCATATGCAGTATATGTTAAATTGTTTTTAAAAAAATGTTTGCATTGTCCCATCAATATTTATTAAATAATTTTCGCCTTTGACTCTAATTCTACATTGATTAATCTTCCTAACAGTGAAAAAAAAAAAGTTCTACAAACATGCATGCTACAGTGACAAGCTGAAATAACAAAATGGTTAAACAAAGTGAATGGTAAATGTATTCTGGAACATCCCCATGTGCAATATTATATGGCAA
Source organism: Lipotes vexillifer (assembly GCF_000442215.2). NCBI lineage: Eukaryota > Metazoa > Chordata > Mammalia > Artiodactyla > Lipotidae > Lipotes > Lipotes vexillifer. The sequence goes on along the minus strand of NW_006794406.1, from coordinate 646,367 downwards.
GTAAAAATTAGTTTTTCCCAAGGATATTTAAAACTTGGTTAAATATTCACAAAAAAAATTAGGTTAAAAAAGTAGGACACAAAACTATGCACAATATCTCTCTATATATACTATGTACATACACACACTGCGGAAGTTCCTTAACTTTTCTTCCAAATCATTGAGTAGATCTTTTTCAGACATATGCTGTTTGAGTCTCCAGATGCTGTATTTTTTTTCCCTTACTATGCAATATATTTTCCTTTATGTTCCATGGCTACTCTCTTTTCCCCATTGAAGATGTGTTAAAACTTAGATTGTTAGAATACAGACTGAGTAAATTGTCCTTGGTCTTGCTGCTGTTCAAGAGTGGTGGTTAAATCTTTTTCTCAGATTGACAGAGAACAGGTTGATTCAATGTGCCCTTCCTATTTCATATTCCAAAATCCAGTAATCACTCACAGGTGCACCTCTGCCCTATTGCAGGTTTATCTTCCTCCCACCTGTGTCTCTGGTTATCTGCTTTTCTCAGTAGTCACTAGTCCCTGAAAAATTGCACTATGCTCTATGCACGGTTACAGAGTTCTTCCCGCATCTGCTTCCACTATAGTAATTTTGTTTTCTGATTTATATAGGACTTGGGTCTTTGAATAAGAAGAAAGATTTAAGAGAATGTAAGAAATATATTGCTGCAAGTTTTAGGCATTTTCTTTCCAAAGAGGCAGAAGTGGAAACAAATGCAAAGTTCCCTCATTATCTAGTCCTATTTCTTTAAACACATTGCAAATTTAAGGAAGAAATGGGGAGAGATCGCTTGGGCTGCTAATAATAGTCCTCATAAACTTGAGAGAATAGTGGGACTTAATAAGCGGAGGACATTCCATGCAGAAGAAAACCAGAGTCTGGTCAAGAAAGGCTCGACTAAAATTAAACACAGTGTGTTCAGGAGACAATCGTCATTTGCTAGAATGGAAGCGGAGGTGCAGGGGAGGGGACGTTTATAAATAAGTGATGAGGGAGGGATTCGGGGCCAGATTCTGGAAGACATTAGGTGTTTTTATTTTTTCCCTTAATTGAAGCCAACGTCGTATTTTATTTATTACCAGGACTAGAGAGGTTGAGTTTTATAAGAAATGGTCAGCATCTTTTCCTTGCATTTCAAACTGTTGGCACAAATGCTGTGTGAATTGGGATCTGTTAGCTTGCTCTTCAATACATGCCCAGATCTGGCCACTTTTCATTACCCTCACCTTAACCAGGTAGTTGAACTTACCATCACAGTTCACTTCAATTATTACCTTGGAATTCTTCTAGCTGGTCTAACTAGATTTTTGGTTTCTCTTGAAAAATCAGAAGACTTCTATGAGAAGCCTGGGCCAGCAGTCAGCTAGAGCTGAGTAGTAGTAACCACCTCTGTAAATGGGGCTCATTCTGCATCTCACTCTACTGTCCTCCATCTGCTTGCTTCTCTCAGGGATGTTTCCTGCCCCAGTCAGAGGGAATTTGTTGCAGCCATGACCCTAGCTGCACTTTATAAAATAAAGCAATGTTTTAATATGCATATTCTTTCAAAAACTTCCATGAAAATTCACCTAAACATATCATGTGCAATTTTTTAAATTAAGTTAAATGACTATGTAGCAACTTTTATGATTCCTTAGAGGCTCCTGATCAAAATAATATTGAGAAAAGACTATTTTATGAATTGTTCTTTGTCCAAAAACTCCTCAACTGAAAGCTAGGAATGCATACTTTACTGAAAATAATCTGACTTTTGACTGTCAAAATTCTGGGTTATGGCACTATTAATATTTAATTACTTATACTTTATCAAAGGCAGATACAGCCTCTTATGCTGTAACTTAATTTTTCTTTTTCAGAGATCGTACGGAGAAGTTGTTGGGAAATTTTCCCTTGTCTAGTATTGAGGGAGAGGATCTTAGAAAGGGCACTCATTGGCTTCTAACTACTAAGATCTAAGGTGCCAACTTCCTCAGGCTTTCCAACAATTGGACTGAATTGAAGCTTGGCTGTTTTTAGCCTTTTGAAAGGCTACTTGGCTACAGGGTCACAAGAGCAAGCAACAGGAGAACCTGCCCTACTTCTTGATCCCTATGTATTTAATCTAATTGGGTAGAGCTGTGATGCTGAAAGGTGACTGGATATCTTTGCTAAAATGTAAAGACTGAAATGTGTGAAGTAAATTGGTTTATTTATGCTGCTCACATAAGGTGAGCAATATGATAATGTGACTGAATGAGTAATTAGGCTTTTGGTTTTCCATAAGTGAATTTTAAAGCAAAAGAACTCCTAGCTGACTGAATCTAAGGTAGCAGAAACACTTGTGCTAATCTGGGAGCCAGGGCTTTATCTGAGTGGGAAGTTTTATTTTAGGCACAGTTAGACTAATTACACTGCCAGGTTTCCTAGAGGTGATAGACTTTTCTGTAGCATTCACATAGGAGCCTTTTGTAATATTGCATTTTCTGTTTTATACATATCAATTTACCAGGAAATGGATGTGGATTTGAATACATTTTAGAAATATTTTCACGTTATAATTGAAATAGCAAATAACATATAGTTTCCCTTAGGTCTGCGGAAGAAAGTTTTGTGTTTTTAAACAAATAAGTGTAAAAATGAACTCTTTTGTCAACTACCATGATACAGTTACATGAAGGTTAAAAAAAAAATCACCTTTAAGATGGCTGCCAGTTATATTCTAGTTGGAATTAGTCTGTTACTTTGAATAAAGAACAAAAGAAATGGCCAGCTATATCATTAAATCAGTTAAGATGTTTCCTTATGGTAAAGAAAATGGGAGGAAAAGTATATTAAAAGTAGGTGTTTGATCTGGAAATAATTTTCTTAGTAATGTATGTGATTTTGATATTGTTTTCCCCAAATTTGGAACTCTCTTGTATATAAGATATCTCTTATTAACAATGAAAATATAATGTGCACATTCTTTTCAAAATACTGGATATAATGTACATACATAATTTTGACTTAGCATGTTGCAAATCATTTAGTGACTGATTTAAAAATACTAATGATTAGAAGAGTTTTTTTTTTTTTTTTGCGGTATGCGGGCCTCTCACTGTTGCGGCCTCTCCCGTTGCGGAGCACAGGCTCCGGAAGCGCAGGCTCAGCGACCATGGCTCACGGGCCCAGCCGCTCTGCGGCATGTGAGTTTTTTAAAGGCACTGGGTCAGAGTGAAATCTTGACTGTCGGTGAACCATATGAACATCTTTACAGATGCAGTCACTGTGATGAGATGAAATTCAAGGGGTCATTTATACCAGTGGTTTCCAATATGGAGTTAGGTGAGCTTATTCGTTAGGATTTGCTAATACTTAATTTCAGGATTGATGCTGGCACCCTCGCAGGCATGTGTGTCATAACTCAGCCATCACGAGCTATCCTGAGGCAGGATTAGGTGTCTTATAACAAAGGTGTTGACACAAGTCCTCTGTGCATTCATTTGATTTCAGCATATTGTGATTTTTGCAATGTATTTGGGCCTGATTAGGTGGATTTGCAGATTATATTAATTACTTTTGGTGAACCTAAGCCTCTCGAAGTGAACGAATTGTTTAAAAAAGATTCCTGCAAAGAAATCATAGCTTGAATATATTACCAATAACACAGGTGCAAATAAACAAGAAAATGGCAGAGCTCAGACTTCTAACACTGGCTCCTCTTCAGCCACATTTTGAGCTAAAAACAGTAAGATCATAACAATATTTGAGATGTTGATAAAAAATAATTGAAATTATCAGAGACCATTTGAAATTTACACATTTAGTGTCATTAAGGATGAATCTTGTCATATTTATTTAGCCCTGATTTAATCAGGGTATAAAGCCATCATGAGTAGCAGGACATTGAAAAACTAAGCATTTGGAATAAGATGACCATTTTTTTCAGTAATGTTTAGAATCATATGATAATCCAGTACTTTATAAAATTTAATCAAATATAATAAATGTTTGGATGACAATTTTGAGGTTTCTTAGTCGTGAAGAAAAAACACCATGTACCATTAGGGAAACATTGATTCTTGCCCTGGTTAAAAAAAAAAATAGTTGAAATATTTTGTGGAAATTAATACTGGGATAAACTAAAACATATTTGTCAGAAAATTCTATTGGAACATGCATGGGAAACACTGATTAAAATAAACTGTATTAAATATATTTCATGTAGTTGTGGAAGTTTACTATATAGAGGATAACTGTAGAGGTTTTTCTAACATTCAGACTACATGGTACTTGCTAGATTATATTTCTTTTTGTGGACAAACAAAGGAAGATGTCCCATAGAAGATATATTCTCAGTATAAATAACTAGATTAAAAAAACATTAACTAAAAACTATTTGTTTTATGGACAAGTATATACATATAACCATTGATAAAATTGCCTATTTGTTTGGAATTATAAACAAGGTTCTTGGTTATGGTTATAGAGATATCTTCACAACTGAAATTCATTTATTTATTACTTGTAGCGAAGACTTGAGAAAATGAATGTTTTTTTAAAGAGTCTTATGTTATGACAAGAGAATTTTGAAAATGTTCCCATCGTTATGTAGCTTTGTTGACAAAAACAGTGGTAAGCATATCACCTATAAACTCTAAAGTCTGCATATCTGAAAACAGAATTTTCTAATCTTTTCAAAATCTCCCAAATGAAGAGCTTTTGTAGGCTTTATCTCTATGTTTTAAATAGAATATTATGTTCATTGTTTTGTAAGATCTGACTGATATCAGGAAAGGTAAAATTCACCAGCTCAGTTTCATAGTTATCCTTTCTGATGGACAAGATAGAAAAAAGGTATAATGGTTTAGTAGAAGCAGCTAGTGAAACACTTTTTTTATTTGGATCTAGATGTTTTTATAGAGTATCTTTCCCAGGTATATATGCCAATTAACCAAGTAGGGAAATGGACTGAATTTATAAACCAGACCTTGGAATTAATACATTATAGAACTTAATGCAAATAATTTCTAAATATTGCACATTGGGGTATATGTTCACGTTTTCCTTTTTTACCATTTGAGTTCAGGATGAAAATATCCAGGTACCACCGGTCTATGCATAGCTCCTGCTTCAAGATGCCCCCGAACTGAGCTAACGGCACAGATGAGACTTAATCCTATGGGGGTAGGGGAGAGGGTCCTTCTACCATCCACAATGAGCTTCTGTAATAGTTCATTTCAGAACAGAATATAAAATATTTATATGTGATATTATTTATCTACCTTTTTCTCTAGTTTAGAAGAAAGCATTACCCTTCATTAAAAAGAAATTGGGGGGCTCCCCTGGTGGCGCAGTGGTTGAGAGTCCGCCTGCCGATGCAGGGGACATGAGTTTGTGCCCTGGTCCGGGAATATCCCACATGCCGCGGAGCGGCTGGGCCCGTGAGCCATGGCCGCTGAGCCTGCGCGTCCGGAGCCTGTGCCCCGCAACGGGAGAGGCCACAACAGAAAAAGAAATTGGGGCTTCCCTGGTGGCACAATGGTTAAGAATCTGCCTGCCAATGCAGGGGACATGGGTTCGAGCCCTGGTCTGGGAAGATCCCACATGCCAAGAAGCAACTAAGCCCATGCGCCACAACTACTGAGCCTGCACTCTAGAGCCCTTGAGCCACAACTATTGAAGCCCGTGCACCTAGAACCCATGCTCCAAAACAAGAGAAGCCACCACAATGAGAAGCCCGTGCACCACAATGGAGAGTATCCCCCTCTCGCCCAACTAGAGAAAGCCTTCTCACAGCAACAAAGACACAACACGGCCAAAAATAATAATAATAATAAAAAAAATAATGAAAAAAGAAAAAAGAAATTGCAGAGTAGCACGCTTACATTTAACCGTGTTTTCTTCTCAAAGCTAAACCCTTCACCTTTGCAGTGTTGCCCTCTCTACTGTTCCCACCCCCACCCCTCTTCAGTTCCTCCCTTTCTGTTTCTCTCCGCCTTCAAACATTTAATTCTCTTTTGTTTTGAAAACAAACTTTTACCTATCTTGTACTATGGTTATCATTTACTTTGAATTTCCTTATTGCCAAAGCATCCACAAATATGGAGTCTATTTTCTGTTCCAATTTCTTCACTACTCATTTTTCACACCCCCTGAAAATATGCCCTCTGTTGTTTATACTCTTCTCTCTTAAAGGTCGCTGAATGCCTACTTGATAATTAAATGCCCTTTCCCTTATTCTTACTCTCCATGGCCTCTTTGAAGCATTTCACGTCACTGACTGAAACTTTCCTCATCCTCTCTTTTCCCATCATTTCTGTGACGTTGTCACATCTCGTTTCTCTACGATTCCTCACCACTCTTTGTCTATGTCCCCAAGATACCAAGTGTCTATATTCAATACTGTCTAGTTCCTCTAGATCAAAAAAGAATCTTTTCTTTATATTAACGCCTTTCCAACACCCCATCAAATTTTCCCCATCATCTGATTTCGTCATGAAATTACTAGAAAAGTAATTTTACCCCCAGATTATTTAATACAAGTCTTTAATAAAAGGATTTCAGAGGTGTTGGCAGGGTTAAAGTCTCAACAAAATGATGGTGCAGTACTCAGGGAATAATGGTGGTGGGAAATTATCTCCACTTCAAGGGCTGAAGGAAAAAGTGGGTAATCTAACTTATAAGAGCCTAGTGAGGCTTGAAACCTGGCAGGAGGTAACTGCTAAGTGGGAGCTATAGTCATGAAGGGATGCAGTTACTGTCAGAAGCCAGACTTGGAAGCAAGGAGGAAGCAAGAAAGATGTGAAAGAAGAACAGTATGGAGGTTCCTAAGAAAACTAAAAATAGAGCTACCATATGACCCAGCAATCCCACTCCTGGGCATATACCCAGAGAAAACCATAATTCAAAAAGAGACATGACCACAATGTTCATTGCAGCACTATTTACAATAGCCAGGTCATGGAAGCAACCTAAATGCCCATCGACAGCTGAATAGATAAAGAAGATGTGCTACATGTATACAATGGAATATTACTCAGCCATAAAAAGGAACAAAATAGTACCATTTGCAGAGACGTGGATAAGCCTAGAGAGTGTCATACAGAGTGAAGTAAGTCAGAAAGAGAAAAACAAATATCGTATAATATTGCTTATATGTGGAATCTAGAAAAATTGTACAGGTGAACTTATTTGCAAAGCAGAAATAGAGACACAGATGTAGAGAACAAACTTATATATACCAAGGGTGGGATGAATTGGGAGACTGGGATTGACATATATACACTACTATGTATAAAACAGATAACTAATGAGAACCTGTTGTATAGCACAGGGAACACTACTCAGTGATCTGTGGTGACCTAAATGGGAAGGGAATCTAAAAAAGAGGGGACATATGTATATGTAGAACTGATTCACTTTGCTGTATAGCAGAAACTAACACAACATTGTAAAGCAACTATATTCCAATTTAAAAAAAAGAGAATCAAATGGCAAAAGAAATAAAAAGAAAGAAGTACCCTGACCACTTCCTGCTCCTACCACCCTCTGTAATTCCCTGTCTCTGCCTCCTCTGGCTAAATGTAATCTGAAGCCAGCTGGTAAGCAAGACTGGGTAAACATTCGACAGAGATCAGCTTCCTAACGTGCAGAGTGGGCAGAGAAGAGCAGAGACTGACAGATCTTAGGAGGGGGCAAAGACAACAGTGTATCATCTCTGTGCCAATGACTACAAATATTTTTTCCTGTTGGATTGCTCACCTTCATCTAATTTCCAGGTCAGCCATCTTTAGGCTATTTCCATATGATGTTTTGCTATTCCGTCAAACATAATATGTCTAAAAGCAAGTACCATTCCTTTTGTTTTTATAAACCTGACCCTGAACTGGCCTTATATTTCAATTCATGCCATGCTTGCTTTAGAATTTACTCTGACCTGTCTCCAAGTTCCACTATTCTAATTCCAGGACTGTATTGCATTTCTCCCTTAATGCTGGGACTCAATCTCTACTTTGAATTACACTTCTAGGAATTTAATGCCTTATTTTATTTCCAATGCTTATTTCATCTTGCTTTTCCTATTATCCATATCTTTGGAGATTGAAGTTCTGTCCTAGAGTCTGGAATGTGGCAACCTGCTGATAGTCTACTGTGTAGCTGTTGTCCATATGGCCTGCTTGGGTCGCTGAAGAGCCCCTATTCTAGGAGCCACAGCTGTTTTTCCTTGCTTTGCCCATCTTTTCGGGAATCTTCAGGGTGGGACTTTCCCAGTGTTGACAGCCTGTCTGGGCACCTTTTTGTGGTTAGTGTTAGTCTCCAGATATACATAGTGTTCCACATGTGATTTTCTTTCTGAACTTCTTTCCATATCTGTCTACTCTGTAGTGCTTGCCTTGTTCCTGCTAACGAATCTAGTTCTGGACATTAGTCCCTCCCAACAAGAGGAGTTAACTGGGTTGTTCAAAGTTATGGAACTACTGTGACCTGTACTATGAAAAATGCTGACTTCTTAAGTACAGCCTACTAAACCAGACAGTTTTAACATTTATTTTTCTAATATAAGAAATGCAACCCAATTATAAAAATACAGGATGATACAAAAAATAGAAAGCAAATAAAATATACCTCAAATATATTAGACATATATAATATATTGTAATACATATATCATTTAATATACATATATAGGTAACATACATATATAGGTAAATGTTTATGTGTTTCATATCTCTTTAGAAAACACTATATGCATATGTACAATGTATTCATAAATATATATGGGAATATATTATATGTATAGCTATGTTGTACATAGTTTTGTACCCATCTTTTTTAACTTAATATTTTCTATGAGCATATAACTAAGTCCTTTGTTCTTTCAAGAAATACAATTTTATTGCATGTCTGAATGCTCCATGATGCATTTTGTCACTCACATTTTGTCACTCACATGTATTGCTTTTCGCTTTTTCAATAGCGTATGTCTGTTGAACATCAGATTTTTCCCACTTTATTTAGGACAGTCTTCAAAGTGAAGTTACTGAGTCAAAGGCAATTAAATTTATTGAAAGGCTCATGCATATTGCCAAGTTGCTGTCTCTACAAAATGGACCAATATGCTTTTCTTCTAGTAGTGCCTGTGCACACCTGTTCCAAGGTTCCTCTCTTGCCACACCCTCTATTACAGTGAATATTTTTATATTTAAAAAATTCCTCAACTTGAAGGACCAGAATTTCCTTATTGTTTAAATAATGTTTCTCTTCATTTCAACATGATGAACAGGAAAGATTTTGAAGAAACTACACTCCTTATTTTGTCTCACAGTCAGAACAAAGCGGAGGGCACCTTACCTTTTCCATGTTACCTCTCCAGCTTATTTTCTATGGAATGTGTTTTATCTGTTTACTTAACAAGAGGCCAGGGAGATTTGTACTCATCTCTGAGGAAGATGGGAAACGATGAGAGCGAGCGGCTAAAAAAGAACCAACACCATCACTTGTAAAAACTACCCAAGGAATCTTCCTGGACACGTGCACTCAGGAAGCTCACAGCGTGTCCCACAGTTAGAGGTCTCAACTGGAGACCTGATGAAAGAATTCGGCTGGCAGCATGTGATACTAGCAAAATACCCACTCACCTCCTTTTGTTCAGTGATAAAACATGTAGAGTTTTAATTTCCTTGTGTATCCTTTTAAAAACTGTATTGATCCTCTGTCACCACCCCTACCCCCATTTGATAAATGTGATCCTGGTTGATTGAAATGTAAAGAAAAAGGAGCACTAGAAAGCTCTGGGGTACTTTTCTTAATTTTGAGAACTGAAGTGTGAAATTCTTCAAAGTGTGGCCCTAAAGGTGTATGATGCCGTTCTGTTTTGGGAATTAGCTCGGTAAGACTATTTCTAATGTTGTCCATAAAATAGCATAGCCATTCTCTTCAGTTTGTCCCGTGGAGCTTTACTTCCATTTATCAACTATCTCTTCTACAAGCAGAAGAGGATCTTGAAGATAATATATGTAGGCACTGCTGTCTCACTTTATTAAAGACAATGAATCCTTCATGCGAGGGTTTATAGTAGGAGCTGTATTGTCTCTGTGACAAATGAAAGGCAAGACAATAGCAGTAAATATTTATCTTAGTCAAAATAAAAGCTCAAAAATACTCTTCCTGGGGCTTCCCTGGTGGCTCAGTGGTTGGGGGTCCGCCTGCCGATGCAGGGGACGGGGGTT
>NW_006794406.1:617710-635956 GCF_000442215.2 Lipotes vexillifer | reverse complement strand
AAGAGTGCAAAACAAATGGAGAAATGTTTCTGGCATCCCCTCTTCCTTAAAAAAAGAAATCCCAACTGAAAGTAACATTTAAATCAAGCTTATGGTTGCACCTTTTGATATTAAAAATGTTTTCTGAGTTGGAGAGTTAAAACATAGATTTAAACAAAATCTTCTTTTTTTGTTGTTTGTTTTGTTTTTACTTTTTTGTTTCTTTTTAATTAGTTTAATTTTTAACAAAGTAATACATGTTCAAAGTACAGATATACTAAAGACATGTAATGAAAAATAGTTATTCCTACCCCATCCCACTCCATTCTAGTTGTAATCACTTTCAACTTGTAAAATTTCCTCTGGTATGTACTTTCATATTTTCCATAATGTGTTTTTACCACTATTTCTTGGTTTATGAACTTTAGACATTATCTTTAACATCCTACATATATTAAAAAGGACTTACCTCTCTTACACATCCCCACCCTACTTCCTCTTAATATAATCATTTCGGTTAGGAATTGTGTTCATCTAGTAACACAGATTCCAAAACATTAGCTCAAACAAATTAGCAGTTTATTTTTCTCACAAAACATGAAGTTGAGGGCTCATTAGGAGACTCCAAGACGTCATCAGCAAGCTAAGGTCCTTCTACCTTTCCTGTTTTCCAGGTTTACCATGTATTGCATCCTCATGGCGACAGAACTGTCCCACTATATCAGGCATTGCAATCGTATTCCTGGTGAGGAAGTCTGGGAAGGGCAAAGGGCATACAGTCTGTGTCTCCTTTAAAGGGCTTTCCCAGAAGCCTTACACAGCAGCTTCTATTGAAATTCCATAGGTCATAATAGTTTCACATGACCACCCATACCTGCAAGGGAGGCTGGGAAATGTTCTTCAGCTGAACATATTTCTGCCCCCAAATAAATTGAAGTTCTGTTAGAAAGAAACAAGGGGAAGGTGAATATTGGTTTGGCTACCCATAGTCTCTGCCACAGTAGTGTGCTATGCTATGCTTCCTTTTTTGTGCATTCTTTTGTTTTTCCTAGAGTTAATAATGGCCTCAACTTTTGCTTATATTTATGTATATCTGTTCATTCTCAAATGTGATCTATCAGTATCATTTTGTTCCCTGGTGACCTACCTCCAGGAATCCTCCATCCTCCTGGTACAATTTAGCCTCGGACCTTTCTAAGACTGCTGCATCTATCCTCTTGGACTTTATTGTCTTTGTGTTGGTTTCTCTGTTTTCTGAGTTCCATTGTCTTATATTTCTTGGCGAGTTCCCTCCTTTTGCTAAAACACATCTTTGAATGGATTCCAATGAAAGAATACATGGGATGCAAAAATGTTGAGTCTTTGTATGAAATAATTAAAATCTTCTTATCAATTCTCATTTTCCTTCAGAAGCATTTGCTAATTTTCAAAGTGAGTTAGTAATTCCCCGGGTTTGTGTTTTAAGTCTGAAAACTGTGTTGTCTTGAAAAGGAACATTTTAGAAAGAAGCTATACATGATACTTAAATCCTTTCCATCAGCCTTTTGTACCATATGTAGTGAATTATGTCCTTCTTGAGCTCATAATTAGAGGAAGGAGCAGATGGCTGGGACTTATTGTAAAATTATGTACCCATTAAATAGTAACTTATGCATTCCCAATGACTACCTTCTGTAGTGGGGTGAGACAAACATTTAAGGTGATTTTTTTTTTTTTTTAAGATGAAACAGAATACATTTTCTCTTATAGGCTAAATTGCTGTGTATATCAGAATCACTTCACAGTTAAGTTTCAAATTACTGTACACTAAGTGTGTGGGACTTTTGTTCCAGATCCTTTTCATAGATATTGTGACATAGACACCTTTGCAATAAGAGTCCTTAGAAGTTTATCCCTTTCCACTTATTTTTGAACCATTCCTCTATGAAAATTATTTTCAAAGGTATTTGACCTACTTCACGGTGATCTTACTGTTACTTTCAAAAAAGATATATTTGGGCATGTGCCTCGTTAGGCTGTGGGTAGAGGCAGGTGAGCTAGCCCATCATTTTCTGATTCTGTTCTAATTCTACCCAGAAGCTGTAGAGTAACCAAGTGCCAGAGGTATGCCTCTGTTTCCTAGTGTTACCCACAAATTCTCAGCCACGCCATTAGAGGCAGGTCAGTGATTCATTCATTCTCACACATAAACCCTTACACACTTGTTGAACACCTGCGCTTAAAAAGCACTTTTTTACTTTCTCTCTGCAAAAATTGTGGGATTACCTTCTGCTAGCCGTTGATGGACAAAGCATTCTGATTTTATGAGAAATGAGGTCTGAAGGTAGTCAAGTACAATCCTTTTGAAGACAGCTTTATTATACCTTTAACAGTAGGCTTTCATTTGGAGGAATTGTTAGATTTAAAGTATGGCTTTGGTATTATAGAGGCTACATCCCTGGAAGGAAGTTTTTAGAGTGTGTTCTTTTTCAACACACCCAGATTTTTGTTGGTACTGTACCTCTACTTTTTCTCTGCTTAAATGTTCTTTTAGAGAAATTGTGGGGCTCACCTGGTGACTGAGTAAGGCAAGAATTAAAATCACAAATTCCATTTTATCCCTGCTCTCTGTTTTTGTGTTAGTTAATGTGTAATCGTTAAAGAGTCTTCATCAAGAAGGAAGGGATATTTGTATTATATAACAACAATTCTGTGGAAATTCTGGAAATCTCTTCTTTGGCATTTAGTGAAATAAATAAATAGATGCATAATCCTACAGTCAAATATGTTAACAAAAGAGGTTGTTCCAAATGTTGATGGGCATAAAATTAATGTTTTCTTAACTGTGAAACCAGATATTCTTCACAAAGATTTTTTTAAACACGTATTACACATCTTTCGTTGAGAGAAAATTATTTCTGGATTAATTTCATGCAAACAATGAAAGCAATACAGAAAGGGAGTGATGTTATGTTTGCAATAAGTCTGGCTGGGCCTCATTGGTATTCCTAGTTTTAACAATCCTTACATATTTAGAACCAACTACTTAAGGAATCAGCTCTGAAAGCAGAAAGCAGATTTGCCTGGAGGACCTCCAAACTGGCCTCAGTCCAGACCTCATTCTCTTCAAGGACTCCAGTGTTTAAAGAACCCAGAAATCTGGGTTGACCATTCCATTCATCTGGGACTTGATTTGATCCTAGGAAGCATGTTAAGATTTTAGATCTGAATTCTCTCCCTCCAGACTTCTGGGTTGGGTGGGGGGTATGCTTCTTTAAAAAGTACTTAAATATGAGATATTAGTGGAAATAATATATCCATTTGTTCCTTCTCCCAACTTGTCACTGTTCTCATCTGCAATGTACCCCTCTGACTGCTATGGCTTTTGTGTTTGATACATGAATTTAAAGAATCCTTGGAAGGTGTTTGTTATGAATAACGGGGGTAGCATCCTATAGAGCAGCAACATTGATTGGCGTCCAGGTGGACCTGCTAATCAGCAAAAACAAAAGCCAATTGTGATTGATATTAATTATGTTGGCTCTATATAAGGGCAAAATCTTTTGGTAAACTGTTGTAGTGTGTGAGATTTTTTATGTATATATAATATAAAATATATTATATATTACCTATGTATGTGAGAGTATTACATGTATATATCATACATGTAAGTACATATATATTAAATGGGCACTTCCATTCTAGTCACCCTCCCACTCATCCATTGTAAACAGAATGTTGTGTGCCTTGAGATAATGTTTGTGACATTTTTAATCTGGCTCATTACCCTCCCTTAAGATTCTGTGATTTTTATCTTTGGTTTTCCATCTTTATTGTTCTCTTATATATTTTATATATAAATATATATGCTTATGCATATATGTATCATATATTTGTATAATCATACATATATATTTTAACTTCAGAAATTTCTCTTTGATCGCTTGGAATTGATACAGGCATACCTTGTTTTATTGCACTTTGCTTTATCGTGCTTCACAGATTTTTTTTTTTTTTTTTTTTTTTACAGATTGCAGGTTTGTAGCAGCCTTGCATCCTGCAAGTCTGTAAGAGTCAGTTTTCTAACAGTATTTACTCACTTCTTGTCTCTGTGTCACATTTTGGTAACTCTTGCAGTATTTTAAACTTTTTAATCTTTGTATTTGTTAGGGTGGTCTGTGACTGGTGATCTTTGATGTTACTATTGCAAAACGATTACGACTCGCTGAAGTCTCAGATGGTGGTTAGCATTGTTGAGAAATAAAATATTTTAAAATTAAGGTATGTACATTGTTTTTTACACATAATACTATTGCACACTTAATAGACCACAGTAGAGCATGAACATAGCTTCTGTATGCACTGGGAAACCAACAAATCTGTGCAGCTCTGCTTATTGTGGTATTAGCTTTATTGTAGTGGTTTGGAATCGAACACTCAATATCTCTGAGGTATGCCTGTACTATCTTTTTCTCATTGCTTCCAATAAACTATAACTATAAAGAGTAAATTAGCCAACATAAAATTGGATTTTATCTTCCCTTTTTTAAAAAATTGCTGTGGGAATTCATGAATTCTAATCTAGGATAGACATTATATGGAAAGAATTATGCTAACTATATTATTGATAAGGTTTTTCTCTCAATATCTAAAAGATTATATTCTTCTAGAATATTGTTCAATACTGGAGGGAAATTTGATAGCAGTCTCAGGAGAAGTAACATGAAATTTAGTCATAAATTTAAATCACCTTTCATCAGAAGCAACTCTGAATGTGCAGCTAAAAAAAAAAGGAACTTTATCTAGAGATTGATTTCTAAAATAGGAACATATGCATTATCACTTGTCAGTTCTACATCCTCTGTTTGAGTATACATTATGCAATAGTCATTTCTGATAAATCTGTGATTAGTGCATGGAACTAAAGATTTTCTAGTACACTCCTGACTTTACATAGGTCAAGATAAGGGGCTATTTATTTCTGTGGTGCTGAAAATATGGATTTCCAGAGTATGTTCATTAAAAAACAATAGTCTCTCAGAAACAGACTACTAAAAATAACTGTCTAAACTAGGACTTGACTTTCTACCTAGGAATTCCTGACTTGCTGGCTTTCCCAGAATTAGCAGAATTCCATTTCTGGCTTTCCTCCTTGTGGGTACCACATTAGCAAATAACCTTCAGAAGTATATCTTAGACATCCTTCCTCAACATTCGGATACAAAAGCATGGGACCCAAAGCCTGTCTTCTCAGTTTGAGTTTCAGTTTCAGGATCTATCTCTTTAGATGGTCAGTGTTTGTTCAAGGGCTAGTCAGTATCAAAGTACATGACACTATTAAAATTTGTTTTTTAAAAATTAGATATAAATAAAATCCAAAGGATACTTTTAAATACATGCAAGGATTTAAAAAAGCAATACACAATGAACACCTGTGTATCTACCACCCAACGTACAAAGAAATCCATTCCCTTGAGGTCATAGACACTCCTCTCTGAGTCCTCGTTCCATTTCCTTCAGCCTCGGATGTAACCACTGTCTTGAATTTTGGGTTTATTATTCCCTTATTTTTCTATATAGCTTAATTTTATGTTTATATCCCAATCTTTTGTTTAGATTAAGTGTTTGAAGTTTATGTGACTCAATTGAATCATTCTGTTATATATTTTTCTACAATTTTTTTGCCACTCAAAATTATTTTCCTAAGATCCTTTTATGTTGTTGTACTTAGCTGCAATTTGTTTATTTTTTCTGCTATATTGGATTCCATTTGCAACCATTTATTTACAGATTCTACTGTTGATGGATGCATGGCATTTTGACAAGGTAATTTTTTTGTCTACTTTCATACTCAGGATTTTTTCTCATTTTCATTTATTTCATATCTCAAAACGCTAAGTCATTGTACTTTGAGCCTTTTAAAATTGCTATTGAATTGCCCTCAAATATCACGCCCTCTCTGATTCCCTTCTGTCCTGACCATCCTTCCATTCCAGGCATACATGTTATGTCACCTTACTGCACACTGCTGAGGGCAATGATGTATGAGAAGGTTGAGGCTAAAAAAAGGGTGGTAGTCAGGAGTGGAGTTTGGGTAATCTTTTGATAATAATATTTTAAAAGAGTAAAATTTCATCTTTATCAAAATGTTCTGCTTTTTCAATTTCAGCAAGTAGTATTTTTAAATAAATAAAATGTCTGGGTGATAGGTCATTTCAATTCACTTAGTCTGATGCCCTTTTCATATATAAATACACAAAGCTTAGATGTTACTGTATAATTTACTATATAATTTCCTGTGAGCTCATTCGCCTGGCTGGGAGGACCTGAATTTTGTTCTTTTTATCACTTCTATTTAAGGGGGAAAAATTGTTATTGCCACCAAAAGAGAAGGAAATCAGCACTTTTTCCTTTCTATTTTCAATGATTTTCTGAGAAGGGATGATAATACTTTATAAAATGAGTAAGAGCTTATTGTGGATCAGGGAAATGTAGTGCTATCTTGGGGAAAAAGTGAAGGAAATTTTTAAGGGACGTTAGAAAAAGGGTTGAGATTTTAGCCAAAAAACAGAGGAAGTAATTAACTTCACAGAAGAGATAACATGGCTCGTATCATAAGTCCTCTCTGAGAATTTATGATTTTTCTTTATTGGTTGATTTACTGCATTATATGTGCCAGAAATAGAGGCAATGAGGCTTAAAATGAAAATGTCTTACATCGTGCATTGTGTAATTTTAATGTGCTCTTACGTGCTACTTATGTTTAAAAAACACAGGCAAAAGCTTGTGTTTGGGAGTGAAAGGCTGTCACACCCTGCCCTATGAATCTGTAACACTGTCTTCTTGTACCTAAGGGGCTTCATTCTGCAGATATTCACATCTGAATGTTAAGCAGATGAGCAAGGAGACATTCTGATGACTTGCAGGAGAAACAGCAGCCTTCTTTGTCTCCCCACTTCTGATACCTTCCTATTACAGCATTACTCTTGTTAAATTGTAACACCTTATACTATAAAGCAAGAATTTTTATTTCCCTGTCTTTGTTTCTGTGATGTACCAGCACATTTCTCTTTCTTTGTAAAAAAAAAAAACAAAAAAAAAAACCTCAGAATGTGGTATTGGGAAAGTATAGCCTTGGAAATAGAGCTAACGTGTCAGTTTCTCATAAATGAAGGGCTTAAAACTAATGACTATTCAGACTGGAGTACAGTCCATATTAGTTTATTAAACTTGCACAGTTGAGGCTAAGTCACATTTTCAGGAGTGAGCTAGTGCTGAAACAGGATGAGGACATTTATTATGGTTGAAATGCCTTTGATGCAAGAGTGCAGAAGGACAATATGGCACAAGCTAGATTGATAGATGCACAGCTATGCCTCTCTATCAGCTGGGTTACCTTGACCTTGGGTTAATAGTAACCTTTCCCTTCCATTTCCTCATCTGAAAACTGCTGAAAGCTATACCTGACCTATCTACTTCACAGGATTATTATAATCATTGAATAAAAAAAAGATACATGGGCTTCCCTGGTGGCGCAGTGGTTGAGAGTCCGCCTGCCGATGCAGGGGACACTGGTTCATGCCCCGGTCCAGGAGGATCCCACATGCCGTGGAGCGGCTGGGCCCGTGAGCCATGGCCGCTGAGCCTGCGCGTCCGGAGCCTGTTCTCCACAACGGGAGAGGCCACAACAGTGAGAGACCCGCATAATGCAAAAAAAAAAAAAAAAGATACATGAAAGATTTGTAAACTTTTAAATATTCATTTTAAAAGTAACAACTATATTGTTTGTGTTCATTTGATTTTCACAGGGAAACCCCGAAAAGAAAAAAAAAAAAAAAAAAAGATACATGAAAGATTTGTAAACTTTTAAATATTCATTTTAAAAGTAACAACTATATTGTTTGTGTTCATTTGATTTTCACAGTGGTAGAAAGTCTGGTCCAGATCTTTTTTAGATGGAAATGAAGCTCAGAAAGTCAAAATGTCACATATAATAACACTATTTATATGTTTGGGGTTTCTTTCTAGGGTATTCCCTATGGCCTCTATTTTTAAAATGTTTGAAAATAGAGTAGATTTTGCTGGGTGGGAGGATTGTTTGGTGATTATATATTAGGCAGAACTCTATTTCAGCCTCCAGTGACAGAAACCCAAAACACAGTAGCTTAGAAGAAAAAAATAAAAAGAAATGTATATGTGTTTGCAGAATCGGGCATTCATCCTTGAAGATGGCTTCAGCGACCACATTTCCTGCTTCTTAAAGCTATTGTGTCATCCCCTCCCACATTGTGTCAGGGTTAGTCTGTGTGACCAATAGATGATAACAGAAGTGATGGTATGTGACTTCTGAGGATAAATCATGAAGGATGTGGTAGTTTCTTACTTTGCTCTCTCTTGAACAGCTCACTCCAAGGGAAGCTATCTGCTATGTCATGAGGACACTCAAGCAGCTCTGTGGAGAAATCCATGTGATAAGGAACTGAGGCCTTCTGAGAAAAGGCAGTGAGGAACTGAGGCCTCTAGCCAACAGCCATGTGAGTGAATGAGTCATGTTGGAAAAAATCCTCCAGCCCCAGTCAAGCTTTCAGATAATGATCTGCTCAGATGACATCTTATCTGCAACCTCATGAGAGATCCTAAGTCAGACCACCCATCTAATCCACGGCTGGATTCCTGACTCTCAGAAACTGTGTAAGGTCATTCATGTTTGTCATTTTAAGCTGCAATGTTTTAGGCTAACTTATTAGAGAGAAATAGATTCCTAATAAAACAACTGACAGATAAAACAAATAGGAGAACTTGCTGAGGTACATATGGAGTCATATGTTGAAAGCTGTGGTCAGGGCTATATTTAACTTCATCTCTTGACTCTACATTTCTCTGTGTTTCTTTTATTCTCAGACTCTCTCCCATGTGGGAGAAATTATGACCACTGATAGATTGGGCTCACATTAAATTTAAGCTTTTAATTTTAGATAAATTAATTGTATAATTTAATTAATTTAGGTAAAAATCACATCCTCTCTTTCCTTCCCCTTGATAAATATAATCTTATATAGGACTGCGAATAGTGCTATTTGGGACACATGCTACCTTATAGACCACTTTGGGCCGGAATCTGAGTACCATGCTTGGTCAGGCCTACATCATGGGGCTGACCCACCACCATTGAAGAAAATAGGTAAGTTATAGACGGTCCTGCTAGAGTCTTACTGAATAAAGGTGGGGCAGTTCCCCAAAGAAAGGGGTACTGGATGGTCAAACAACACACATTAATCACAGGATAGGTGTCACTCCACAGGGAGAAAAAAAGTGTAGTTATTCTGATGCTTTTTATACGTTTATGAGGATAAAGAAACTTCAGACAAGACGGCTAATTGTCAGGTTGCAGAGACTGAGGGAAAGTATTATTTTCTCTAAAGGAACACTTAGTATGTGCTACTGGGAAAGAAAAAGCAATATGGCTTTTTTGATAAGGCATCTGATAATGCTTCTTTGGATAGAATGTTAAAAATTGGTTTGCAAACAAAAGTTTCACAGGTTGGACAATTGAATCAACTCTTTGTAGGGGTAAGGCAGTGAAATACCTTATTTGGATAAAAAGATGGCTCAAGATGCTCTTTGAGTGCCTTATAGTATACTTGTTCCTCTGAGCTCAGCACAGTTCAGAGCAGTTTCACTGAGGCCCTGGAACCTCATGTACTCTGAGTGATAATTCATATTCCCATGCTCTGTTCTGTATCTACCACAACATTGTCTCAATTATTTAACAAAATTGCTTAGGCAAATCCATCTCTCAAAGGAGAGGCTGGAATTGGAACTGGGTATCCACTTGCCTTTAAAAGATCCTCAGAAATAATTCCATCATACCTGGCATCCCCATTTACCTCCATTACTAAAAGAAGTTTAATTCTCCCAGGGGCTTAGTACTTCTGTACATAAGGTTCAGTATAACTTTGGTGTCAGGACTCCACACCCATCAACCAAAAAGCTCTATTGACGTAACTTAAAAATACCCTTTATTCAACCACCTCTCTCCACTGCTACCCCACACTCTAATCCACAGTCATCTCTACCCTGAACTAGATTGATGGTAATCTAACTGCTTGTTCTCTTACCTCTCTAATGTCAGTTCTCCACTTTGCAGCTGAGCTAGAGTGAACCTTCAAACATGTAAATCAAATCATGCTAGTTTCCTCATCAAAATCCTCCTATTCCTTTGCATTATAATCAGAACAAAATTTAAAGTCTTCATCATGACCTTACATGATCTGCCCATGAGTACATCTCAAACCCTACATCCTACAACTTCCTACCTCCTCACTCTGTTACCTACAGTGCCTTCTTGGTGTCCCTCAAAGGCACCATGTTAAAAATTCTTACCTCAAGTCCTTTGCACTTGCTGTTTTCCCTATTTGAAATGCTCTTGCCCAGCGTTGCACAATCCTCAATACCTTACTTTATTAGGGTCTGTACTCAGATGTCACCTCAAATAGGACTTGCTTAGCCATTCTAACTAAAAGAGCTTCCGTATCCATTGATCTGCTTATTATTTAAGATGATTCAGTAGGTTTAATAAATAAAACAAATTAAATGGTAGTGATTATATATCTCAATATATAACATAAACTGGCATGAATGGCTAGCTTGGAAAATGTGTAGAGCTGAAGTTCATGTTAAAATACTGTAAAGAAAAATCAAAGTCCTGAAGTAGATCATAGAGTTCATTCTGGAGAGCAGAGAAGTTTGATGGGTAGATCTGAACAAGCAGTGAATATCTACAACATTAAAACTTTCCAGGGTCAAGTCCTGAAGAATTCTATCAGATCTTAAGTAACTGTATTGATGTTTTATAATTAGGTTAGGGAAATATATATTCAATATGATGAGCCAACAGAGTCCCTAAGAACATAAACCAAGAGAATTTACACGTTATTCATCCCTCCTCAGTGCAAATATATAAACATCTTACAGGAGGATAAAAAAAAAATGGAACTTTGCCAAATTTACCTAGAACAATGGAGTAAGATAAAGTGCTCTTCCCATAACAAGAAAAAAATTATTATATAGTGATAGGGAGTTACATGGAGGGAATTTCAGACCCTAAGGAGAGGTTTTTTTATGATCCCTCTAATAATAATATATTTAGGCATTGTGCTATCATCGGAAAATTTGCTTATTTTCTGTTTTTCACTATTAAAACAATTCTTCCTTCTAGGGTCTTGGCTATTCTTGGCCCTTCATTCTTCCACATACATATTAGAATCAGCTTCCCATGTACCACAAAAAATTGTTTGTTTGTTTTTGGTAGAAATGGCATTGAATGTTTACTATCCATGGAATGGTATATGCCTCCCTTTAGGTCTTTTTAATTTTAATAAATTTTATAATTTTTTCATAAAAGCTTATATATCTTTAGGTGGAATTTATTCTGAGCAAATTGCATTTTCTAATTCTTCCTCCTGGTTAATAAATTTTAACTGTCTTTTAATGTAATTTTGCATTCAGCAAACTTTAATACTCTCTTATTATCTAGTAATTTTTATAGTGTAGTTAATGATTGTATATCTTTATTACCCAGTTTGCTGTTTTTCTTTG
The DNA here is from genome assembly GCF_000442215.2 of Lipotes vexillifer. Classification (NCBI taxonomy): domain Eukaryota; kingdom Metazoa; phylum Chordata; class Mammalia; order Artiodactyla; family Lipotidae; genus Lipotes; species Lipotes vexillifer. The sequence goes on along the minus strand of NW_006794406.1, from coordinate 624,400 downwards.
TTTATCAGTTTTTTAATCCCTGACATTTTTTTCTTGATTATTTTTTTTTAAGTATCAATAAGTTCTATTTTTTTAAGTATCAATCTGTTTTGTGATCCAGTTATAGTAAATTCTCTTTTTGGGGTTCTGAAAATATCTATATTTCAATCTTACTTTTGAAGATTGTTAGCCAAATACAGAGTACTAGTCTGACAATTAGTTTCTCTCATATCAGAAAATAGCATTCTTCTGTTTTTTATTATAGGTATTGAGAAATTAGCTATCATTCTAATTATATTTTCTTTGAATTAACTTTGTTTATAATCTCTTAAAATTTGATTGCTGTTTTAATACCTTCTCTTTGTCTTTTATATTTTACATTTTCAGTATGATATGACTTTGTATAGATTTCTTTTCAATTTCCCTTCCTTAGGTTTCATTCAAGTTTCTGAATTTTGAAAATTTCACTCTTTCTTCAGTTTTGGAAAATTTTCCACTACTATTTCTTTTCTATTCTCTCCTTCTGATACTCTAGTAAGTCTTATATTACATCTTCTCATTCTTTCTTCAAATTTCCTGTTTATCTTTGTGTTGCCTGTTTTGTACTCTTATAGCTCCATTTATCAGTTTATTTCCACCTTTTTCTAGTCTGCTGTTAACCCATAACATTACTTTTGTTTGCATATTTGTACCTCATAGTTGTTTTATTTTATTTTCAAATATTCTTGTCAATTTTGATAAATTCTTATTCCTTCATCATACATTTAAATATTTTCTTTTTTGTTTGTATATATTTAAAATGTTTATTTTATATTTAGTACTGGAAAATTCTAATATCTTTCTATTTTGGGCAGATTCTGTAGTTTGTTTTTGTTAATGATCTTAATATCAGCTTGTCTCCTCCTAACATTAACAAGTTTTTATTGTGAGCTCACATTCATTGAAACTCTGTGGCAATTCTTTGAGTCCTGAGTTGTATGTATCTTCATTCATTTGCTTTCACCCGTGCATGGAAATAACAGAGACATGGGTGGTAAATTTTCAGCTTGGTTTATTTTAGGACCATTTGGCTAAGACGAAATCAGAAGCAAACCTGTGTGAACGGGGACTTGAAATTTCAATGGGTAATTTTTTTTCATTGTTATCATAAAACCCAAAGTCAGGTTCAGGTTTTGTTTTTTTCCTCCACCGTCTCCCTCTACGGGAGTCTGATTCACCCACTGAACATCTATGTTTCAGGGTCTCCAATGTTATCAGTGTTCTCTAATCAGACTTCCTAGGTTTTTCTCTTTAAAGTCTTCAGTGCACTCAGCTTGTTAAATCCCAGCTCCCATCTACCAGGGAAGGACAGACATTTCTAGCGTCAATGCAGGACTAAAACTTAAAGTATAGATTCTTATTGTTTCTGACCTTAGTGCATTTCCTTTCCTTTGCCTACAGCTTAAAAAAAAATAATGTGTTGTACTTGGATATGTTTCTCTTTATATCTTTTCTGCCATTATGTTAAAATGGAAGAGGCAGGTGTTCTTTGAAACAAATCAGATCATGTTACTCTCCTACTGAAACACTCTATTGTGACGCATCCTGTTTAGAATAAAATTTAAAACATTTCCACGGCACCACGTACAACTTTATATGGATGGATCTCTGGCTACTTCTCCATCTCATTTCCCACTACTCTTACTCTTGTTCTCTCTTCTTCAGCCTCTCTCTTCAGAACTCTGATTTTCCTCTGTCATACTATGCTCAAATCAGCACTGAGGCATTTTAATCTGCTTTTCTCTTGAGTTTGAATGTCCTTCACCCAAATCATGACTTGGCTTTTCAGTTCATTCATTTTGTATATTCTTTACGAGACCCACTGCAGTTTATTTATCCTTTCTCTGAAATTTACTGTAGTGATCAATCAATATAAATGGAAAAACTGGTGAAATCCAAATCAAGTCTGGAGTTTTGTTAATTAACAAAAAATCAACTACTGATATAAGCAACAACATTGATGAATCTCAAATTATGCTAAGTGAAAAAAGCCAGACATTTTTGTCCACATACCAAATAATACCATTTACATGAACATCTAATGCAGGCAAAATTATTCTACAATGACAGAAAACACATCAGTGGGTGCCTGGACCCAGCAAATGGGATGGAAACTGACTGAAAATAGGCCTGAGGAAAGGTTTTGTTGAGAGGGAAATGCTCTATATCTTTTTTGTGATGGTCACATAGCTGTCCACATTTTCAAACTTCATATAAATGCACAATTAAAATAGACGAAAGTTATGGCACATAAATCACACCTCAATAAATTTGACTTAAAAAAATATGTAAAACAAATATTCCAGAATTGTGGAAACATCTTCTTGAGTTATTAAAGCCAGCATTTTATATTTTGTAAATATCAGAACTTTGAGATCAGCAGGCTGGGAATAAGGAGTCTTGCCTGATTCTGTCCTTGAATGAGTATTCGGCAATTCTCTTAGTTCCACTGGCTGCAATTTTATCATCTACAAACCAAAGGGGTTCTTACAATTTTCAAGGTTCTATCAGCTCTGCAGTAGTTAGATACAACTCTGTTTACCAGAGATGATATTGTTTTGTCCTCCATGGCTTCTGGAGAATCTACTCCACAGTTAGACAAGCAACATTAGTCAGTTAACTGTCCAGAGAGAGGGACAGAAGTAAGAACATGTGGCGGTGCCCACAATCTAGGGAGCAGTCTAGTTAGACTATAATAGTGTTTTGCATTTGTGTGTGTGTGTGTGTGTGTGTATTCAGAATTTGGAGTGGGCCAAAGACATTATGGTAGGCACTATGTGAAGGTAATACAGAATTTGGCTATCCCAGAGATAGCCAAATATCCTACATTTTTCGTTATAGGACATGTCTCCAAAAATCATGATAAATAGTTGTAAATACTAAAGCAAATGTGTGACTCTATAGAAGTAGATTCTTAAGATAAGGAGAGTTTATAAGTCAACAAATACAGTCTTTGTACCGTGTCCTCTGCTGAGCAGTGGGGAGGGGAGAAGAAATATGTCATCCGTGACTTTCAGGAACTTAAAATGTAGTGAATAGAGGAGATAGAACACAATTCTAGTATGTCACCTTGAAACAGGCGTAACAGGAGAGATACTGTACCCATGGGAGTATAGGGAGGAAAAATGATTCTGAGCAGGACATCTGGGAAACTTGCTAAAATATTCATTATTTACACTGGACTTTGAAGAATGAGGAAGGCTTTCAGAAATGTCTATAGGAAGGAAGGGTACTTCAGCAAGCACTCTAGAGAGACTGGGAGGCCTGCTGGAGAGTCTCCAGAGGGACTCAAACAATGAGTTTGAATCAGCAATGAGTTTGAATGATCTCAACATTCTTGTGCTGTGCTTTAGAAGATATTTGCACAAACAAGAGCAGGATTTCCAACAAGGAATCTTATGTGAGTTTAGGATGTGGGTCTTGTAGAAACACTTATTTTAGCTTTAGGATATACTGCAAATCGCTGTAAAACTGAGTCACATTTCCTAATTCAAACTTGATAGTGCAAGGAGAAATGAATTTATTCCAGCAACTACACAGAGGTACTGTGGAAACATTAGCAAATATTCATCCTTATTGCCACAATGACTCTGTATGTGTTTAGGTTCCTAGTCGGCAGCCATTTGGGAGAAGCACAGTGAAACTGGCACTTCCTGAGACTGGGGTTATTAGAATGCATTCTTTCAAAGATGTGCATTGAATTGGAGTTTAGAGTGCAAAAAATACAGTCAAGGATTGGTATTTTTGTTGTAATTCACATCCAAGCATTATTTTGTGTCAGGAGTAATTTAAAAAAATGATTTTCACTTTTGATAGATCCCTCATCCTTTGGCTCCTGTCATTCCAAGAGGCTTTTCAATGGAGCTCTATCACGAAGCAGTTCTTAATCAGCTTTCATCAGCTTTGAAGTTTTAGCTGATGGTCACCGACATGTGTTTTTCTGAAGCAGCCTGCCCAGCAGGCAGTCCCCAGGCAGGGTAATGTGAAAAAATGTGCTGGCTTTCAGGAGAGGCACACCCAAATTCAACTCTCAGCCCTTCTGCTTGCTGGTTCTGTGTCTGGATGGTCATATAATTTCCATTTCCACGTGGATAAGATGAGGCTAATAATTCATCCTCTCTACACACAGTTGTGAGAGTTAATTATGCTGGTTCATATTAGCAACCTAATAGGACTCCACTCTTCTTGGCGGTGTCCTTCTCTATACCTGGTCACAAAGGTGATTTCACTCAGCCTCATCTTGCCCCAGGGTAGCTTTGGTTACTGAATGTTTTTCTGTTCTTTGAAAATGGCTTTTGCACCCCACCCTATTCCAGCGATGCAGCAAATACCTATCTTTCTGAAACTCTACTCTTTCTTCATAACATTTGTCACTGCTGGCAATTTCTATTTATTGGTGTGATTATAGGTTTGTAAACTCGTTGAGGGTAGGAATCAGGTCTGTTTTCTTCTCCATTGCATGGCAATTCTTTACATCTTGCCTGGCACTTAGGAGTCTCAGAAAATACTTGTTGACTTTATAATTGAATGAAATGGAAAAGCAGAGCTTTTAAATCTTAACGTAAGACACTTCAAAACCCTTGTAGATAAGATCACATTCTGAATAGATAGGACATTGGAGTCAGATAAAGCTGAGTTCTGCTCTGCCAGGTAATTAGCCAAGGTATCTTTAGACATTATCCTCTTTGAAGCTCAGTTTCTAAATCTGAAAAATGAGGCTGAAACATTCTCCATGTAATTTTTTTTTTATTAGTATTAAGTAGGATAATGTCAATGAAAGGCCTGGCATAGTGTGTCCTATGGTATGTATGCCATAAATGATAGTTTTAAATACAGGCAATAGTAATAATAGTAATGTTACTAATAATAGCACACTTTAAATAAATAATATTCTAGATTGAGTTTAAAAGCTCTATGTTGAAGTTAATGAGATTTGCTAGTAATCACTAAAATTTAATACAGGGCAATGACATTTATCTGAATAATTCAAGAAAATAAAGCCAAGTGGTATTCTTTGAAGAAAGTTTCCAAAATTTCCAACAAATTCATCAGTAGCTGACAAAGTGTAATATCTTAAACATTTTGGGGAAGAAAGTATTTGAAGAACAGAACTGAATTATTAATTTATGGTGAAAGACACTAGTATTAACTCCATTTTACTAACGATGTCTCTGAGGAATGGAAAGTCAGATTGCAAACACATTTGAGAGCTGAAGACAGACCTGCTCATTGTCAATATGACCCTACTTTTTTGCAGGTTTATGAAGCTTCATGTGCTCAGAAAGGATTAACCTACTGGATACTTTTGTCACTATGTTGGAGTCTCTTGAACAAGGAGGAGCCATTGATCCGTTTTCTCCTTCTGCCAGCTTCTATCATCATCTCTGTCAGGTGTACTGATGTGGCTGACAAAGAACCCCTTTGAGATGGCTCTTGAATAAGCCAATGATAAGTTTTAATAACAGAAAGGCTTGAGGACTGGGCAAGATATTAACAGTAGGAGGCATAACTAAATCTCTCCACAGGAAATCTTTGGTCATACTGTTGCTTTGGGTTACTCATGCAACCAGGAGAACATTGTGTGCAAGTCGAGTTAGGTCTAACTCCCTAAAGAGAAAAAATGCTCATAGCGGGAAATCTGCAGCCCAGGGAACACTTTGATACTACTTGGTATGCAGCATGCTTTACAGTCTTCCAATGGCAGAAGAGCCACTTTAGAATTTATTGTATACATTAATTTGATTGCACAGTGATATATTTGTTAGACAAATTACCCAGGTCTAATTAAAAGGCAGTCTTAAAGCCACCTGATTACTGATTTACATTACATTTATTCGCTTCCAATGTATTTGTGGGGATAAATTAAATGTAATTTCCAAATAATAAAACTTAAGTGGTGTAAAATCTCAAGGTTACTAGATTAAAAATGAATGGAAAAACTCAACCACATACTGGATAATGTGAGTCATTGAATGAGGTATTGTGTATCAGCAGGTAAGCAATGTAATTTGGTCAAGAGACTGTTTTTAATCTCTTTTTTGTTGCTGACTTGTGGCGTCTACATCATCCGCCAGTTAGAGACCTTAATGTCTTCATCTGAAAATGAGTTGTTTGTATTTACTTTCCAGGGTTGTTTGTAAGAAGATTAATATGGGAAAGTGCTGTGCATTCCCAGTGATATATGATGACAGATGATGAACGCAATTTCTTCTGATTAAGTTGTGTACCCTAGGCCATCCCGAGCTGAAGAAGATTGGGTTTCCATACTCTAGAGCAATCCAGAATGGGTGGTACCTGGGTTGTTTATCCTGCTGCCTGCATGTGAAGACAATCTGTAAGTACATAAATTATAATTTACCATAATACCAGTAAACATCTGGACAAAATACATATTTATTAATTCTAAGTTAATGACTAAATTAAATGTAGTATAAAATAACCCACTATTTATATATCTGAAAACATAACTTAGTTTCCAGTTATTCCAAATCCAGTCATGGATGAATATAATATTAAATACTTGTTTTTAAAGTTAGAAAGAAGACTGTGATAGACAGATGGATATCTATCAGTGTTGATACTGTCCCTTCATTCTGACTCATTAATGAAATTTACTGCTTTTTTTTTTTTTTTTTTTTTTTTTTTGCTGATTTGACTCTGCTTCCTGTTTTC